>NC_053443.1:5141354-5492825 GCF_007990345.1 Gossypium hirsutum
ACCTAAGCTTTATGTTATACTTGTAATTATTTAACATTTTGGAAGTTTAGGGTTTACTCTTCACTTTAAAAAAAATATATATTCTTAAGTAGATAATATAGGTTTGAATTTTGGAGACGACATTGTTTAAAAAAAATCCTAAACCTCAAATATGAATCGTAAAACGAAAATAGAGTTTAGTTAAATTGGACCCTTAACTGGAGGGCATGCTCTCCTAATGCTTTTTTTAAAGATATATTATAAGTACTTATACTCTTTGTAGTTTTGAAATTTATTCCCTATACTTTTTTTTAAGAATTTAGTCCTTCTACTTTTTAAATTTTAATATCCAAATCTACCTGTTTACAATTAAATTTCCATAAAAAATATTTTACACGCGACAGAAAGAATGGCATACATCCTCACATGCTTGACCTAAGATTTAATTCATGCTGTCCCATCCTCATCCCCAATGAAGACTAGCACTGAAATATTGTCAAAGTAATATCCATACATATATATACATATGTAGATTCAGTGATAAAGGCCATAGTTGTGAAGCAAATTAATCAAATTGTGAACTAATCAAGGGCTTAAGGCAATTAGGACAAAGACTAAGTACAGAGATCCAAAACGCTGTAATGAAAAGACAAAGAAAAAGGAGAGGAGGGTTCCACAAAAGAATGATGGAAGAATTTGAACATACTCTCCACAAAAATAACATCATTGGCTGACCAAATTATAAAAAAATAAATAAAAATGGACCCACTATTTCTCTTTTTTTTCTGCAATAAAATTTAAACACAGTAGTTCCCTTGCTTACATAGATTTATAGGTCCTTAATCCCAACATTATATTATTTCTCATTTCCCCAAGTGGAGAACAAAATGATGAGGGTTTCAAGGTTGAGTGAACTTAGCATGTGACATACCCCTCTCTCCCTCTCTCTAACTCAATCCTTTACTATGTATGCATGCACACTCTCCATTAAGACTGCTATACACCTATTCAACTGTGTAGATGCTATGTATGCATGCATGCATGCATGCATTCTGCAGATCATTTGTAGGTCAAATGGTAAGTAGTGTGGCAAATGGGCCACAAATTTTTGTTGTTTATCTTGAAAACACACAAAATTAACCAAGCTTTTAGGGGGGGGGGATTCATTAGAAAGTTAATTAAAGAAGATAATTGAGATCCCCAAAAATATTTTTAATAATTACACATTTGAAAGCTTTAATGATAATAGTGGGCAGTGGTTGTGGGATGTGTTTGAAGAGACCAAAGAGGATTTCAAAAGGAAGAGGGGCCCAATATATTATGATTAGATGCCATGTTCTCCCATTTGGTTTTTGTTTCAAAAGATGCTTTAATATGAAGATAATGTGAGGGACTTACAATGTAAACACCACTTCTTTTGACAACAATAACCTTATGATTTTGACCTTCTAAAGGAAAAACAAAAAAGGTTAACTATTAACTAAAGGGAAACTTAACCCTCCACTTACTACATTAGTTTCAGTTCAATATATATATATATATATATAAATATCCTAATTAAAGAAACAAAAGAAGTCATATGTGAGATTTCTAAATGCTCAAAATTTCAGATTTAGTTTTTTGTATTTAAAAAATTGTAGTTTAATCATCAATGCTGCTAGTAATTTTTGTCAAAATTTTCATCAATCATATATCATCTCATATGAATACAACCTGATTAACATGTCAAATTGGTAAATTCTAACAGAAATACTAATAATGTTTATGATTGGACTAGAATTTTAAAATTGAAAAAGTAAAATGACTTAATTTTTAATTAGTTTCTCAATATAATGATTAAATCTCAAAATTTACCAAAGTACAATAACTGGCTACACATTTTAACGATATAAATATATATAATATTTTAGCCTTGATAGAAAATTATTCCAGTACATTTCTTTTTAACAATTTTAAAAAAATTGATTTAATATCTTAAATTTCAACATCTAAATTCTTTCCTATTTTAAAAATTAATTTTAACTTTTCTTATAAGAATAACTAATTTAATATTGAAACCCTACTAACTTTCATATTCACAAATTATCTAAAAACTATATTTATAATTATAACACCACTTATTTTGAGAACAAACATGCCTATGATTTAGACCTTCTAAAAGAATAACAAAAAAAAGGTTGTATAAGGTTAACTATTAGCAAAAGAAATTGAAATTTTGGAAAACTTAACCCTTCAAAAATCATATATGTGAGATATATATATATGATCAAAATTTAAGGTTTAGTTTTTATATTTAAAAAATTAAAAAAAATTATTTTTTCAATTTAAAAAGTTTTAGTCTAATCATTAATACCATTAAAATTTTTTGTCAAAATCTATCAACTTGATATGTTTATTTTTTATCAATCATATATTGATCAATATGTCAATTTGCCTAGTTTTGAACGAAATACTAATGATGCTTGTAACACTCCTCACCTGATCCGAGTAAGAGATGCTATATTTAAACATTAAATTCGCCACTTAAACATATTATTGTTTCATTATAATCGAGGTAACCTATAGCACAAAACATTATTGTTCATACATAATTCACATTTTTTGTTTACCAATAAACCTAAGTACATGTCAAACTAAAGTCTAATATATATATACACACACTAAAAGGCTTGAACTTGAAACTTGAAAAGAGGCTTGAACTTAAAGCTTGAGGAGTGATGTGATCCGAACTGAAGCAACAATCCTCGATTCTTTTCAAAAGTTATCTATCACCTATGCGTTTAAAACAAATGCGTTAAGCTACATGAATAATTTAGTAAGTACTCAACTGAATTCAATTTTACTATGTATATATATACAATTTAAATAAATTTTCAATAACATTTATTCACATAGTTTCTTTCACTAATACACTTAAACTTTTAATTTTTTTTCCAAAACTTAGAATCATTTAAATTAACTTTATAACTTATAGTCTTAACTTCAACATATATTATCACTAATTAACTTTTGCATTCACATATCAAAATATTTCTCTCATTTCACAAATATAACGTAAACACTTAATTTACATATATCTTTTAACACTTAAATCACATGTTCACTTTTATCTTTATTTTCACATATTATTACACATACACCTTTATTTTCACAATATATCACTTTTGTAGTCCTTAGTGAGTCTCAATCTGAGTTTCAATAATTTTGTTACATTGCATAGCTCTAGGCCAAAATAGAACTCTTGGCCTTTAATGGAACTCTGGTAACAGAATTCTAGAAAATGTACAAAACTCCATTAAACACATTACCTATCCCATTTCTCCTCTCCTAATCCCCTCCAAACCCCCGCAACACCAACCCGATTCCCATCCGAACCCCCAACCCCTCTCAACTTCAAAATCATTTCACCATCACATATCATATATCCTCTTAGCTTATTAAGGCATTTATTCACAGAACACTTTATTCGTTCATTTTAGATCACATAAACATATACATAATATTTTCATTTTACACATTCACATATTCACTTTCATATAACATACTTGACATATCACATATATCACTTTGTATCACTTACTTATTCACTTTGAATTTCATAACCACATGCGCTACTTCCTCATTTCATTAATTATTTCACATGAACACAAACATATCTCATATTTACAATACTTTACACTTTAGATTTTAATTCAATTTCATATAGCACTTTGCTTAAATATTTATTTCACTACTTCAGCACACGTAGTAAATTTTTGAACATTTTACAATTTAATCTCTAAATTATGAATATTCAATATTTACTTTTATAACACTTCAATATCACTTTTCACTTTATTCAAACCTTTAATCACAATGTTTATTTCACATATCAAATCTTACACTCTTTACAATTTAGTCCTTTCTATAATAATTTCGCTATACTACATCTATTCACTTATCAATTTATGAAAATTAAATAAATTTTTACTCTTTATAATTTAATCCTTAGTTTCATAAAATTCACTAATCACTAAATTATCACTTTATCATTTCTTACATTACTAACATACCTTTAATTACATATTCACTACTAAATTCAATATACATATTCAATAATCTTAAGGCATAATTGCAAAAAAAAAAACCCTCTACGTTTGGGGGCTTTTGTTTTGTGCCCTTAACCTTTTTATTTTTTGATTGACACACTCAACGTTACAATTTTTTCATAAATCAGCCCACTTTTAACGGTCAACATGAGTTCACTGTTAATACTCTTCACAATCAACATAGTAGCCCATGTGGCATGCCACATAAGTGCACAGCGTCATAGATGACATCATCTATTTAACAAAATTTTTTCTCTCATTTTCTCTCTTGCCAAACACCACTTTTTTTCTTCAAAACACATAGTTGATGCCATTTTTTTTTCTCTTATTTTCTCTCTTACCAAACACCATTTTTCTTTTTCAAAACATATGGTTGGCTCATTTCATCTACAAGAATCTCCATTACCATGATTATAATCATGCTTTTGTGCAATTTTTGTAAACCCACACCACACTTTCAACTTAAAATCATTGTTTTTTTCCCCACTGTCAGCTGCCATTTTTTTCTCTCATTTTCTCTCTTGCCAAACACCATTTTTCTTTTTCAAAACACAAAATTCTTGAACATGTTCTGTCGTTCATTGATCTTCATCTTCAAAATTTTCATTCTTGAACATGAAGATTGATTAAACTTGATGATTGCTAAAGCTCATCAAATTAACACCCTGTTTCGAGAAATACAAGGAAATGGGATTATTGGATTAACAAGCATTAAATATTAATGTTGTACTACTCTATTTCATGATTTTAGTCTTTAGATTCTCTTCATGTGTGTAATAATATTCAACGGGCGAAAGTCTTATGCGAGATTGTGGTACATAGAACCACTCAGACTACCATCTGCCAAAATTGCTACCCTCAGGTACGAATGGAGCTAACAATTCACGCATGCGTGTTGAGTTTCATTTTATAAATATTGTACTCTGTTTTATAAACTTATTGTCAATTTGACCCTCACATAGAAATGAAGTTGGAAGGGATGGGTACAAGGAATGAAGTGGAATGGATTGGATTGCTTGCAGTGCAGAAAAAGCTGAAAGATTAACCAGTGTTCCACAGCCATCATTGTAAATAGATATCGAAACAGGTTTCTTAAACTTGTGCAGCATATTATTTCATGATATTGTAATTATAGTGTATCTTGTTTCCATTATGTTGGACAAATTGGTTAATCTGTATAAAAAAATGATTTCGATTTTCCCATCAGCTGCTTTTATCATTGTTAGATAGAAAGTAGTAATAAAATAGGAAAGTGAGGGATGGGAACAGAAACAGGATAGTAAAACAAGGATGGTTTGGAGGTTAGGTAATGAAGAAGAAAATTGGTGTTTTGAAGAAGAAAAATGGTGTTTGGCAAGAGAAAAAATTACAGAAAAAAATGGCAGCCGACAGTGGATGATTTTAAGTTGAAAGTGTGGTGTGGGTTTACAAAAATTGCACAAAAGTATGATTATAATCATGGTAATGGAGATTCTTATAGATGAAATGAGCCAACCATATGTTTTGAAAAAGAAAAATGGTGTTTGGCAAGAGAGAAAATGAGAGAAAAAAATTTGTTAAATAGATGACTTCATTTATGACATCGTGTGCTTATGTGGCATGTCACATGGGCTACTATATTGACCTACAATTTAATTAAAGGTCAACTCACATTGACCGTTAAAAGTGGGCTGATTTTTGAAAAAATCGTAACGTTGAGAGTGTCAATCAAAAAATAAAAAGGTTAAGGGCACAAAACCAAAAGCCCCCAAACGTTGAGGGTTTTTTTGCAATTATGCTAATCTTAATCTATCTTATTTAATTATTTACTCAAATATTCAAATTAAAACAAACCAACTTGAATTCAATTAAATACTTACATCTCTTTTAGCCAAAACCTCACTTTCTTTGCTTTTGTTCTCTTCCTTTCTCATTCTCATCGCAATCTTTCACTTTTCTTCCAACTTTCTTTTCTTCTAATTTCTTACTTCTTGCCTCTAAGATGTTATACAAACTCTTCTAGACCTGTACTTCATCTTACCTCTTTGGTGGCTATGAAAATTTTCAAGGTTTTGGAGTGAAATAGTGAAATTTTATGACAAAAGACCAAATTGTATAAAAATTAAAGTTTCTCTCCCCTTTTATTTTTCTTCAAAGTGGCGTGAACCGCTTATATAAAGATAAAGAAGTTTCTTCATTTCTTCATCAAAATATCTCAACTAATTTAATAATAAAATTTTATTGTTTAATATATAAAATTCTAACTTTAATCATTTTAATCAAATAGTTAAGATTTCATCTTATTTTTCAATCTCATCCAATGGATCATATTTTTCCAAAAACCATGATTTTTTTTTCATAATTATCTTATTTAAAAAAATGATTATTTTTCCCTTGACTTTCTCTACCATTCTATTCTTGATTCATGACATTTTCTTGGTATAATTACACTCCTAGTCCTTCCTTTTTTCTTTCCCTTTTATTTTTGCTGCCCTTAGCTGCTACCTGTCAGCCTTTCAATTGGGTAGAAAATTCTACACTTTTCCTTTTGATTTTGTTTTAGTCCACTTATTTCATCATCCAATCAAATTTTAACACTTTCCAACCTTAATTTCTATAAATTTTGACAAACTTTCCTCAGATATGGGATTTTAATCCCATCCCTTTTTCTCTAAATATCAATTAAATATGGAAAATTTACATTTAGATCCCTCCTCCATAAAAATGGGAAACTACACTTTAGTCCCTATACTTTTCTATTTTATTCAATTTAGTCACTATCTCAATTTCCAATTTCCACATATCAATATATCTCCATGTCACATTCATGAAAAAAATTCTAAAATTTTTGCCTTTTCTCTAAAATGGTAAATTTAACTTTTAGTCCTTCAACTTTTAAAATTTGCAATTTAATCCTTACTAACTTTCATTATTCATACTTTTTCTCCAAATATTTAACTCTCCTTTAAAATACTTGTTGTTTCTTAGAAACCAAAATTTTAGGGTATTACAATGTTAATTATTGGACAAAAGTTTTAAAATTAAAAAAAAAGTAAAATGAATAATTTTTAGTTTCTTAATATAATTATTAAATCTCGAATTTTACCAAAATAAAACAATTAACGGCATATTTTAACCATATAAATATATATAATATTTTAGCCTTAATAGCAAATTGTTCTAGTAAATTTCTTGTTAAAAATTTAGAAAAAAATATTGATTTAATATCTTAAATTTTTCTAAATTTTCATACCATATTTAAAAAACATTATCTTTTTTTCTTAAGAATAAGTAACATGATTTTGACTCTTAAGAACATATTAAATTATAACACGTTCACGATATGGATGAAAAAAATTAAGTAAAAATTATACTTATAAAAAATTTTATGTAAAAATCTAATAAGATTTTGATTTGAATATAAAAATTGAATCTTCAGGTATTTTGGTGTTATAGGTTCAAATCCCACCATTTGTCGAATTTTTTAAATTTAGTCTAGGTTTAGAATTTTCGTTCTTTTTTTATATAAAAAGATAAAAAAAATATTATCATGGTAATTTTTTTTTACTTTTTAAAAATAATAATTTTTTTACCAAAAATTGTATAAAATAATGATTAAAATTCATATTTAACATCTAAATGGCACTTATCTCTTTCTTCTTTTCTCAATATTGTAACCCCATAATTTACAGTTACTTTTTAGCTCTAGAGATAGGTGAAGTTGTTTGTTGCTTCATAAACTCATTTGACTAATTAAAGAATTTTCACTTTCTTTTTTTCCATTTTGAATAATTAAAGATATTAACAATAGAAAGTGTTAATACCAAATTAGAATAAGACCCAAATGATGATAATCAGTCAAATTGGGTGTTTGAGGTAGATTATTTTATTAACTAGATTTTAGCACCTATCTAGACAAAGGGCATCTCAATATTTGTCTCACCAAGTCCAAGATATGGCTATGGGATGATAATTGTCCTTTCTTTTTTGGAGGGGGGGATTCAACCAAGATTTACTCTTGAATTTTCATATTAATTTAGCTGATGTCATACTAAATGTTTTTGTTAAGGAACTATATATATATTTGTACAAGGTTTATGAATATGTTATATTTATATTTAGTGAGCTTATCTAATTTCTTATTAGTTTGATTGGTTAATGTCACGAATTATAATTTTCTTGTAAACTAAGAACACCTACTAGGCCAAGACCTCGTGGCTTCAAAATTCTGTGAGCTTGTAACTTCATAAACTCAGGACTTTGTAAACTGACACCATAGGGACCATACTACTGGCGTGGACAAAATACTTTGTTATCTGTATATCACATATATCCATCATCCTAACATGATAGTCCATACTTACGAAAACAACACAACAATTGGTCAATTGAGTTTCAAGGAGTACGAAACTAATATAAGGATGACATGTGATGTCTAGGAGGATAACTAAAAACTCCCCTTTTAAGGCTCACAAATATATAGAGGTCTTTCTCTTTTATCATACTCTTATCTCTCTTCCCACTCTCAAACTTCAATATCTCAATAGAACTCAAATCCCGACCACCTTTACTTACTTATGGCTCTCCACCATTAGATGAACTGTCACCTACCACCACTATCCCAACTTTATACCAATAACATATAATAATGTACCTAATTTGTTTTAATTTAGGTAGTAATATTTGTGTCGATTACGAACTAGTTCAGTTTGTACCTAGAGGTTGTAATCTGGAGGAGATAAATGTGAGAAATGCGTTCCTTGTGAGGGGTTTAATGAATTAAAGGTAGCTGAAAATTAGAAAAGAAAAAAGGGGTAATATCTTAAGAGGCATGGTGAGACACTAAAATTTGATGAAGCATAATTTTGTTTTAGAATATGGAATTATGAAACCAGACATAACTAGATCTTATGATTATGCTGATTTTGTTAGTTGAAATTGAATTGGATACAACTACTATAAAATCGTAATGATGACTCTTATTTGCTAACTTTCTTTCAAAACAAAACCATCTAATTACTACTTACAAAGTGCTAACGAGTTAAAAAGGGCGGCATTGCATCACAGCTCAATGCGCACACACACACAGTAATAAAATAATATAAATATTAAGAAAAGAAACAATCCTGAGTCCTGACGACTCATGCCAGGCCCAGCCATGATATGATAATAGCTTATTATGTTCAACATTTATATATTTACGTATTTTGATGCCATAAAAGCAATAAAAATGGTAAAAACTAAAATCCCATTTCTAGTATTTAATAAAAAAAAATCAAACAACACAATCTCAATATGACAATAGCATTGGACATTTTCAGTGAGCACATAAATCTCAATAGCCTCTAACATAGAAGATTTTCAAGATGTCCCACACACAATATAACTGTCTCAAAATTCTTATAAACCCTACAATAGTAATGAAGCCAAGATAGCAGTAACAAAAACACCAAGTACGGTCCAGGGGATCAACGGTAGCGGCGAAGGGAGAGTGTGTTGTTTCTCTTCCAGGTTGCCCTCCTTGAAGGTCGAGCCTTGTGGTGCAAGTGCCCCTTGCCACGAAGACCCCTGTATTTCTTGCCAGCAGAGGTCAGTCCTCGGAGTTCCCTGTGTTTGTGAACCGGATTGCAGATCCAGTTGATTCTTGGGTCATTGCGGATAGCATTGTGAGCAGGATCGACTAAGATGACTTCAAAGTATTTGTAAGTTGAATCCTACAAAGAAAAAGGAAACAAATCGGAACATTAAGCACCCACAAAGAGTTGAGCATCAAACTCCATTTTAAAATCAATACAATTGATTGGTGTGAATTGATTCCCATTCAAAATAGATATAAAATCTAAAGATGCAAGATATAACTTTGTTTAGTGCTATTCATTATGCTATGAGAATAAAATGTTGCCAATGGAATTAATCAGTCATTGTTCTTTAGATGAATAACTAATGTTAATAAATTGGGCTCGGCTCTAAAACTCACCTCATTGATCCAATAAGAGTTCACGACCCTAAGACCACCAAGCTTCCGGCCAGCTCGTTCCTCTGCAACTGATCGTTTGCTACGTTGGAATTTCAGCTGGGTAACACCCTGGTTTGTTGGCTTTCCATATACAATACCCTTAGGAACTGGTCTCTTCCTCCCACCACGCCTTACACGGACACGATAGACAACATAACCCTGTTAAAAGAAGATTAGCCACCAAATACAACATACACGCAGAGAAAGTATTAACAACACATTGAATGTCCTTAACGCACAAATGAAATCAAGTTACCACTGTAAATATGTAGGAGTTTAAAGAATATTAAAAGACTAACAAGGCATCAGACATTAATCAGGTAGAAACATTACCACCCCAGCTTTATCCAGAGGCAGAAATTCCCAGTTAAGTGAATACAAATAAAACAAGGAAAAAATTGTCCTTGCATGCATAGAAGTTGAACTAGGCACTTAGTAAATCTATTTAACACTAAGAATAATTTAGAACTCCAGTCACCATGCACTTCTGGTTTTCAAATCTCAGGATAAAAAAAGTTTCCCTACCCGAAGCTTCAGTTTCCTTTGGAATTCTTTCTCTTGTGGCTTTTAATTCGATGAACATTTCAATATGCAGTTTTGAAAACAAAGGATAATCTTAAAACTAGAATGTGTTACAACTACGACAACACGTATGTAATAAATTAAAAAATACAATATAAAAAATCAGACCTTATAAGGTTGCATTAGCATAAAACAATATTTAAAGAAAAATGATACATCAATTTACCTGCTTGGCTTTGTACCCCAATCGACGAGCCTTGTCAGGGCGAGTTGGGTGGTTAACTCGCACGATGGAAGGGTGCTGACGGTACTCCCAGCACCTCACCCTCTGCAAGAACCTCATCACATCGGATTGCTTCTTCCTCCATAGCTCTGACACGTACTTGTAAGCTCCTAATTTCACAAAAATCACAACAAAAATTAAAATCGCCACAAATCAAAACCCAAAATACCAAAAGTAACATCTAAATAAATAATAAAAAAAACCATTTCTCATAAACTAGTCTTTGAATCTAAAAACGAAAGCTGAGAACCTAATCAGTAAAAACAAAAGCTTTAGCAAGCTTCTAGATTCTAATTAAAGGACATTAAATCAAGGTGAGGAAAAAACCGATTAATTTACATAAACAAATAAACAAACCCCAGATTTCAATTTATCATATTAACATCAAACGAGAAAGCAAATGAGAAATTAAAACAGTTGTTAGAATAATGATTAATAGATGCGAAATGGTAAAGAAAAATAGCGTACCCATGGCAGATTGAGCTCCTGCGGTGTCTGATTTGGGTTTAGAAGGAGCTGCTGCCCAATTTGAAATAATATTATATACTTAAGAAGTCGGAATCTCTCATTAGGGTTTTAGAAGGCATGACAAAGGTTTTTTGAATTGACAAATTTACCCCCATTGTTTGGTCCTGTTCAAGTAGGCTGTTGGATCGATCCTATCTTTCGGACCATGTTTGAAATGGGGCCCCGACCTGTTTATTTTTTTTAAATTTGAAATGTTTTGGGCCAACCCTATTTTTCCCTTTTATCTCATCAAATATTTAAATTCGTATTTGTAAATATAGTTTGATAACACTAAACTAGTAGGGACAAATTTTGTTGAATTTTCTTGTCTAAAATTTTCAAATTTTCTAAGTCAAAATATTTAGTGAAATATTGTTGAGTGTGAAAAGAGGAAGATGATGGTTCACACTGCGGAGGTATGTTGAGAGTCATCATATTAAATTGTTGAGAGTGAAATAAAGGAAAAAAAAAGAAGAAAAAGAAGTACGTAATTCACGCCCATCATGGAAGTGCGCTGATAGCCGCTTGGCCAATCTGAAAGTTTATGTGGTGGGATTGGTTGTAGCAGTGGAATTCTTGGAGATGTTCTTGTCGGGATTAAACATGTTGTCCATGCGCATTGTATCAAATTGTTGAGGGTGAAATGAGGAAGAAGAAAGATAACAATTCACATGGTGGAGGTGTGCTGAGATGGAGGTTGAGCAATCTAAGTACATAAGAAGAAGAAAAGGTTCAAGGGTTCTCATCAGATGAGTCATGTCATCCACACTCATTGCACTAAATTATTGTGGGTAAAAAAAAGAGAAAAATGATAGTTCATCTGGTGGTGTGTTAAGAGCCGTTACACCAATTGTTGAACATAAAACGAAGGAAAATGACGGTTCACACAATAAAAGTGCGTTAAGAGCTGCTTGAAATGGAGGTTCAACAATATAAGCACATAACAAAAAGAAAAGGTTCAAAAAGCAAGACTCCTTATAGCCAAAGAAGGATATTTAGCAACGATGTTGATTGTCCTCTTATCCTGAGGCCTAGACACATGTGTATGCTGGCCTTGCATTGATTGGCTCCTTACGTGCATCATAACCTTCTTAACTAAACAGTGATGAGATTGACGGATTTAGTAATCCAGACTGTGATTAAATTAATATGGAACTGATGGAGTTTCATATGTGGTTCATGTGAGGAAGGGGCTCAACACCTATCTTGGTGAGATAGATTAAATGCATTTTATGTATCGATCACGTAGGTATTGGCGAAGATCAACCTTATTGAGAAGTCGTCCATAGACAAGGTTGTCTTAAACATGATTGGCAAGACCTACTTTGACGAGACATGTATAACATATATAATTTAATAATAAACTATTTTAAGATCTAAAATTTGTTAATTTACTAACATCGAATTCACATATGGCATATTTGAGAGTTTAAATATTCTACTCAAAATAGTAAATCAGATTGGATAACACAGGATATCTTCTTCTTCTTCTTACAATTATTACATTCCTAAAGAAAACAAAAGTCCGGAGTGACAACTACCCGTTGACCAACCTCACCAATGACACAACACTGTTTGCTTGCGGTATTGAAGGCAGCAACATCCTGCGCGAACACACAATCTTCACCAGTCGATGCCTGCATTCAATTTCTTAACCTATAAGCTTCCATCAAAATATATTTATTACTAAAATTCTTTACAATATGCATAAGCACCAATAGATAAAACTTGGAAGCCACATCCATAGATCAAACTGTCACTGCAATCCATGGAGAAATGCACAAAAAGATGATACAGATTAGGAATGTTAGTAAACCTGTCAATAGGGAGGATTGGATTGGTTTAGAATGAGGTCAATTTTGGATGTAAAATTTTCATATCATTTCATGTTTTGAGTTTGGGTCACTCTTGTATTCTAGCTATTTGGGCCTGCTAGTCGGGTCATTTCGGGTTTGTTCGATGGGTTTGACACTTGTGTCTGTGTCATTTCAGGTTACTTCTTGGAGCATTTTCGATCATTTTAAGTTATGGGTCATTCTGGTGTCATTTTGAGTTCGAATTATTTTGAGTTGTAGTAATTTCTGATTTCGGTAAATGCATGTATAGGTTATGCTTCGGTAAGTATCAAGCAAGGTATATTTAAGACTTACATCAAAGAGTGTTTCTCCTATCTTCAACTTGACCGCTCCGCTCTTGTAAACCAGCATTTTCCCCACATATCCCTCCGGCAGCTCTTCCAACCGGCATCCTTTCTTTAAAGCTCCAAACCTATCAGATGATACCAAGTGCTCAGCTTTCTCTTTCCCCTTCTTGCTAACTGGTTGCTTAATTCTAGGAAGATTTCCGGGGAACTGAAAGAAGAGCATCTTTTGTTTGTCACCTTCCTCCTGTCACCAATTATCATCATTTTAGATACTTTTCTCACAAATGTAGAATTTAAAGGGGTTGGAACATTATTATTAATATAATCACCAACCAGTAGCCCAAGATCTGATGCAGGATTAATAGTTGTCTCATCATATTCCTTTTTAGCAGTCTCTACAAATTCTGCTTCATCTAGAAGTTCTACAAGCAAGACACGAAAACATGCTCAATACATGTTAGTTCAAACAGGCAAAAGTGTATGACTAGTACTTGCAAACACAGGTTTCATTCAAATGAAAAGAGTAATATTATCTCAAATTGCCTCCAGGGAAGGTAAGAAGACACTTTTGGAGTTCATTTGACTCATTTTCGACGCAGAAAACCTACCAGGGTCACCCGAGTAAGGTCTTCTCAGAGGAAGGGTAGTAGGATAGTAAGTGCGGTTGTAATCCTGCAATGTCATGGAACCAAACAGTGCCAGTTCGTAAGAGACGAATGCAGGCAGGAGGTTGCTCTCATTCACGGACACATGAACAAAAGGCAAAATTTTACCCATGGTTCTCTGTATTCACTCTTGACTCTTGGGGCTGGTGCTTCAATAGCATCTGAAGAACATATATCAGTGCAATCTTCTTTGGAAGTCGAAGACGAATCATCTAGGATTCTACCAGCTCTTTTATTGCCATATGACCTCAATGAAGTGGATGATGGGGCTCCAGGACCAAATGCAATTTGCACTGAAGCTGCAGACTCAAAATTTGAAAATTACCAGCAGAAAATTCCGTGCAAACTCGAAATAGCTAATAGAATATAAAGGTGGAGCTCTTATAATCCTTCACCATGTAAACTTATCTAAACCACAACAATAAGTCATGCATTTCAACCATACCTACACTGCATTCTTTTAAGTTAGTTTATCATGGATCTTCTCTAAATGCTTTCTTCTAACCTCACAATGGTTTTTTTTTTTTTTTTTGCTCGTCTTTTACGAAAAGCTAGTTAGTATGCTACTGAATTTCATTATCTATCTTCACAGATTTCATGTCAACTTCGAGTCGGGAAAGAAGGATTAAACTCAGGGACCAGATTTTTGCAGGACAAAGCTAGGCACCAATTAGGCTTTACCTCGACTACCTAGCAGAAAATACCTAGAGAAATTATAGAACACTTTATATGCATACAAGAAGATATCATATGAAGGGTATTCATTGCTAGTTTATATGATTATAAGCCTGCTATCATCAATCTATTCTATGATTCCCGTACAAAAACTAGTACACAGAAATGAAAGAAAAGCTCATAAGGGATTACATTTCTTCTCAACTTTCGGCTTTTGTCGCGTTAGATTCTCCTGCAAAATGCAACAGCAAACATATGAGTTTTTGGCCAAAGAATGTAAACAACTTGGATGCAAATGGCACAAAAACTTATCTTACTCATAGAATAAAAGCCATTCAATTCATGTATTAACTTTTTGTTGTGAAAATGAACAAAGGGTGTTTGTTCAATCTAGGGATATTATATGCTGCTCGCCACCGTTTGGCAATGCAGGCAGAAACAGGAATGAAACAAATGTTTTTGCAATGTCAAAATTCAGAAAATTTCCGGCATGACTAAACCTTCTATGGTCCACATGTATACTACTTTACTTTTAGTATATTTTGAAAAAGAAATTTTGTTTTCACACAAATGCTAATCAAATTTTGATACCAAAATATATATAATTAATTTATTTTATTTAGCAAAAATAATGTGTAAAAATTATCATAAATGATATTACAAATACAAGTAATACACATCTGAAGCCAAAATCAATCAACTACTAAAAAATTGATAACTGAAATATGTCCAAACTTAAATCAGAACAAAATCCGAATAAATTTCACACATGATTCATACAAAATAAGACTCAAGGTTGTCACGATGTGAACCTTACTATTAAGCTAATGCCACATCCAGATTATTATTATTTTAAAAAATCATAAATTCTGCAATATATATTGAATAAACTAGTATGCGTCAATTGTACAAACAGCCCCTACTGGTAGTGGTAGTAGTGACTTACAAATAATAATACAATAAAAACAAGGTAAACAGATTATTTATACGGCCAAATAAATTCAACTCCCTAGCATGGAAAATATTACGGCCAAAATGAACCAAGGACCTGAATTTAAAGAGAACAGAAAATCAAGATACAATATTAGCAAAAAAAAGAAGCAGCAAAATTACGTACGTTGAAACGTCCAAGAAGATATTGCGCCTGAGCAGCTTCTTCATCTTCATCACTCGTTTCACTGCATTTTGACCGATGAATAAAATTTACGCGTTATTTGAAATATGAATACAGAATTAGAGAGACCAAAAAAGAAAACTGAGAAAAGAAAAAGGGGGGAAATAGGAATTATCCGATTTGGCAACAGCGAGTTTGGGCTTTCTTGAAGATTGAGGAGCTTTAGGAGCGAATCGGACCTGGAAAAAGAACAGCAAGGTTAAACCATGACAAATTTAACTAGATCAAAACGTTACATCTCGAGATCTCGATAATCGACGGAATAAAAAAATCGTGGAAGAAAACTGAGAAAATTATTATGATGTTTTTTTACCTTTCGCCGACCAGAGGAAGGCCCGTCAACATCCATGGCGGTTTCAGAGTTTCCGGTAGAAAGAAGACGAAGCAGGGAAGACAAAAAAAATTATCAAAAAAGTGAAAAGGAAAGCTTCGAACCCCAGACCTCGAGGATGAAACAATGACTTTACCACTAGGATCTAACAAACTTTATGTCACGTTTGTACTTTTATTTTATCTAACTCTAAATTTTGTACATTAATTGTATATTAATTTATTTAGGGGTGAGCATTCGATCAAGTCAAAAATTTTGAATTAGTCGAGTTGACGAATCCTATTCTAGCAACTAAACTCAACTTAAAATTTTTTCAAATTGAATCGAGTCAAAAAATTTTTAAGTCGAGTTAACGAATCCTATTATTTATGCTTAATTACATAAACCGATTATTTAACAAGTAGACGAAGTACAAAGTTTTGTCTTTTCTTATTCAAATTTTTGGATAACTCAAATTGTGTAATTCATATTTGAGTTAAACCGAAAGAATCGATTTTTTATTCGAGTTGATCCGAATAACTCGATTAACTCAAATTATTTAATTTTGTTTTAAGAATCCTAAAAGAGAAATTATTAGAATAATACTATGTATTAGTGATTTTTATGGTACTGTAATGAACAACAAAATGAATAGGATCAAGACCTACATTAGGAACTGCATTAGTGGTGAATATGAGATAAAAGGTTTCCTCATAGCACATTTTCGGAATCTTTTGTCTAAGCAACACGTGATTGATCATGTTATATCCAGAAAAATTAATGAAAAATTGAAGCAAGAAATCTCACAATTTTCAATCTTAATGCAGTGCAATCCCTAGGTTGGATGGCTTTTCCAATCTTTTTTACCATGCTTTCTAGGATGAAATCAAGGAAGATGTCATTTTCATGGTAAAAGATTCTTCAACACAGATGAACTTCCTACCAATATTGTCTTGATACCAAATAGTGCTACAGTATTAATATTTGTATAGGTTAAATAGTAATTGTATAAGTCACTAATGGGTAATATTGAGAATAACACCACAGATAAAGCTAGTTATAAAGAGGTAGTCATTCATGAAATAGAAATGTCTTCTTCTTAACTCTTTCTTTCTTTTTGGTAAGTGTTGAAAGTAATATATTTTATCCTCGTTCTTAATGTGTTTTTGGATGACTATTTTATGTAAATGGTGAATTTTAAGCTCGTAATCCTTTAAATTCATGTTTTTATACTTAGGAGAGCATTTGAGAGCAAAATGAGCGAAAATCAAAAAATCAAAGCGAGTTACAGGAGCCACATGGGCTGGACCATTCCACACGACTGTGTTGATTTTGCGAATTGCACTCCGAACAGTGGAAAAATGCAATTTTTAGGTTTTTCAGTCATTCTAAGACTTATATATGTCAAAAATAAGAAGATAGGAGTGAGCCGTCATAGAATACTCAAGAAAACAACTCGAAAAATACCATTGAAGCTAATTCTAAAGCAGATTTCCATCCAAATCGAACATTCCTTTTTGATTTCTTTGAAGATTATTATCAGTTTCTTTGCTTATTGTGGTTATACTATATTTAGATATTTTTATTTGCTATCATGAACTAATTTTCTAAATAACTAAGGAGATGAACCCTATAATGGATTCTGTCTTTTGATTTCTATTTTACGCTATAAATACTTAGATCTTGTTTTCAATTATGTGTGATTAATTTATTGTTTAATATTTCTAGACTATGGATCTATGTTTGATATGCATAAATCAGAGGAGGACTAGCTCCCGTTTAAGAGTAGATCTTGAGTAATTAAGTGGAGTTGCATGCAATCCTAGAAATAGGATGATATAAATCTACTGAATTAGAGTCAAATCTAATAGGGGAATCCATATATCGAGTTAATGCGATAATAGGAGTTTTAATTAGAAAGAAATTTCAATTAATCAACCTAGAGTCAGTTGCTTTTATTCTTGAAGAGATATTAGTATAATTTAGGGATTTTTACGGATCAAGATACTAAGTGAAGAAATTGTGTAATTTAGATGAATAGTGGCAGATGAAATCTAACTATACTATTAATTGATAGGTGCACTTACCTTAATCAAATTTTTAGTTGGTTTCATGGACATCACTTTTCCTTCTATCTTGTGTTCTTATTTCTTTCTTTCCCTTTCTTCTCCTCTTTTATCTCTAAATTTATTGTGTAATGTTTTGATACACAAAAAAATAGTCAATGCCCTAACCCATTGGTTGTTATAATTTTGCTTATAAAGTCATATCAAAGTTAATGTCTAATCGAAGGAGTTCTTTGTTAAAAGAATCTATTTCACAAGCTCAAGCAACTTGGGGTTGAGGTGGCAATTTGTACATATTTGGTGCCTAAATTTTTTTTACATAATTAATATCTAAATTTAAAAATTATAAGTCAATCGGGTTTTTTTAGGTACTTGAAAATATTTGACGTGACATTAATGACCAATATCAATGGCAACATACAGAAACCTCACATTTTGAGAAATGATAAAAAAAATAAACTTTTAAAATATATAAAATTTATATATAGAGAATAAACCTAGATTCAGGTCCATTTGTGCGGTTCATTCTAGGCATATTTTTTAATAATTTTTAAATTTTTTAATAAAATATTAAATTTTTACATTATTATTTTAAAATTTAAAATATATAAAATCTAAAAAATATTTAAAATTTATAAAAATATTATTTAACATTAGAAGAAAGTTGGTAAACTAGTAGGAATTAGTTTTGGTTATAATTTGCATGCCAATAGAAAATCGATTAAATATTGGATTGCTCACCAGTCGAATAGGCTTATGGAAGGTAAAGATTTGCAGCCAATAACCTTGTAGAAGGAGCAGCGAAATTGTAAAACATAGGCCAGCCTTGTGAACCAAATACCCGTGTGGTAAAATCGATGTAATCCGATATGGTTGTTTGTTAAAATTCCTCCTAAGGCCAAATGTTGCTCATTAAAATTCTTCTTTTGTATTAAAATTTAGATTGCATTTTGCCTATTTTACTCAAAATATGGAGAAATTAGTTCTTCTACGTTAGATTGAAGAGCAAATTAATTCTTCTATTAAAAATTCCATCTATTTTTACTATTAAAAATTGATCAGCATGAGGTACATGTGGCACGTCATGTGCTATATTATCTTATGATTTTATTAGCCACGCTAGTTTTTAACAGTGCAAATAGATAAAAATTTTAACATAAAGGATGAATTTACTATTTGATATAATGTATGAGGTCCCAATTTGCTCATTTTTTGAGTAGAGGGAGTAAAATATAATCTACCTCCTAATACAAGAGCCTTTATAATACTATTATTGGCTAAACCGTTATATATGTATGTATATTGTTGTGTATGATAGATGGAAATATAGTGCATTATAGTATTACTTAAGGGAAAGATCATAGCATAGTCAAAAATTTTCTCAAGGCTTACCAAAATTTTTGTAAGAACATACATAGATAAAGATCCAAGACCAAGAAAAATTCTCTAAAGCTTCATAAAATACAGAGTGTAACAACCTCAAAACCCTTTTGGTCATAAATAATATGAGATAAAATCTTACCGAAATAAGGCATAAGATCAAAGAAAATGAAAGTTGCAATATCTCAAAAGAGAGTTAAATCAAGAAGCATGACATGATGTATTAAGGAAGGGACTAAATCGTAAATATGTGAAAAGTTTTTTGCTCAAGTGTAAATATTCAAAACTTAGGGATCAAAGTGTAAAAATGAGAAATTTGAAGGACCAAAAGTGAATATAATTCAATTTAATAAGATATGGAATTGACATGCAGGGACCAAATTGAATAGGTGAAGAATTGTGAGGGACTAAATTGCAATTTTACCAAATTAAGTGATGATTCAATGATGGAATTTTGAAAGATCATAAAGGGTAAAATGGTCAATTAGAAAGAGGGAGAATTCTAGAATGTAATGATGATGTTGATGATATTTTGGTAATTTTTTTAATTAATTAGTTAAATATTATTTTATTAATATTTTACTTAGATACTTATTATTATTTTATTTAGAAAATGGTAGTATAAAAAGAAAGGAAGGATGAAGGAAATTTATCATCTTTCCAACGTGAGCCAAAGGGTGAGAAAGGAAGTTTTCTTTTCTTTACAATTTAGTCCTTTGCCATGAAAACTTGCATTTTTACCCAAATTTTTTGAAAATTTCCTTAGATATTAAAGAGAGAAGATGAAGTAGATATTCTAGAGAATATGTTCATCAATTTAGAAGCAAGAAAATAGTAGATGAAAGTTGAGAAATGCATGGAAATGAAGAAGAAATGAAGAAATTCTTGACAAATGAGGTAAGTTTCACATTAAACCTACTTGTATTTCAATAGATTGAGTTAAAGATGTTTTTAGTGAGATGTATGAAACATGTATTTAATCTAAATACTAGAGATAGAAAGTATTTGATGAAGAATAGACTTAAAACACTAAATGGGCAAGAGAGAATGTAATTTGTATGGTGAGAAGTACTAAGATTAAGAAATGAATATGTAATCTACACATAAACATAAGTGGCTAAATTTTATAGTAATCAAAACTATGGCAATTATGTGTGATTGAATGAAAGATAGTGCAAAGAACCTTGGAAAAGAAAATATTTTCATTAAAACAGTTTGACTTAACTTTGAAAATTCACCTAAAATTATAGAAATTTAGTTAGATATTTAATTAAATATGGAATTAAAGCTTATTGAGTCTAGTTTCATATGGAAGAAACGGTGAAAGAAACGGGATTTTATAGTTTGAGATATATTAATTTTCATGAAACAAGGTCAGAGTGGATTCGAGTTCCCCTGTTCAGACTTTGAAAAATCATAAAAAATTGTAAAAAAAAATGATTATGAGTTTAAATTTATATGTTTAAATTATTAATGAGTCTATTTTCAATAGAAACAAACGAAAAAAATCATCCAAACCCCGTACTAAGAGATAATTAATTTTTAGTAAAGAAAGGTCGAAGCTGTCAAGCAACAGAATAGGGACAAATTTGAGTAATTTACTGTACTGATTGGCTAAATTATAAATTCTAAAATTTTTATGATAAAAAGATATCTGAGCCTAGTTTCAAAAACATCAAGCGGATCTTAATTTCGAATTCCGTAGCTCAAGATATAAATAATTTAGTGACTATGATTCAAGTGGACAGCTTTGATATGAACATATAAGTAAATAGTGGAATTATAGACAATGTTACATATAAGCATGTTATATACTAAAAGCTAAAGATTCTAATAAATATATATATAAAGGATGTGGAATGGAGAGGAGGAGGAGGAGGAGGAAAAAAATATATGAATATATATAGTAGATGAATTTGAAATATTTCGAAATGGTTGTAAGTGATGGAATGATTAATACATGTGAATATGCTTAAACAAATTGATAAAATAGTAAGTGAATAATTGTTAATTGATGTGATATTGAATTCTAAAATTTTATGAAGAATTAAATTGATTGGCACAATTTAGAAATAAATATGAAATATACATAAAGTGGGTAAACTACTTTGAAATTGCAAGTCGTCCAATGGTCTTATTTGTAAAACTTTAATATTTGTGTTAATTTTTGTAAACTTTGTTATCTTTGATTGAGTTTTCATGAGGACTTGAGATTAGAAATAGATGTAAGTGGATGATATGTAAAATGAAGTGGCGGTTATGACATCTGAATACGGTTCAGGTAAAGATATAAATAAATAAATAAATAAAAATAAAGCGTGGAACTTGTAGAAAAATGGAGACGGCGTCACGATGACAAGTTCACCATGTCACGATGTGGAAACCCCAACGTCGCGACGACAGTTCAATTTTTTTTATGAACTATACAATTTAGCCTTTGATCAACTGTGAATGTTTTAATGAGCTCCTTTAACTCATTATTAGTTCTATCGTAAATTTAATTATTACTGAAATGAGTTAATGATCTATATCAATTAAATAATATGATACATTGATTTGAAATTTTCAATAGTTGCTTTGGTAACAAATGTGACATCCTGATGCCTTGACTCGGCGACCGGGTCGAGTATAGGGGTGTTACACAAAGAGAGTTCTCAAAGCTAAAAGATGATCATAGAGTTCAAAAAAAGAAGTGTATAAAAATTGTTATGAAAATAAATAATATTAAACACGGCAAGAAGTTTACAAAGTACTAAAAGCTAATAAGAGAGTATAAAGAGAGCCAATAGTATAGTCAAAGTCCTTAAAAGTATACTAATTTGAGCATAAAAAGAGAAAAGATTGTTAAAATTTTCTAATAGACTCGTAAAGGTGACATATAGCTTTACGACATATAGTATTTCAAGAGATACAAGGATTAAAGCTTAATAACAAAAATTAAAAGATTGAAGAGATACATTGTTATGGTATTCGCTATTATCGACCTGTTACTCAACTATTCGACTGAGATCAACTCGATCCTCTTTACTCTAACAGTGATAACTTGTATAGTTCACTTGTGTGGGCCCGCGCGTGGAGGGTTTGCATCTCCGTATGAGTTTGCACGTGGGGTATTCATATCATCATGTAAGTGAACCCACATCTAAAGAACACGAATTAATCTTAGAATAGAGTACGTGTTGGCATACATGAGAGCTTACCTAGAACGTCACAATGATGAAATGCATAAGATACTATTTAAATTTGCTGTTAATAGTTAGTTATAAAGTATTTTATATGCCTATGTTAGAGTTTGTATGAGTTTTGAGGAAAGCTCAACACATGAAATTTGATGTTTTTGTACGTAGGTAATTGATCTCGAGAAAAAGAAAGAGTTGTACTTCGAGTTGCGTCAAATCAAGAAAACATCAAGCATTTTAATGTGAATATTTTAATTTTGGTTCATAGTTGTGTCATGTATATCGTCAATTATGATAATGCATACATTACTACAGGTTTAGATGTATTCGAGGCCATATAGGCCATTTTAGTTTTGGTTGTGTTTATACTTTATAATGCTAAGTTTTGTGCCTTAAGGCTATGATACGAAAATGTATATAGTGATGGTATGTAAGTTATATATTTTGAAGGATGTGTCTTTTTGGTTTTGAAGAGAGTTTAGAAGCATCTTTTAAAGTCGTCGAAGAGCGAAAGCGAGTAAAAGGTTCATGGTTGTTTGAGAGTAAAAGCATGTGGAGAGTGAGTGTTTGATTAAATTGAACATAAAAGGTTCATGTATCTTGATAGAGGTATTTTGGGCAACCAAGATACAACATGGATTAAGGATGAGTGTTCGATCGGATCGAGTGAAAACATTTTGAGTTAATCGAGTTGAGGAGTCCTGTTTTATTATTCTAACTCAATTTGAAAATTTTTGAATTGCGTCAAGTAAAATTATTCGAGTTAAATTAAAAAAAAACTAAACATATTAAATTAACATCTTGTTATCATATAACTAATTCTATTTTAAAGCATATATATTTGAAAACTCTATTAAAGTAAAATAAGATTAAAAAAAAGATACTTTAGTACGATGAATTAAATCGTTAATTTACTTATTTAGATACCCAAAATTATTATTTTAAAATTTTTTTTGAACTTTTTTGATATATTTTTTAGATTTTTAATTTTTAATTTTTTTAAAATATATATAATTTGGAATTTTTATAAGTTTACACCAATCAGTTATGTGAGTTATTCGAATAATTATAAAGTTCAACTCGATTCAAACTTGAAACTCAATTACTTATTCAAATAACTCAATTCGATTAACTAGAAATTTGAAATTTATTTTAATTTTTAAAGTGTCAGGTTACTCCTAACTTATAGTGTATACTTGTGTAACTTCTACATCTTAAAGGTTTTGAGTTCGCCTTACACTCTTTTGCATGAATTTTTGGGTTCAATCCACTCTTTTGCATCACTTGTCGGTTATTCATCGGGTAGTTATGACTCGAACCTTACTTGATTCTGCCAAATTGAGCTGAAAAAGGATAACGATTCGAGGCCATGCATTCACGAATGAACCATATATACATCAGCATGCGACATTGGTTACCTCATCTCATGGCTCCATAATACTTCCGACTTTAGTTTTTGGTTAAAATATCTCATAAATCCCCATATTTTTCATAAATTTAGATTTTAGTTTTAGAAATTTAATTTTTTTACTTTTTAAATTTCAAAATTCAAGTCTAATTGTTAAAAAGTATTTTATTAAATTATGATTTATTACAACGTCATTGTTTTAATTACATAACTACCTAATGAGTTTTTTAATTATTTCAAAATTTCACATTAATAAACTTAACAAAAAAAATTAACAATATTAATAACTGGACCAAAATTTTAAAATATGAAAAATAAAAAGATTAAATTTTTAAAAATGAAAATATATAGACTAAATTCTTAATTTGTAAAGAGTATAAGGACTTATGACATATTTTAACCGTAATAATTTTTTGTTTCGTTTCTAAGTTGCATTAACATGTGCATGAGGCATGACTGACCTCAGCTATATCCCCTTAAAATGAAAACAAAAACAATTAAGGGTAGGGCAGTCAGTGTAATATTTGGCCAAGCAAGCATTAAATTATTGCAGGTTTGCATGCATATGTTTGACTTTCTTGGTCCTTCAAATTTGATAGTGACAAATGCATAGGTATATATGTACTGTACACATCTAGCAAGTTCAAGGCATAATGATAATATTTATTTTTTTTATTTTTATCTTATTTCTTTTTATTTTTAATTTTTAATTTATAGTTTAATTAAAAAAATTAATTGAAGCATTAAAATTTTAATAATAGTGACGTGATCATTCTCATGCAATCTCATGCAATACATGTACAATTCATAAAAAAAATAAAACTATTAATAATTTTTAAAAATATTTAATAATTATTTATGTTAGCAGTGAAATATAGGTAGACTATCATGCGTGCTGTCAAATTATAGCAATTCAAGTAATTTTTTATTTAAAAAAAACTAATTTAACTGAAATTTGAAGTTGACAGTGGAAACTATAAAAAAAAAGAATAATGGGCAAAGTCACAAAATGGTAAAAGTGAGGAGCTAAATTTGTCTTTATACCAATTTTAAATTAGATAATTATTAATTTAGGCCCTAATATTTACTCATTTTATCACTTAGTCCTTTTTTTATCACTTTAACCATTCTCCTTCAAAATTTAGGCAAATTACATTAATATACATGGAGTGCAATGTTAAATGTGATGCTAATACTATTAAAATTTTAATCATTCAGTTAAATTTTGAAAATTAAAAGTAAAAAAAAAAAATTAAGATGTAAGCGAGATGGTAAATTATTCATTATGTGTATTTTAATTTCATAAAAGTTTATAAAATAAAATTAAAAGAATGGATTTTTACGACCATGACGTGGGCTAATCTTGTCCAACCATTGTCTCTTATTTACCACAAGTGATGGGTTAATACCTTCTTTAATGCCTCGTTTTTCATTCCTTTTCAAAATCGTTTTCAAGTCAAATCAATTTTGATGTGAAATCATAGTCCTCATATGTATAAATTATAAATTATAAATAATTTATATTAATTGTTCAAAAAATATAATAATATTAGCAATGAGTTGTTATTTATTATAATTTAAATTAATTCTAAAATGGTATTTCATATATCATAATATTAATAAAATTATTATAAAATTATAATTAATTATTTTATAATATTATTTAACATTAATGTTAAACACTCGAAATTTAAAAATATTTTTACTGAAAACAATGTTAAACTAAAGAAGATAGAAAGAGTAGATAAAGGAAAAATCCAGATTTAGAAAATATAAACGAGTTTATTGCTTTTATTATTGGTTGGGATTTAATGTAGATGGGGATGATAGGGGCAGTACGGTCTCTTTGGCTGTTCTTCCTTTTTCTTTAATTACACTTAAATTTGTCAATTTATTATAATTATCATGATTTTCAAGCTCTCTTTTTCTTTTTACGAAAAAAGCTATTTACTTTTTAAAAGTATAAATTAAAAATGTTTTTAAAAAGTAAAAAGAAAAAACACATTTGAAATCAATGACGGGCAATCTAAAAAGGCAGGTAAGGGCCTTGATCGCCTGAATAAAAGGATTGTATTGCAATTTTAAACTTCGTTAAAAATTATCAATTTAATTTAACCCCTCAATGATTTGTATTTTTATCTTCGTCCCCCAATCAAGAACTTTTGATTTCGTCCTTATTTTTAACCTTCATTTATAATTCAATATATTTTTATGTAATATTTATATGAAATATGTAACATTTGAAATTGTAATGGCTATATTTTAATATTTAAAATATGATTTATATATTCAAATAAATTTTTACAAGTAATTAACATTAATTGCTTAAAATTTACTTCAATTTTATATTTTTATATCCAAAATATTAATGATGAGTTACAATAAACTTTTTATTTTATTTTATTTTATTTTATTGAAATATCATAATATTAACAAATTAGAACATCATTTAATTTTTTTAATTTAATATCATGTCTAAAATGAACATTTTATTTCTCAAAAATACTTTTTTTCACAATAATACTAAACTCTTAAATCTTAAACCAAACTTTTCAAAAGCAATACTAAACTAGCCCTTACTCTCGTCAATTTGATAATTTTTCTCAACTTGGTCTTCGAACTTTTTCCTATTCATATGATTCCTCAAACTTGAATTTCGTCAAACAAAATAGTTTTTTTTTTTCTTAACACCATTAAGAGATTATCAAAGTGTCGCGTTATCATTTGAATTTTTTTTTAAAATATATTAAAATACTAAAAATGCACCTCGTAAATGAACCTAGACAAATTCGTAATCATTTTGGACATACATTTTTAATAATTTTTAAATAAACATTTTAAAAACCACAAAAAAAAATACTAAAATTGTCTTTTATCTTTTTGTTTTTAAATCAAGATCGTGCCTTTTTTTTTTCTTTTCAAAGGCTAAATTATTAAAGCCCCAATCTTTCTTTAGATAAAAAGGATTATTTTATCTATAAAGGCCAATTTTCAACTTTATTTACGGAAATGAGCCAATTTTTTCATTATTTACCAGAAAGGGCTGAAAATGACAAAACGCATTCACACAAGAGCGTTTTTGAGTGAAATTTCAGCAAAACGCGCCCTTGGGGGAGCAATTTTGCCATGTCAGCACAAAACGCGCTGACATGGGCGCACTTGTGCCTGTTCTCAAATTAAATTTTCAAAAAAAGTCATTTTTAAAAAAATTATAAAAATAGACCAATTTTTTTGAAAATTTACAAAGAATAAGCCTTTATAAAGACCCAAAATAGCAAAACTTTTTTTTTTAAGAAAAATAAGGAAAATGAGACTTTGGGTCTATATAAAGATCTGCTTTGTAAGTTCTATTTCTACATTAATTGGTGACACTTTAAAATAAAACAAAAAATTGCGTTGCTACTTTGTGTCTTTATAAAGGCTTATTCTCGTAAGTTTTCAAAAAAATTGGTCCATTTTTATAAATTTTTTTAAAAATGACCTTTTTTGAAAATTTAATCTAAGAACGGGCAAAAGTGTGCTCATGTTAGCGTGTTTTTGCTGATGTGGGGTAAAAAGCTTTCACGTCATGAGTGTGTTTTGTGCTGACATGGTAAAAATACTCCTTTAAGGGCGTGTTTTGCTGAAATTTTACCCAAAAATGCTCCTATGTAACCGTGTTTTGTCATTTTCGATTCTAATAAATAATGAAAAAATTGATCTATTTTCGTAAATAAAGTTGGAAATGAGACTTTATAAGTAAAATAGTCGATAGAAAGAGGAAGGATTTGACTCTTGCCTTTAAGAAATGACATGAAATAAATTAAGAATTAAGGAAAAGCATAAAGCAGAAGACTTGACTCTACTTCTAGCATGCTTCACACTTTCAGATAACATTCTGCTGGATTATTTGTACCAGAGATCTCCAAATTACTATTTAATTTTTAAATTGATCCTTAAACTTTAAAATATTCTAGTTGAATCCTTAAATTATTAGTATCTTTTATCAACCATGTAATTGAGTCATTCATTTTGATGTTAAATATGCTCCAATTTGAATTAGAATTGATGCCTAAATTAATAGGTTATTGATACTTGAAGATCTCAATTATGTTTTGAAATTTAAGACCAATAGAGAATTTCAGTCATAATGCGAGGACTTTTGATGGAATTAACCCTATTCTTAATTTAGCCTAACAGATAAGTTTACCTTACTTGAAAAAGGAGAAAATAATTACAAACTCCGAACATACACAGTAGAATAAAAAGTATGATGAGATTATTATTATTATTATTACGAAATCTTAGCAAATAGAGTGGAACCCATTATAGCCTGACCTAAATGAAATCTTCAGGTTCCATTATTACAAATACAATGAACTAAATAGTCTTTATACATGTAAAATTGGTGAATAGAAAAACATCCATAGCCCCAAATTCTTTAAACAAAAGCCATTAGCTATGATGATGAGGTATTTATTGGTAAAATACTAAGAGCTTGATTGTATTTTATTCTATTTATTAAAAAATTAGAAAAATTAATCTTTATACATTAGATCAAAAAGCAAACTAGTCATTTTGTTAAAAAAATTCATCCAATTCCACAGTTAAAAAGTGGTATTTGTACGTTTTGTCAGTTATACCAGTTTTCAATAGTAAAAATGAATGAAATTTTTAACATAAAGGATTAGTTTGCTCTTTCGTCTAACATACAGGGATTAATTTGTCTATTTTCTGAATAAAAGGGGCAAAATGCAATCTTTTCCTAGTACAAGGGCCTCTAGATAATTTTACCTGTATTCATTCCATTATCGTTTCCTCAAACTGGAAATCAGTGTGAATTCCAGCTTGTTCATGTTGCCACCATGAATTGAAACCAAATCGATGATGGGTTCCATCTGGTTCAAGTGAGAGATCAGGAAGGTCAAACCACATACTCAGATCACTATCCTCCGATGACATTGTAGTCGAACTTGTTGCTTCCCCTTCAAACCTTTCTTCTTCTTCTTCACCAACCATGCCATTGCCATTGCCATTCCCATGGGCTGCTTCATTAGCAGCCTTTTGAATATCCCTATGGCTACAAGTAGCAGGACGAGGAAGTTGATGAGCTAATTTGGGAAAATTAAGGTAAGCTGATTCACCTTTGATAGCTATGGAGGCTGCATCGTGTGCTCGAGCTGCCATTTCCGCCGTGGGGAATGTGCCCAGCCAAATCCTTGAATTCTTCTTGGGTTCACGTATTTCAGACACCCATTTGCCCCAACTTCGCATCCTCACACCACGATACTTGCAACTCTTTTCATGATTGTTGCTGGCGTTGGGTTTCATTGATGACACTCCAGGTTTTTTTGCTGGGTTTGATGATCTTTTCTTCCTACGGGATTTCTTTATATACTTTAAACCCATTAGAACATGTTACTAGTATAGCTACTATTTGGAGGAGACTTGGTGCAAGGGGAGAGTTTGGCACCTTTAATACACTTTCTTGGGACCCAATGTTTTAATTACTGCAACAGTGATACAATAAAATATAGATTTTCGATTCAGTCGTTGTTCTATCAATAATGAAAAATTCATAAAATTTAAAATATTAAACTAATTCAACTATCGATATTTTGGATTCACCTAGAGATCTAAACTCTTATCTCTAGACTAATATACTAGTCAATTCTTGATTCAACTAGTTTAACCGATCTGATTCAAATAACACTGACGGGCTTTTTTAATACAAGATTGTGTCCCGAAAACTTTGAGTTGTTAAGTTTAAGACTCATATTTTGCAAATCCTTAAGTGAGTTTGCAGTCTAGAGTTATTTTATTTTATGTTTAGATATATTTCGAGTATTAATTTAATCATGTTTTGTAATTATCAGATGGTGATAGATATTATTTGTGTATTATTTATATTTGTGGTTGAATGTAAGATAACAAAAGCATAAGTCTAATTATGCCCCCAATCCCAATTGCTAGCACTATTAGCCGACTTATGTGTTAGGAATTGGACTTTTAATTTTTAAATTAAATCTTTAAATACGTGTTAATAGAATTATCGATTGGAATTTAATCTTAAAATCAAATAAAAATAAAGAAAGTAAATGAGAGATTGAAAGCATAAATGAAGTCAATGTAAAAAAGATCAGTAGCCACGTTTCAATTATATAGAGAGAGAGAATAGAATCCTATGAAGAAAAAGAAGGAAGATAAAAGGGTTGATTGTTCCATTGACCATAATTCAATTAATTAGTATGTTTTAAGTCATTAGTGCTTGTTAACTCTTTTTTCTTATATGGGAAAATGAATTTAAAAATTTATATTTCAATAATAATATACGTGTGAAAAATATAAAAAAAATATGATTTTTATAATTTAAGGTTTTTAAATTTACTGCTAAATAAACATTTAATAATTTTATGAATTTAATGAATAATCATACTTTTTAATTTTTTTAACATTAATCTCATTATTGATTCTTTATCATATCTGTTCTTTTTGATACAATGCCTAGAACTACCCATAGCTCCTCCCTAACCTTTAAATAGGAGGATAATGTGTTTCAGCGCACTCGAACTCGTTCTCCTACATTGGCAATAATACCTATGTCAATTGAGCTAATACTCAATCGATTACTTTTTTTAATTTTTAAATATTTACTTCTCAATTTATATTATTTCTAAAACTCTAATTCTAATTCTAAAATATAAATTTAAACTATTTTAAAGATTTTACAATTTGAGATAGAGTACATGGTGATTCAAACTTAACATTATTAGTTAGGAGAAAAGATTGTATGAAACTGTGATTCCACGTCATCCTTATACATTTCTAATAAGAGAATGACAAATCAAATTTTTCTTCCTGATTTCTAGCTTTTTCCTCCTGGAAAAATTTAAATCCAACTAAAGCTGCTAAAGGAAAATCTGATTTATCATTCTCCTATTGGAAAGGGATAGGGATAACGTGAAATCACAGTTTCATACAATCTCTTCTCTATTAGTTAGATACGTTTTGAAAAATAATTAGATGAGCAAAAACAAACATATATATTTTTCTTTCAAAAACTTGTCCTATGGCTTCACATGTTCCCTAACTTGTGGGTTTAGAGATAATTTTTAAGGGAATTAAAACTTCACATTGATTGCAATTTTGCAAGTCATTGAATGTATATTCACAAGAAGGCTTGTTATTATTTTATATATGAAATTGAAAGAGCAATTGCTTGTTCTAGCAAGGAACTTGTTTTTTTTTAAATGCAAAAATTATTATAAGCAAGTTGTTAGTGTTGTTCAATTTGCAATTAAGTTTTAAAGTGAAAAAAATCGTAATAGGAAAGCAATCTAGTTTTGTATAGGAGAGAAGTTACAACTTGATCGCTGAGTTGGACTTAAATCATGTATTGGACATATTGATTTATAATGGACTACTCTTTGAGAAACACTGTATAAACGTAGGAAGCTTCCAAATTGTGTAGCCAAACTTCTGTGTCCATCTTCTATTACAATTGCTAGTAAGTTAGTCTAATTTCAACTGAGCATACATCTGAAAGGCAAAATTAACAAACTCACAACTAGTATTAGATCTAGGAACATTGCATAGCAAGTTGTAATCCTAGTTGCAACTGAGGGTGAAACTACTATGGAGGACTTGCAGAAGCAATTAGCCCTTTTTACTCATAATTTTAATAGGGCATAATAAGGTAACCAAAAAGAATAAGAGGTTTGATACCAATACAAATTATTGCAAGGGAAAGTGCCAGGGAGTTGTGATCAATGAAGATGCACCCAAAGAGAAAAAGAAAGGAATATAGTGTCATGAGTGTCGAGGTTTTTGTTATATGCAACCTTACCTCTAGAAAAATCTTGATTTGGTCCAATGTTTGGTTTTTTGGATTAGAGCAACTTTCTAAGTAATAATGAGATTGAGAATACCTAGGAAAATAATAAAGTGAGTAATTTCTCAATTATTTGTGACATTTCTCCTTTTGAACTATTTTATTTATGTTCTTAATTATATTATTTATATTTTATTTATTATTAATTTAGGGAATACTTGAAAAAAAATATCTTAAAGTTTATTTTTGACAAATTTTTGCAATTTGGACTTTCAACATAGTACAATTTCAATATTTTGGTCATGACTGATATATAACACTTGCATTCTTTAAGCCAAAGGGCATTACATTGTAACATAATAGTTCATCCTCCATGATAAAAGAAGTCTTTTCTTGATCATTTAATGCCATTGCAATATAGTTGTAACAAAAAAAATCCATAAAGCTCATGTATTTATAACTAGATGATACATTAACTAGTCTATCAATTAGGGGTAAGCGTTCGATCAAATTGAATAAACAAATTTCGAGTTAATCTAGTTAACGAATCATGTTTTATTATCTTGACTCGATTTGAAATTTTCTTGAATTGGAGTTGAGTGAGATGGAATTTGAATCGAATAGATTTGAATATGTTTGTTCGATTTAAATTAAAAAAATGACTTTGGGTCCTTGTAACCATTGTCACCGCCGTAATCAAATTTGTTATTAACTTTCATCCCTTCATAAATTATTTATCAATCTTTTATATACGAGATAGCTTTTTTGTTTGCTTAGTTGCTTCAATTAGCTTCTAATTCTTGTCACTATGTATTTTGAAATTAAAAAATATATTAAATGTAAAAAATGTGATTTTTTTAATAAAATTTATCTTAAAGATAAAATGTGAAATTAATATCAACATAAAATTTTAACACGAATATTTTACGGTATCATCAATAATTTAATTTTAACAGAAATTTATAAAGATTCAATATGATAAGCAATTCAATAATATAAATAGTACAAAATATGAAATTTAATTTAATAATATAAATAGTAGATATAAATAAAATTATTACTATTTAGGTTTAGGGATTTTTTTTGAATGATTTTTATTTTTGTTTTGGGAGTAAAAGGTGAGAAGTAAAAGTTTGGATGAAAAATAAAAAGTTTGAGAAAAAAGTAATGGAGGAGTAAAATTTGGGAGGGAAAATATTCAAAAAAAAAATTTGAGGGTAAACAGATCTATATTTTTTAGTTTCAATGGGACTCCTTAAGAGCGTTGTTTCTATCTACTATTATCTAAAATTAATCGAGTTATTAATGACTGGGCAAAATTAAGAAATAGCCCCTCATGTCTGAAATTATAGAAGATCCCCTCTAAAATCAACTTATAACCAAATCCTTGTTGGAACATTTTCAAAATATTTATAATGTTCCAATATTTACAAATGAAAGATTACAAGTTATCAAAAAATTATATCACTTGATTATTAACCAAAAGTTATGACTTTTTATTGAGATGAGTTATGTCTTTTAAATTTAAATTTTATGTCACTTGATTATTAACAAAGAGTTATGATTATTCGAGTAGACATTTATTGAATAATTATATTTCTTGTTAAAAGATACGACTATTCAATTGAATAGTTGTGTTCATTGTTAATAAAATGTCACTATTCAAATAGGCATTTATTGGATAATTATGTTTTTACGAAGAGACGTGTGAACTCCTATATATAAATAGGAGTTAAATTTCATTTGTTTAGAAAAACAATAAATATAGAATCTATTGTTTCTCCTCTATTTTATATTATTATTAGATTGTTCTGTAAAGAATTATTACAGACATTCTTTATAGAAATTGATATTCTTGCTATGCTCAATGCTCAGTGCAGAGGCGAATTTAAGCGGGGCTTGCATGGGCCCAGCCCCCCTAAAATGAAAAATTGCCATTTAGGCTCTCTAATTTTTTTTTAAATTTTGAATAAGTAAAGGTAAAATTACACTTTGGCCCCCTAAAATTATAAGAATTTGACTTAATCATTTAAAAATTATAAATGTCTAGACTATAAAAAAATTAAAATTTCATTCAGTCACCCTAAAAAATTGTTATGGCTTCGCCTCTGGCTCAGTGAACTGTTTTCGTCAGTTCAAAACATAGACAGCCATTGAACTTCATTGTATTCTCAAGGCTTATTTGCCAATAATTCTTTTACACATCAACAATCCTTAGATTGGCTCCTACCGCTTTGAATGAGAAAAGTTTACAATTTGCAGAGAGAATTGTAAAGATGCAACATCACATTACCTTACTATTTATAACCTTATCACCTTATTGCTTCCTCTATGAAATCATTTAAGAAATGCAGTCTCCCATTTTGTGGCCAACATTACCATAGAATCTGACCTACTCGATAATTTTTAATTATAACAATTTATAATTTTTTTAATAAGTTTTATAGTTTTTTTTAATGATTTTCTACCTATAATTTGGCTTTTTTTTAAAGATTTTTTAAAATTTCATATAACTTTTTAGACTTTTTTGAAAATTTATGTAATTTTTATTTTTATATTTTTAAACTTTTAAAATGTGAACTAAATTGATAGAATATATAAATATTGAAAACCAAATTTATTATTATATCAATATCAATAAGAAAAGTTGGTATTATTATGGAGTTAAAGATTAAAAAAAGTTACTAAAATGAAGTTAATAATAATATCTATAATATTTTGATGTTTTAGTAACCAAAAGAGCAATACCTCAACAATAATTGAATAGCGATGTAATTAGTATCTACTCAACTGTCATTGCCTCAGCCGCTGTTTCTGCACGCAGGAAGAAGTTTCAAGACCTTCACAACTTTAGTGGGCTGAAAACTATATGCAGCCCATCGCAACTTATTACCCACAAATCCGAACCCAAGTCAAGCAGTCTTCTTAAATTTTCTATTAGATGATTTTGGGTCGTGATACCTATCAATTTGGATTCAAGTTATTTACGTTTGTTTGTTAATATGTTTTGGTCTAATTTGAGTTTTCTTGAATTAGGGCTTTGTTTGTGTTTGAATCTTGGGTTTGGGCTTATGACTATTTTTGGTTTAAACCATTTTGTGTTAGTTTTATGGTTAAATAATTGAATGGACCAACAATACTTGGTTTTCAATTTCAGTTCCAAGTACTAGTTGATAAAAAATCAACGAGTTCTAATAAGCTTATATTGAAGCTTACTTATATAACTAAATTTGACTATAACCTAATTGTGTTGAATTTGGATCCACCGATGGAGTTTTGATTCAATTTCATTTTTATTTTTTTGTTTACGGCAAAAACAAACCCTGAATTCTGTAAGCATTAAAAAATTTGAGAGATTAGCTTTGATTTTCAATCTCAAAACATGCAAGAACATTGATCTCCTAGGGGTTGGTGATGATGATGATGCAAGTAAATAAAGAAACCTGGAAAAATGTTTTTAAGATATTGATAATAGTAACATCATTTACAAATATGGTAAGCTATAGGATAGGGATTTGATTACTTTAAAGGTATGTCAAAAGTTTAAACATGGGTATTACTGTTCCCCAAATTACAATGTATATATGTGTGTGTATATATTATGAAAATTCCAGTATAAATTGTTATTTTAGATGATAATACATAATAGTAGTGTAGTGTTCTTCTAGACTCGCCTGGGATTCTTGTTCATTGACGACCTGGGAGCAGATAGAGCCAACCATGTTCTTGGAGAACAAGGTGAATGTGATGAGTATCCCCTTTCCTGTTCCTCCCATTGGCTTGTCTCGTTCTCTTTCTTAGTATGTATCATCTATAAAAGAAAGTGAAAGTACAATGTCAGTTTCAGTTATGTTAGAACTAATTAATGAAAAGGGTATTGCGGGAATGTATATAAAATATACTCGCGGCAAGGAAGTGGAGGTTGTCCAATGATGATGTCTTCTCTGGTAGGTGAGTGGACAAGGTGAGCTGTGAGACCCGCAATATCCATGATCATGGAGGTTGCCGGGGACCTCATTGAGGTTGATGAGAGTAGTTTCAGTCGTTGCCTCTGGAGGCAGAGGAGGAGATGTGGGTAAGTATTTGATAGCAACAGTTTGTCGTCTCTCAGCCAATGGTTCGACAGTGGAAGTCGGTTGGGGGCTACGACGGGGAGCTGTGGTGGTGGAAGAGCTGACAGAGGGAGGAGTGGGGACCACAAGTAGGTCATCAATGGGAGCAACAACTTGACGAGACAAAGCCATGTTTGGCCAAAGGAAGGTCCCTTGTGGTTTGCATATTCTAAACCCACTCTTCAGCCTTCGAATTTTTGCTGCTTTATTTTCTGTGGTTGCCACTGGGTTTCTTCTTTTTCTAGTAACTGATAGGATCCTTTCTTCTGGGTAACCATCTTTTTCTTCATCTGATACTACCACCATAACTTTGTCACTATCGGTGTTTAATGGCGGTGTTGTTGATCCCATTATGACTAGGGCATTTGCAGCTTCCACTTTTGATCTTAGCTTCCCCATCTCTTCCTGCATGATTCATCATCCACTCCATTTCATCATCACATTCTGTGAAAAAACAATACATGAACTTCAGCCAAAGGAAACTGAGTGACTCATGATGAATACCTCCACTCCACATAAAGATTTTGAGATCTCCCCGAGCTGCCCCTCAAGATTAGCTTTCCATTTCATCAAGTCCATGTACTTTTCCTGAGCAAAAATCCAAGAAAGTGCTAAGAGAAGAGCATATGGGATGGTAAACAATATAAGTCAAGCTTTAGTATCTACCTTCAATGGAAGTAACATAGTAGTAGCATTATGAACCATGTTTTGGCTAGCAACAGAAGCATTTGGGGTGATAACAAGAGCTAGATTTTCATCAGTCTTTTTGGCCTCCAGCATATCCCTTTATTTTATAAATGAAAGCAATTAGAATCATATAACACATAAAAAGGCCAATACCAGCTAGCAGTGAATGATAAAATATATAGTAAAAAGAAGAAAAGGTCCATACCTTCTTAGCTTAGCTATCTCTTCCCTAAGCTCCTGCAGCTCTCTAGCACAAACTGGATCCTGGGTAGGGTTATCACCAAGCTTCCAACCAGCAGGAGGGGTCCAATAAGGATCCTGAACCCCGGCCTCTTTCCTTATGTCCATTAAATCAGCACTCTCCAACCAATATTCCATAGCCCCATCGGCATTATGCCGCCTCATGAATCTTTCTTCACCTCCAGGAGCCACCTTCCAAGCCATGTGTTTCAGCAAATGATCCAACAAACCAGTGTCCCCAATCAACTTCCTTGCTTCTGCTCTCAATGCTGGCCTTAGTATTGGGTTCCCAAATACTGCTCCCTTCTCCTTCATAATCTTCAACATGTTTTTCTCAGCTAAATTATACCTTCATGAAAAACCAGCTTTATATAATAAAAAAATAGTTAACAACAAAATTAAATCAAAAACACTATAGCTCACCTCTGAACAGACCATCTTTCAATGGAGTTTTTGACTTCTTTTCTCTTACTTGGCTTGTAAAGAGTAATTTGTTTATCATTCTCCTGCTTCGGTTTCTTTGCTGTCTGTGTTTTGTAGTTTTCTCCATGGACCTTCCTCTTACAGCTCTTCACTTCTGTCTCCATGATCTCATCATCACTAGCTGTCTCTTCTTCCTCCTCTTTATTATCTTCTTCATTGTCTTCCTCATTTTCCTTCTCGTCCTCTTCTCCTTTAAAACCTATTGACCCTCTCTCCTCCACGTAGCGTCCCAAAAACCTAACCTGCCTACGCCGACCCCATCGGAGCATCCCAGCGGATATCAACTCAGACCAGCACAGTCCTTTCTTAATCACCATGTTGACATAGCTGGTAATAACAGCTGGGCTTGGGCTTGGGTTCTTCCCTATTTCTTGTTCCTTGGGAGAAGAAACCCCCATTACCCAAAAACTCCATCGATTCCTTTGCACTGCAATCACATGCGGTGGAATCCTACGATATAAAACATCTCGAGCAATCTCCGATTCCATGGAGTACTGTTCATCTAATGCGGGTAACATCTTCGCATCCACTTTCCTCCGGTTCCGTTCGCTGAAGTGTGCTCGAAGAGAATACATGCTTGGGTACCTTAACGACACGCTGCACTTAGACTTCTTACTCACCTTACAAACAAAAAACACCAAGCACACAGTTATCGCCAGGATTCAAAAACTAAATTCATAAACAAAAAATTTATTTATCTATTACCATGATAACACGAACTAACTTGAGGTGCTCTGGGGTTTTAGTGGGAAGCTTGGAATGATCAATTTCATAGTAAGACCCAACTCTAATATGAGCAACAGCATCTGATATAAAATAAAAAAGAATGAAAAGGTGGGCATTAATGGAGCATAATGAAGAAAAAAAAAAGTACGTACCATCGAGTGAGGAAGGGAGCAGCAATTGTCTGCCCAAAGCAATCTTCATTGCGGCGTCAAATCTGATATTTACAAAAAAGAAAAAACCATAAAAAAGAAGAAGAAGAAGAAGTAATTTGAATATAAAAAGATGCATGGAGAGGAGTGAGTCAGGGCTTCCGAGAAATACTGAAAATGTAATATACTAAACACAGAACCGAAGTTATAACAATGGCGGCTTTGTTTATTGATTTTAGCTCCATCTATAAAATTTTAAATGACATATAAAAAGAAGAAAAGGGAGATAGCTAAATGAAAAGATCAAACAAGAGAGGTAACGGAAAAACTTCAAAGTACAAAAAAAAATAAAACTAAATTAGTTAGTACTGCATATTTTGTTTTCTCTGAAAATGCAAAGCAAATGCTAATGATCAAAATGAAAGAGAGAGAGAGAGAGAGAAATAGGAGATAACATACACTGGGTTTGTTGAATTAATCTGAGCACAAAAAGCCTGGAAATCAACAATAAGAAAACAATGGAAGACGTGAGGGGTGAAACGAAAGGAATAGCAGAAGGGAAGCGAGGAAATGAAGGCAGGCAGGATATTTATAGAGTTGGGTTGTGAAATTAGAAAAGTGGAACTCAGTGTGTGCGTGAGTCTGTTAGTAATGAGTGGAAGCAAAAAGCAAATAGCAGCATTTGCAGAGAGAGAGAGAGAGAGAGAGAGAGGCAATGATGACTTTTATTCCTGTTAGTGTGCATGAGCTATTTTTCCCGCTACCCCCCTAACTAATATCCAAATTTAACATTTAAAATTAAACAAAAATCGAATTATTTGGAATATAAACACACGGGGGTGGAGGTTAATTATAATAAACATATTAATTTAAAATTTCTATATAATTAACTTTATAACTTATTTAAAAAATTAATAATTATTTAATATATATACTTAATTAGTATATAATTATAATTTTTTTTATAGCGAATGAACAATTTTTTTGAAGACGTTTATTGTTAGAGTAGTATATAATTAATAATAATTTTATTACTCAGCTTATTTTTATATATTTATAACATAATTATTAATATTTGTGTTTGATTATTTTATATCTAAAAATAAATATTTTTATTTTTTATTATTCATGAATATTATTTTTGAACATTATTAATTATATGCTCACGAACATATAGTTTAATGTTTACAATCATGTTTATTTAATATTCACGAATAAATTCATTTAAAGTAAAAGAACAAAAATTAATACATAGTTTTGGATAAACAAACACGGACATACATTTAAAATTTTAACCAACAATAATAAACTTCAAAGTAATTAACAAACATGAACAAAAATATGTGGTAAAAGTATCTTGAAGCCTCTTATACTAGGAGGTGGATTGTATTTTATCCATTCTATTATTACTAAGTGATGGCGTATAATTGTCTGATTGCTTGAATTAGTTCCACCACGTAAAAAATTGCATTCATTGCACTCTATGTAAACAAATTTAGCCATTTTTTCTATTAAAAATTCTATCAATTTTGCTTGAATTAGTCCCTCCACGTCAGCATAGGGTACATATGGTACGTCACGTATTATTTTTTTATTGCTTCATCAATTATGTCAACAACTAACCGTAGAAATAGATAATTTTTTTTAACAGAAAAATAATTTACTCTTTAATTTAACATATTAATTTATCATTTTTTTCGATAAAAAAAATATAAAACAATACAAAACCTTGATGGTACTTTTACCATTATCCAAACTTAGTTCATTTACATTCACCAATCTCCATCGAGGCCAAGCCTACTGCCCGTCCGACCAGTGAACAGGCCTTACTTCTGGATTTGTGAACATAGTAAGCAACTCAGTGTCCTTAACATTCAAGTCCAATAAATTAATTTCCATCGAGGTGCACAAAATTTTGGATATTATTTTTGCACCACTGATTTTCTTTTAATCCTATTTTAACTTCATCATTACATAAATCATGTGTGTGTATATATATATACATGCTTAACTAATAGCAATAAGTTATTCAGCTGCGGCTTCAAGCCTTTCAACATGCACTTCCATATACATAGATCAAGTTCTAACATAATCCCACACGTTATAGTTTTTTATTTTTCTCATGCAATGGGTGTTCAAAGCCACAACCGAGATGCTTTCATGGAATCAACACAATCGATCCAGTTGTTCTGCGATTCTCGAGCTCTGCATGTGCCTGCGATGCTTCTGACAAAGGGTACTTGTGATTCACCCGAACCCGCAATACGCCCGATGCAACATTAGCAAACACTTCCCCTGCAGTTTCCAGCAGTTCATCCCGAGTTAACGTGTATTGCATCATGGAAGGCCTAGTCAAGAACAATGATTTGGGTGCAAGTGCAGACAACGGAACCGGATCTGGTGTACCGGATGACTGCCCAAAGCTCACCATATAGCCACGGGGCTTTAAACATGCCAACGAGCCCTAACAAAATATAAAACTTATAGTAGAATCCTACAAAGTTATGTGAAGTTATATCATCTGTCGCTGTGGATATTGTAATCCTTTAATGCCCTAACTTAAGAATAGATTCATCCTAAAAGTAAGAACGAGCAAAGTAGATGATAGAGCATCAGTCTCAGAACCGTGATTACCTCAAAGGTATTTTTCCCAACAGAATCATAGACAACTTCCACCCCCTTGCCGGATGTCATCTCATTGACACCGGAAACAAAATCCTCTTCCGTATAAATAATAACATGGTGACATCCATCTTCCTTTGCTTGAGCTGCCTTCTCTTTGGTCGAGACAGTTCCGATGACAGTGGCACCAAGTGCATTTGCCCATTGGCATAATAAAGATCCAGTCCCACCAGCTGCAGCATGGACAAGAACTGTGTGTCCCGGTTCGACCTATATTACATGATATTGTGTTAAAGCCTTTTGTTAATACAATTATGACTCTGTTTCTACATTTAAATGAGATTAATTGATGAGAGTTAATGTCAGGATAAAGAGAAAATAACCAAGCGCCAAATCTATAATATGATTTAAGTTATGAACAACTTGTATCCACGCAACCTACCTTGAAGCAACGACGTACTAGATACTGAGCAGTCATACCCTTCAGCATGATGGATGCAGCGATAATAGGGTCAACTGAAGGAGGAACTGGCACAACTTTGTCTGCTGGAAGAATCTGCTCCTCGGCATAGGAACCCATACGATCACCAGCATAAGCTACGATATCTCCAACTTTCCTGCCAGTCAGTCCAGGTCCCACAGCAGTCACCTCTCCAACAACTTCCATACCTGTAATTAAAGAATGGAAACAAATGATTTCTGTGATAATCATTACTGGCAAAGACTCATGCTAACATAGTGAACACATCCTTTTCCCAATCCATGGGGTTGGCTACTACGTGATGAGATGGAAGAGAAAGAAAATCTCGAAAATAAATTCAGCGTTCCATTTACTTCAGGACATGCAAGGAAAAACAAATACAGAATACTTACTGAAAAAGACCAAGAGAGAATTAATTCATTCAGATTTTAATTTAAGTTTAATATAGCCTGCATCGGACATCTAAAGTTCCATTGGTTAAAATAGTCACAACACCTTCCTGATCCATAAAAGAGTCCAAGGCCTAGCATTTAGACAATACTCGATGAGAAGAGACTAGAAAGACTTTCTGTATATCAACTAATCTGCAAAACACGTATCATATCAGCCTGGAATGTTCTGCATTTCTCATAATGTAAAAACTTGTTCTACTTTTAAACTTTCACACAAATCGAACCAACCTGGAGTGAAGGGCATGGTAGCAGCCGTATAAACTCCTTTCCGAAAATAGATATCGATGAAATTCAGTCCAATAGCTTTGTTTTTAATACGTATCTCACCCTCTCTCGGTTCCCCAAGTTCCACATCCTCCCATTTAAGGACCTATATAGCCAATGCAAAGAAATCAATTCAAGCAAACCATAGCCGTAAACACTCCAACCTAAGCTCCGTTTTAAAATTCGCAGGATGTAAACGACATTCATAACAAGAGTATGATCCTTCTTTATCAAAAAATTAACTTTCTAAAAAACCCAGAATTAATTCAATCAAAATTAAATAAAAAAGGCCAAAACAACAAAACCCAGAATAATTGAATCAAAGTTGAATAAAAAAGAAGGGCAAAACTGCAAGCAGCAAAGCATGAAAACAACAAGAACACATATTTTTAATTTCCCAAAAGAACTATTCAATGAAACTCATAAACATTGTAATAGCAAAGTAATGAAGCATTGGAAAGGGTAAGAAGAGACCTGAGGTCCACCGAGTTGATGAACCCTGATAGCTTTCACCATTTTTATTGGCTGTGCTGTGGCAGCTTCGTCAGTACGTAGTGCCTTGGCTATTACAGAATTAATCCTGGGAGTATAAGATAACGATGAGTGGTTGGTGGTGTTATTGTTGGTCAGATTTTGCACCCAAAAGGTAGATGGGGAGACATTGGAAGACTGTGGTGGAATAAAGCGAAGCAAATGGAAGCGTTGATTGTTGAACCCAAGTTTTAAGAGGCCCACTCGGTTAACGTTTCCGAATTTGACTTGTTTAGCTTACATAATCACAATATCTGTCGTCTTCAAAGCGGCGTAGAGATAATCAGATGCCGGCTCTCTTTAGAAACTGGCCAAATTTTTTAATTATTTATGAAAATGACTTGCAAAAATTAAATTTCAATTGTTGACTTCATTTACGTCCTCAATCTACATAGCTGGCCTTATTTCGTCTATCTTGGCATCGCCGGTGACCGGAGCCTTTGGCCGCAAGCCCTCCATCCTTATAGGAGGAGCTACATTCCTTGCTGGTTCAGCACTTGGTGGTGCGGCTGTTAACGTCTACATGTTGATACTCGGTCGTGTCTTGCTAGGCGTTGGGGTTGGATGTGCGAACCAGGAATGTACAATATTTATATTTTCGGTTTAATTATGGTTTTAGTCCCTCCATTATGCTTTAATTTTGAGATTTAATTTGGCATAATTTTGAGGATGAAACGAGAAATTTTGTATTAGGAGGTTGAGATAAAATTATAAGCTTTTGGAGAGGTCAAGAATATAGGGGATTAATGGGAATTTCCTAAAAAATATCAGTCTAATTAAAATTTTAAAGAGAAAATTTTTGAAAATTTTAAAGGTTTTAAATGAAATTTTCAAACATTTTGAAAGACTCAAGGACAATTTTCCAAATTTTTTACAAGGCCAAGACCTCCTTTTTCTCGTTCAACCCCTGAGGCTTATAATACAATTTCTTAATTTAAAGCAAGGGGGCCGAAGCATCTTCGCTTTTGGATCCCTCTCTTCATATTTCGGTCCTCTACTTTTATGGTATTATTAGTTTGTCTAAATTGACAATAGGATTAGTTGTTTTCATTAAAGTGAAAATTACATGGATTTTTTGGTTTTATCATGAAAAATTCATTAAATATTTTTAACTAATAATAAATTTATGTCGGTCAAATGCTTAAGATTGTTAAAAAAAAATAGTGTACACCTAAGTCAAATTAGAGTAGAGAGATTAAATCTAAAATTTTAACAGTATAGAGGGACCAAAACCATAATTAGACCTTCTCTTTGAATTTGCATATATTTAGGGACCTAATTGTGTTTTTGCTTTGTTGCATTTGGTTTACAGCCAGTCCCATTATATACCTCTGAAATGGCACTTCCCAGACACGGAGGAGCAATGACCATTTGCTTCCAATGCGGTGTTGGTCTCTGTAACACCCCTAACTCACATCCTTCGCCGGAACAGGGTTATAAGATGTTACCGGAGTTTACAAAATAATTGCACATAATTTCACTATTTACTTTGTTCATATCAAAGCAGTCCACGAGAGTCATAGTCATTAAATCATTTATATCTTGAGCTACGGAACTCCGAATTAAGATTCGCTAAATTTTTCTGAAACTAGACTCACATATCTTCTTACCATACAATTTTTAGAATTTATGGTGTAGCCAATAAGTACAGTTTATTCTTTAAATTCATCCCTGTTCTACTGTCTGACAGTTTCAACTCTTCTTCACTAAAAATTAATTATCTCCTCGTACGGGATTCGAATGATGTTCCTGTTTGTTTCTATTGAAAATAGACTAATTAAGAAATTTAAACAGATAAATTATAACCCTTAATTATTTTTATACAATTTTTAATGATTTTCCAAAGTTAGAACAGGGGATTCCAAAATCACTCTAACCCTGTCTCATAAAAATTCAAATATCTCATAATATGAAATTCTCTTGCTTACACCATTTCTTCTATGTAAAACTAGACTAAATAAGATATAATTTCATATCTCATTCAACCTCTAATTCAACTTTCACAATTTTTGGTGATTTTTCAAAGTCGAACTACTGCTGCTGTCCAAAACTGTTTTAGTAAAAAATGTTAATAACCAAGTTTATAACACCTTCACTTCCTCTCAATTAAACCCTATACATGCTATATAAAACTTATGATGCACAATAAAATTTACAGAAGTAATCTAGATAGTGTGCCCTGATGTGTTGATTCGATCCACCGATTTCACATCAATCTACAAAGAACATTAAACACACAGGAGTAAGCTTACAGAAAGCTTAGTAACTTCATAGGCCCATAATAAAATCTTATCAAGATTTCAATAATAATTTTAATAAACAAGTATAATTCAACATTTCCTTCTAACCACAATCTCAAACAATGAATTTACTCAATCGAGCCCAATATCAGATATCAACTTGCTTCCAACATTTAGCTTCAATTGCACTTACAAATACTTGTCAAATTGAGGATCGTCTTACGGATTTAAGTACATCGTTTGCCCGATGCCACGATTTACTTGAATCTTTGGCAATGCTATAACTCAGTATGGTTTTCTTCACTGAAACACCATACCTACTTCTCACAACTCAGTATGATTTTCTTTACTAAAATACCATACCTACTTTTCACAACTCAGTATGGTTTTCTTTACTAAAATACCATACCTACGTTCCACACTTTGCCATGGATCCACCATGGACTTATTCGTTAATTCACCACTGGTTATTGAACGTACGTACTCAACCTGCGTATCCCTTAATTTGAACTTACAATTGGATTTTCACATTTTTACAATAATCATAATTCAACAACAATAGACAAATTAATACATTAAACCATTCCCACATTAACAATTAATCATAAAATTTCAGCCGTATGAACTTACCTGGGCAAATTTGTAGGAGTTGTAATATTTCAAGGACTAGTTTGATATTTTCTCTTTTTCCCGTTTATTTTCGGATTCCTGATCTATAATATAAATTCTTTTTCCACTCATTAGCATCTATTTCAATACTAATTCACATCGCAATTCATGCCCTTCAATTTTCAAAATTACACTTTTACCCCAAAATTTATAGTTTTTACAATTTAGTCCCTACTCAATTAACGCTTCAATTGAACAAATTTTTCCTCAAATAACACTTTATATAATCATTTTAGGCTATTATACAGCCTTTGATATTCATAATTTCAGTACAAAACCCCAATTCCTAGCTTTTTCATAATTAGGTCCTAAAAATAATTTTCTACTAAAATCACTTAATAAAATCATAATATAATGAAATTAAAGCTTCAAATCTATGATAATTCATCATAAAATTCCAGCACTTATTCATGGTAACTTACAAAATCACCCATGGAATCAAAAACTAATGAACTCAATAATTGGACCTAGTTGTAAAAGTCACAAAACATAAAAATTTTCAAAGAAAAAGCAAGAATTGAACTCACATGGTGTAAAAATATGAGAAACCAACTTTTTTCAGACCTCATATGGAGTTTTTTCTGATAAATTATGAATAAATCTCTAGATTTTTCAATTTTATCTTTGTTTTAAATGTTTAATTTACAAAATTTCCAATTTTGCCCTTGTTTATCCTTACTTTCTTGCTGATTTTCTTGCCCAAACTGTCCAGCTCATATAATTTAGGCCTAATTGTCTTTCAAATCCCTCCTTATTAGTCACTTAAGCTATTTAATCACAATTTAACAAATTTTGTACTATTTTCAATTTAGTCCTCTTTAATTAATTGATTATCCAAACGTTAAAATTTTCTAACGAAACTTTTATACTAACTCAATGACACTCCATAAATATTTATAAAAATATTTATGGCTCGGCTTATGAATTTGAGGTCTCGATACCTCATTTTAGACCCAATTTACCTATTAAATTCTTTTTAAATCACAAAATTCACTAATTCAAAAATTCTTCTAAATTCACACTTCATAATTATTAATTTATTAAATTTTCAAGCTTAATTTTTGGATTTAGTGATCCCAAATCACTGTTTCGACACAACTGAAAATTGGGTTGTTACAGTCGCGATGTTCTTTTGACTAACATTATAAACTTCAACACCTAAAAGATCAAAGGTGGATGGAGTTGGCGAATCTCCCTTGCACTTGCCGCATTACCGGCCTCAATCCTAACAATTGGAACAATCCTCCTCCTCGAAACACCCAACAACTTAATCCAAAACAACAATAATCCTGAGAAGGCCAAAATCTTGTTGTAAGGTATACGCGACACTATCGATGCCCAAGAAGAACTAAATGATCTCATCAAAGCAAGCTTGATTTCGTAAATCATCAACCACCCATTTCGAAAAATTATAGATAGAAAATATAGGTCTTAATTGGCAATAACTATACCATTTTTTCCAACAAGTAATATTAGGCATAAATGTCATCACATTTTATGCACCAATTTTATTTAGGACCATTGGCCAAGGTGAAACTGCTTCGCTCATGCCCGCAGCTTTAACTAGCCTTGTTGGTACTATCACGACATTCATATAAGCACTCGTGGTCAATAAACTCGGTTAAAAGGCCTTGTTTATAATATGAGGAATTCAAATGTTTGCGACACAAATAACAATTAGAGTAATTATGGCTATTTTGTGAGGGATCATGGCGGATTAAGCAAAGGCTATGCTTATTTAGTTTTCGCTTTAATTTGTGTATATGTAGCTGGTTTTGCATGGTCATGGGGACCATTAGGATGGTTAGTTCCTAGTGAAATTTTCCCATCGGAGATTAGATAAGCAGGACAAAGAAATTACAGTGGCAATTGGATTTCTCTTTACATTCATCATTGCACAATCTTTTCTAGCTATGCTTTGCCGTTTCGAGTCCGAGATTCTTCTTTTTCGGAGAATGGGTTGTGGGCGTGGCAATGACCGCATTTGTGTACTTTTTGTTGTAGGAGACAACAAATGTGTTGATTGAACAAATAGAAAAAGTGTGGAGGGATCATTGGTTTTGCAAGACAATTGTTGGAGAGGTGAATGATAAGAAGAAGGCTTACACACAACAAGGGACATAATGCAAAAAAAAAAAAGTTTGCATGACCTTATATACAATGCATAATGAAATTCGATAAAAGGGTTGGAAAAAACTCATGTGAAGAGCTTTTTCTTAAGAAAAATATAGCATACAAAATAAATGTTTTTCTCAATGCTATTATTTTCTTTTGGTCTAATTTTGTTTTAGTCCCTGATGTGATCCGGCTCGGTTGATTGAGTCCGGTTCACTTAAGTTGCCCGATCATCTACGATGAGTAGTTGGAGTTGTCAAAATTGGGTGATTTAGGCTAAGGGTTGCGGAAGCTTTGAGAGGGTTTAGATGAGTGGTTTGGTGTTGATAAATTCGGTTTAGAATAGAAACAAGGTAGGTTAGAAAAAGGTAATTGATAGAGATGGAAAATAAAACTTAAACGTCAAGAATGTTCAATACTAAAAAGTATTGCCCGAGTCTTATATTGCTTAAGGTGAAATTTGATGAAGGATAGAAGCGAACCTTGACCCAATACCTATATAGAGGTAAGAACCAAAGGTATAAAAATATGGTTGAACGCCACACCGGTTTGGTGATAAGTTCAATTGAGTTTGGATGGACGCCACTAGCAAGCTAGATAAGTCGCTTCGAGACTCGAACGAAAGAAGAGAGGAGGTAACCTCACAAGAACAAAAGTTCTATTGAGTTTAATAATCAAATTCTGTAACCTTTCACAATAAACAAAATAAACTATTTATAGGCTCTCTAATGCCTATTAAAATTCAGCTACTAATGTGTTCACACAACAATTAAAAATGTTCACACTTCAAGCATTAAATCTCAGTTCATGGATAGTGTAAGTTCATGCATGGTTGAATAATCATGTTTCTTCCCAAAACCCGTTCATGCATGCTTAACCAATAAGAAAGCTTCCTTGTTCCATGAATGTGCATCTTCAATTCATATCCAACCCCTTTTGGACGAATGCTAGGTGCATGGGTAATGCATCTCTCTTAATTAAAGCTTTAATGATGGGCTGGTTCATGAATGGAAGCATGTACCTTTTAAATTCGTTCTCCCCTTTGTACATGCACATTATACATTCAATGTGATGAATTAAGGTAATATTCCCTCCCTTTGGACGTTCATGAATCCACCCATACATGTATAGGAGCTGATTGGTCAAATTGAGGTGTGAATGGCTTAGATGCTGCCTTGGGAATACGATCGGCCAAGCTTGTGCTTTAAGTTGCTGGACACCTTTTGGCCAAATAGGTGCCTTGGGGAGCCAAATGGATCAGCCACCATTCATTGAAAGAGGCCTTACATGCACCGTCTCATACATTGAACCTATCATGCATGAACCTTGTTTAATTACTCTCCAAATTCAACTCACCTACAAAAACACATGAACCAAAATTAAATCACATAAAATTCAGCTGAACAAACATTAATATAATTTAGACACACTAATTAAACATAAATTAAATTAGACAAATTTAATAAAGTCTTAACAAGACATATTAAATTCGGCCAAGACACATTTAAAACATGTAATAAGTCAAAACATAATTATAAGCTGTAGTAATTTAAGCTAAATTAATAAATTACTTAATTTATTCAGACATTAAAATAAATGAGTTGAAATAAACTTAAGCCAAGCTCAAACGAGCTAAATTAAGCTCATGCGAACTAAATCGAGCTGGGAAAAACTAAAATTGAGCTTTTTGAGCTGAGATTGAGCTTCATCTTGCACTTGGGGCCCTCGTGTTTTAGGCCAATCATGATAGCAACGAGTGGTGCCACAACATGATGCGATTGAGATCACATCAGTCCCCCTCATGAAATGACATAATTGGATTCCTTTTAGTAGCCTAAAAGATTCGGTTAATGTAATTAGATAAAAAGATCTCTCCAGTCCCTCTCAAATTTGAAATTGAACAAATTAGTCCCTCTCAAAAAAATTAAAGTAATTTAATCATTGTTAATTTTGAAAGTGACCAAATAAAGACAATTAATCACGACATTAATATTTTCCATCAATTGTACATGATTTTGATTGGTATAATAATAAAATTAGCCCTCAAAGTTTACATATTCTGCCAATTTGGTCCTAATTTAACAAACTTGTCCCGTAATATTTGTGTAATTGTGTAAACATTGAGGTTAAATTTGTTGAATTTATAAGAATTAAGGTCAAATTGACAAAATATGTAAATATTGAAGTATAAATTTGTTACCATACCAACCAAATTTATGTACAATCGACGAAAGACATTAACGTAATGCTTAATTTTCCTTAGTTGCTCATTTTTGAAATTGACAGAGAATAAATTGTACAATTTTTTTTGAGAGCGACCAATTTACTCAAATTTGAAGTTGAAAGGAATTGGATAGGTTCATTACTGTAATTTTATTACTAGTTGAAAATGGTTCACTGTGTAGTTCGTATTGTGCGATGGAATAACAATAGAAAAAATCATACCATCATTTTGGCGACAACAACTAATGGTATTTTCAATTTGGATCTACTAATAACATTTAAAAAAAATAAATTTATGCCAAATTAAAATAATTAAACTCCAAATTTCTATGTCGACCAAACCCGTGATACAGTGAAGTCCTAACATCACAATTAATCTTTTTCATTTTCAACTATAGTTTGTAGTGAAGTAACACTAAATTTCTTAAAACTAATGTGTAGACAGTCCAAAATGAAAAACCTTGGAAAAGTGGTCCATAATTTCATTAAATTTGTCACTATATAAGCCACAAATTAACAGGAAAATAAGGGCAAAAATGCACTATTCCACTTGATGTGCATCTTAATCTTAAGCGTCAAAATAATTCAATGTTAGTCTGTGTCATTTGATCATCTTTATCATAGTATACACTCGACCATATCTTTCTTGTTTTATTTTAAACAATTAAAATTTCAAATCTTTTTTTTATGGAAATTCTAAAATCTGAATCCAAACATTTATACTTCAAAATAGGTTAATTTCTAAATAAAAAATTATAATGAAATCATAAAAACGACTAAAAAATCAAGTTTAACTATACTAACAAAAATCTGTGGTAAAAGTAAATTAGGAGGTGGATTGTAGTTTACCTTAACTACTTGAAAATGGGTAAATTAGTCCATATACATTAGATCAAAAAAGTAAATTGGACATTCTATTAAAAATTTTACTCATTCTATTGCTAAGTGATGGATGTGTTATTGTCTAATTGCTTGAATTAATTTCACTATGTAAAAGTTGCATCCACTCTATCAAAAATTTCGTCCATTTTGTTTGAATTAGTCCCTCCACATCAGCATGAGAAACATATGATACGCCACATGTCATTTTTTGATTGCTTCATCAACCATGTCAACACTCAACAGTAGAAATAGATAGATTTTATAACAGAAAAATGCAATCCATGTACTCGCATAAAACCTTCATGGTACTTTAATCCAAACTTAGTTCATTTACAACCACCAATCTCCACCGAGGCAAAGCCTACTGCCCGTCCGACCAGTGAACAGGCCTTACTTCTGGATTTGTGAACATAGTAAGCAACCCAGTGTCCTTAACATTCAAGTCCAATAAATTAATTTCCATCGAGGTGCACAAAATTTTGGATATTATTTTTGTACCACTGATTTTCTTTTAATCCTATTTTAACTTCATCATTACATAAATCATGTGTGTGTGTGTATATACACATGCTTAACTAATAGCAATTATTTATTCAACTGTGGCTTCAAGCCTTCAACATGCACTTCCATATATATATAGATCAAGTTCTTACATAATCCCACACGTTATAGTTTTTTTTTTATTTTTCTCATGCAATTGGTGTTCAAAGTCACAACCGAGATGCTTTCATGGAATCAGCACAACTGATCCAGTTGTTCTACGATTCTCGAGGTCTGCATGTGCCTGCGCTGCTTCTGACAAGGGGTACTTGTGATTCACCCGAACCCGCAATACGCCTGATGCAACATTAGCAAACACTTCCCCTGCAGTTTCCAGCAGCTCATCCCGAGTTGACGTGTATTGCATCATGGAAGGCCTAGTCAAGAACAATGATTTGGGTGCAAGTGCAGACAACGGAACCGGATCTGGTGTACCGGATGACTGCCCAAAGCACACCATATAGCCACGGGGCTTTAAACATGCCAACGAGCCCTAACAAAATATAAAACTTTTAGTAGAATGCTACAAAGTTCAGTGAAGTTATATCATTTTTCACCGTGGATATTGTAAACCTTTGATGGCTTAACTTATGAATAGATTCAACCTAAAAGTAAGAACGAGCAAAGTAGACGATAGAGCATCAGTATCAGAACCGTGATTACCTCAAAGGTATCTTTCCCTACAGAATCGTATACAACTTCCACCCCCTTGCCGGATGTTATCTCATTGACACGGGAAACAAAATCCTCTTCCTTATAAATTATAACATGGTGACATCCGTCTTCCTTTGCTTGAGCCGCCTTCTCTTTGGTCGAGACAGTTCCGATGACAGTGGCACCAAGTGCATTTGCCCATTGGCATAATAAAGATCCAACCCCACCAGCTGCAGCATGAACAAGAACCGTGTGTCCGGATTCGACCTATATTACATGATATTGTGTTAAACTTTTTGTTAATACAATTATGACTCTGTTTCTACATTTAAATAAGATTAATTGACGGGAGTTAATGTCAGGATAAAGAGAAAATAACCAAGCACCAAACCTATAATATGATTAAAGTTATGAACAACTTGTATCCATGCAATCTACCTTGAAGCAACGACGTACTAGAAACTGGGCAGTCATACCCTTCAGCATGATGGATGCAGCGGTAATAGGGTCAACCGAAGGAGGGACAGGCACAAGTTTGTCTGCTGGAAGAATCTGCTCCTCGGCATATGAACCCATAGGATTACCAGCATAAGCTACGATATCTCCAACTTTCCTGCCAGTCAGTCCAGGTCCCACAGCAGTCACCTCTCCAACAGCTTCCATACCTGTAATTAAAGAATGGAAACAAATTATTTCTGTGATAATCATTACTGGAGAAAACTCATGCTAACATAGTGAACACATCCTTTTCCCAATCCATGGGGTTGGCTACTACGTGATGAGATGGAAGAGAAAGAAAATCTAGAAAATAAATTCAGTGTTCCATTTACTTCAGAACATGCAAGGAAACAGAGTACTTACTGAAAAAGACCTTGAGAGAATTACTTCATTCAGATTCTAATGCAAGTTTAATATAGACTGCATCGGACATCTAAAGTTCCATTGGTTAAAATAGTCATAACACCATCCTGATCCATAAAAGAGTCCAAGTTTAAATATTGAATATATTTGATTGTGCTGATCATTATCTTGAAGACCTAAAATCCGGTTTAGTATGGTTAAGTAAGCCAAGTAAATTAAATTATGAAATGGAAATAAGTATCAACAATCAACCATAAAGAGTAATTTACAAACTTTTATGCTACTCTTTTCATCTCTTGCTAAATGTTAACTCAGCTATTTTTTCCGGAACTTAGGTGCATTCATACTAATTTGTTCAAAGAAAGTACCACTAAAATTCAAGTGACAAGAGTCCAAGGCCTAGCATTTAGACAATACTCAATGAGAAGAGACTAGAAAGACTTTCTGTATATCAACTAATCTGCAAAACACATATCATATCAGCCTGGAATGTTCTGCATTTCTCATAATGTAAAAATTTGTTCTACTTTTAAACTTTCACACAAATCGAACCAACCTGGAGTGAAGGGCATGGTAGCAGCCTTATAAACTCCTTTCCGAAAATAGATATCGATGAAATTCAGTCCAATAGCTTTGTTTTTAATACGTATCTCACCCTCTTTGGGTTCCCCAAGTTCCACATCCTCCCATTTAAGGACCTATATAGCCAATGCAAAGAAATCAATTCAAGCAAACCATAGCCGTAAACACTCCAACCTAAGCTCCGTTTTAAAATTCGCAGGATGTAAACGACATTCATAACAAGAGTATGATCCTTCTTTATCAAAAAATTAACTTTCTAAAAAACCCAGAATTAATTCAATCAAAATTAAATTAAAAAGGCCAAAACAACAAAACCCAGAACAATTGAATCAAAGTTGAATAAAAAAGAAGGGCAAAACTGCAAGCAGCAAAGCATGAAAACAACAAGAACATATATTTTTAATTTCCCAAAAGAACTATTCAATTAAACTCATAAAAATTGTAATAGCAAAGTAATGAAGCATTAGGAAGGGTAAGAAAAGACCTGAGGTCCACCAAGTTGATGAACCCTGATAGCTTTCACCATTTTTATGGGCTGTGCTGTGGCAGCTGCTTCAGTACGCAGTGCCTTGGCTATTACAGGATTAATCCTGGGAGTACAAGATAACGATGAGTGGTTGGTGGTGTTATTGTTGGTCAGATTTTGCACCCAAAAGGTAGATGGGGAGACATTGGAAGACTGTGGTGGAATAAAGCGAAGCAAATGGAAGCGTTGATTGTAGAACCCAAGTTTTAAGAGGCTCATTCGGTTTACGTTTCCGAATTTGACTTGTTTAGCTTACATAATCATAAATATCTATCGTCTTCAAAGTGAGTAAACATGGATAGGTCTAGACCCGACCCGATGTAAAATTAATTTAATTCGTCCTATTCTTAAATCTAAATTCACATTTGATATTCTTAAATGTATTGTGCTAAAATTTTTTCTCTTTATTTAAAAAATAGATATACATTAGATAAAAAAATTAATCTTTCTATTAAAAATTTTATCTATTTTTATCTTTGAGAATTGATTAATCTATTGTATATAAACTGATATTCCTATTTTTTGAATGTATACAATTTCTATATTACATTTGTTAGGCTAAGCAAATTTAAATTTACGTTGTATATGGTCTGTTTATTTAATTAGTTTAGGCATGGGCGAATTCTATTGATAAAAAATGGTTAAATTAAAAATTAATTTATAATAAAAATGTAATTGCCTTCAAATGAAGAGAATTATGTTTGATATTTTCAATCTTTAAATTTTAGCCCTTAAATGAATTTTTGAATTCCTCATTGATATGGATACCGGTGGAAGCTGTCTTCTCCATGGTTAAGACGAGAGATAATGTGAATATTCAAAGAAAATTTGGCAAGATGTTGTTAAGCTCTTCAAATTAGAAGAAGAGTTGGGTGCTGAATCACCATTATTTTGAAGCTTGCGTGGAGTGCCTATATCCACTCGTTTTGGTGAATCTCATAAACCAGAAGCTTACATTTTAAAGAAGATTAAAAGAGTAAAAGAAGACGGTACAGTCTGGTCTTAATTATTAGCTCTATAACACAATTTTCAAACAAAGTCTGCTCCATTATCTCAAATCTCAAATCTCTCTCACTAGGTGGAATTGAGCCATGGCAGTTGGGTTAGCTATAGCCAGTGAAGGTGGCCAATACAATGGCAGGCTAACTTTGCTTGTACTTGTTTCATGTATGATGGCTGCTACAGGAGGAATCATCTTCGGTTATGATCTTGGAATTTCAGGTTCTTTTCTACTTTTATCTATCTAACATCAATCTGCAAGATGTTCTTTTATATTTCATCTAAACTCGAGTGGGTTAAATTGATTTTGAGTCGAATCAATTTGGATCATTCCGAATTCGTGCACTGATTCTCTACTCTTGTATATAGTCTCTATTGTCCTAGTAAGGGAAAAAATTGCATCCTTTTGAAGTTGATGTAATCGCCTACATAGGCATTGAAACACTGTCAATAAGCTGTATAACCTTCTTGGCATTTGCTTTGCTTGAAACAGAATGATTGGAACAACTTCATTATTGGCTGAAACTTTTTGTTAAAGCAGTGACTATTTTATGAATTTAAGGCTAATGAAACTTAGTCTAAATCGTCTAATTAAGTTTTAGTCCCTCTGCTGTGTTGAAATTTTGGTTTTTTAACTTTATAATTTAATTTCATCTTCTACTTTTATAATAATACGAGTATGGTGCTCAACCCACTCTTTGCGTTGAGTTAATTATTTGATTGGAAAAAATTATAGGGTAAAAAATTTGGAAGTTGAAATATACTTCAAGACCATACACATTTCGTATAATTGAAATTTAGTTCTATTTTATTTTTAAGAATTTAGTTCCTCTTCTTTTCGGATTTAAAAATTTAGGTTCAATTTTTACCATCATTAGAAAATTCTTCTAACTTCATTGGTGTTACATTTTGAAATTTAAAAAAAAAAAACCTCTCAGTAGCCATATAACAAAAAGATGACCTTAAAAATGTTGATATGAATATTGTTTTTAGAAACACCTATTCGAATTCATTGCGATAAAATAAATTTTTTTGTTGGAATAATATTTTTAAGAAAAATTGGCATTAATGTTTTAGTTAACAATATTAACTATATAGACTAACTAATGACAATATAAAAGTAAAGAGATAAAATTGTACTAAAAATTAAAGTATATATATTAAATTTCAAATTTTAACTTAATATAAGGATCAAAATTAAAATTTGACCATTATATTATCATGTCAAAAAAAAAAAAAAGCAAATCGGGAGTCACTTGTTAATTTCCAGTAGTATAGATAAGTAGGACCAAATTTATAACACAGCTAGTAGTAGTTGTTGCCAGATTTGATATTCTTTTACAGCTTTAAGCCTCTTATTGATATGTAAATTTGTTATTAGTTGAATTCTATCGATTTAAATTAAAGCGGTTAAATCTCAAAATTTAATATAATTGAGGGGTTAACTACAATTAGACCGAAACAAATTGACACTTCAACTGAAGAAAAGTCAAACTTATGGAGGCATGTGCTGTGTTGTAACAAAGGTGGAGTGACGTCGATGGAGCCATTTTTGAAGAAGTTTTTCCCAAAAGTTTACACAAAGATGAAAGAAGATACCAAAATCAGCAATTACTGCAAATTCGACAGCCAACTGTTGACTTCATTTACGTCCTCACTCTACATAGCTGGTCTTATTTCGTCTTTCTTGGCATCGCCAGTGACCGGAGCCTTTGGCCGCAAGCCCTCCATCCTTATAGGAGGAGCTGCATTCCTTGCTGGTTCTGCACTTGGTGGTGCGGCTGTTAACGTCTACATGTTGATACTCGGTCGTGTCTTGCTAGGAGTTGGAGTTGGATTTGCAAACCAGGTATGCACAATAGTTATATTTGCAGTTTAATTATGGTTTTAGTCCCTCCATTATGCTTAAATTTTGAGATTTAATTTGGCATAATTTCAAAGACGAAACTAGAAATTTTCAGGTCGAGATAAAATTATAAGCTTTTGGAGAGGATAAATCCAGAGTTTTTTTTTTATCAAAAGGGCATAAATGGAATTATAAACTTTTAGGAGGGTCAATAGTGGTGGAATTTAGCATAAGTTTGAGGGATCTAATTAAAGTTTTCAAAAATTGTAGAAGTCTGATTAAATTTTTCGAGAATCTTAGGGATTAAATGAGATTTTTTTTAAAAAGGGGTCTAATTAAAATTTTTAAAAATTCTGAGAAAATTAATGAGAAATTTTGAAAATTTTAAAGGTTTTAATTAAAATTTTCTAAACTTTTTTAGAGCTTAACATTTTGAAAGACTTAATGACAATTTCTTAATTTAAACCAAGGGGCCAACTCCTCATAATTTGGTCCTCTACATTTATAGTATTATTAATTTGTCTAAATTGACAATTCAGGGTTAATTATTTCCATTAAAGTGATAATTACATCAAGCTTTTTTTGGTTATATTTGGTCACATAGCAAGGGCAGCATGAAAATTTCATTAAATATTTTTAACTAATAATAATTTTATATGTATGTGAAATGTTTAAGATTGTTAAAAAAAATTGTGTACAACTATGTCAAATTAGGGAATAGAGATTAAATCTCAAATTTTAGTATTATAGAGGAATCAAAACCATAATTAGACCTTCTCTTTGAATTTGCTTATATTTTGGGACCTAATTGTGTTTTTGCTTTGTTGCATTTGGTTTATAGTCAGTCCCATTATATATCTCTGAAATGGCACTTCCCAGACACAGAGGAGCAATGAACATTGGCTTCCAATGCGGCGTTGGCCTTGGTGTTCTTTCGGCTAACATTATAAACTTTGGCACCGAAAAGATCAAAGGTGGATGGGGTTGGCGAATCTCCCTCGCACTCGCCGCATTACCGGCTTCAATCCTAACAATCGGAGCAATCCTCCTCCCCGAAACACCTAACAGCTTAATTCAAAATAGTAGTAATCCTGATAAGGCCAAAACCGTGTTGCAACGTATACGCGGCACCACCGATGTCCAAGCAGAACTAGATGATCTCATCGAAGCAAGCTCGATTTCAAAAACCATCAACCGCCCGTTTCGAAAAATTATACAAAGAAAATATAGGCCTCAACTGGTAATGGCAATAGCTATACCATTTTTCCAACAAGTAACAGGCATTAATGTCATCACATTTTATGCACCAATTCTATTTAGGACCATTGGCCAAGGTGAAAGTGCTTCACTCATGTCCGCAGTCGTGACCGGCCTTGTTGGTACTACCGCGACATTCATATCAGCACTCGTGGTTGATAAACTCGGTCGAAAGACCTTGTTTATGATAGGAGGAATTCAAATGTTTGTGACACAAATAACAATTGGAGTAATTATGGCTATTTTGTTAGTGGATCATGGTGGATTAAGCAAAGGGTATGCTTATTTAGTTTTAGCTTTAATTTGTGTATATGTAGCTGGTTTTGCATGGTCATGGGGACCATTAGGATGGTTAGTTCCTAGTGAGATTTTCCCACTAGAGATTAGATCAGCAGGACAAAGCATTACAGTGGCAATGGGATTTCTCTTTACATTCATCATTGCACAATCATTTCTAGCTATGCTTTGTCGTTTCAAGTCCGGGATTTTCTTCTTTTTTGGAGGATGGGTCATGGTGATGACCGCATTCGTGTACTTTTTGTTGCCGGAGACCAAAAATGTGCCGATCGAACAAATGGAAAAAGTGTGGAAGGATTATTGGTTTTGGAAAATAATTGTTGGAGAGATGGATGATGAAAAGATGGCTTATACACAGCAAGGGGCATAATGCATAAAAAAAAGTTTGCATGGCTTTATATTTGATGCATGATGAAGTTCAATAAAAGGGTTGAAAAAAACTCATGTTGAGAGCTTTTTTTTAAGAAAATTATAGCATACAAAATGAAAATTTTTCTGTAATGCTATTATTTTCTTTTGGTCTAATTCTATTTTTAATCCCCCTCATAAAATGACATAACTGATTCTTTTTTAGTAGCCTAAAACATTTGGCTAACATAATTAGATAAAAAAGACCTCTCAAATCCCTCTCAATTTTGAAATTAAACAAATTGGTCCTTCGTAATAAAATCAAATCAATTTAATCCTTGTTAATTTTGAAAGCGAGCAAATAAGGACAATTGATCACGAAAGTATCATGCTTTTTATTGGTATAATAATAAATTTAACCTTCAAAGTTTACACATTTTGTCAATTTGGTCATAATTTAACAAATTTATCCCGCAACATTTGTGTAATTGTGTAAACATTGAGGTTGAATTTGTTGAATTTATAAGAACCAAAGTCAAATTGACAAAATATTGAAACATTGAAGGCTAAATTTGTTAGATTTGCCAATCAAAATTATGTACAATTGATGAAAGACATTAACGTCATGCTTAATTGTCTTTAGTTTTTCACCTTCAAAATTGGTAGGGATTAAATTGGTCTAATTTTTTTTAGAGGGATTGAAATTGAAAGGAACTGAAGAGGATTTTTACTGTAATTTTATTACTAGTTGAAAACGATTCACTATGTGCTTCATATTGTGTGATGGAATAACAATAAAAAAATCATACTATCATTTTAGCGACAACAAGTGATGGTATTTTCAATTTGGATATAAGGATAACATTTCAAAAATAAAAAAGGCAAATGTATGCCAAATTGGAAGAATTAAACTCCAAATTTCTGTGTCGACCAAACCCATGATACAATGAAGTCCTAATGTCACAACTAAACCTTTTCATTTTCAACTATGGTTGGCAGTGAAGTAACACTTGAAATTTCTTAAAACTAATGTGGAGACGGTACAAAAAGAAAAATCTTGGGAAAGTGTTCTATTAAAACACCCCAACCTGACTAAATCGCAGGATTCGGACTACAACGTGCTACACTCCATTACTAAATCTACCTAATATGTTCATTTAAAAAATACCACCAATTCAAGTCATGTAGTACTAACTCTTATTTATAAAAGCTTACCTTAGTACGACTCGCATGCTGAATCAAATTAATAGTAACCATTTATAACCTAGTTAAGTAATTTATTTCGTTAAGGGAATTTAATACAATTTTAAGACTCGTATAAAACAATTTACATCGGAAGTTCTACTATATTGAGATAGCTACTTGGTTTTAAAAGTTGATATAAAATTTCCAAACTTAATTACAACTCAACTCGGACCCTGAAACTTCGTTTCTAGGTCGCCCTGCTGTATGTATATTATATCAAATAAGGAAAGTCCCATGAGCTCGGCAAATCCTGGCCTGATCCCTCCTCGAATCCTTGAATCGACATAATACCTGCAATTCATGACAAAACACTGGTAAGTTCAATTGAACTTAGTGAGTAATCCATACCTGAAACCATCATAATGCTAACAAGCTAATACTTCAAAGATCTGAATTCATATATGATGTTTTCTTGTACAAGAACATTTCATCAATCTTGCTGGTGCAATCTTGACTTCAGGCAATTTATCTTAGTTGGTACTTCTTTGAGAACAATTCAGCTTGCTAGGTTGTATTAGATCCAGATCAAAAGATGGATATCAGGAGAGCACACATTCTAGACTATTCGCAGTCTTGCCCATATAAGGCTTTCTCTTATGAGAGTTCATAGATAGGTAATCACAAATATTGGTCTATATACATTTGATATTTTGGCGGACAATACTTGCGGATTCTTTCTTCAATAGTTATCCTTGCAGAATCTTGTGCAACCATTCCCTTGAGAGTTATTCTTCGTGGATTCTTACTTGGGAACTTATGAAATAAAACCTATAGATAAACCCCATAGCACATTTTGTACCAATAAATCCAGATAACCAATTAAGACAAATCTTGGCGAATAGTTCTTTTTACGGACTGCTATTAATAACTTGTCCTAACAGGCTCAAATTCATAATACGATCCAAATAGGTTTTGGTTTCAGACCCAATGTTGCATATTCATACTTTGTGAAACATAACTGTGGATCCATAAAGAAGACCCCATTAAAGATTAAGTGGAAATCTACTCACCTCAATTAAGTAAACATTTTGGTGGACTGTCATATCCTGCCTCTGTCTTGCAAAAACAGATAGCCCATTCTTAGTGAACTGCTCTTAGAAACAGATAACATGTAGGCGAATTCATACAAGTGAATCCTTTTCTGTGAAATTTTACATATGAGATAGCCTTAACGGACTGTCATATATTTTATATATGGACTCACATAAACAGATAGCTCGTACCTTTGGAGTTGCACCATACCATAGATTACCAAAAAACAAACTCATTTTTGGCGAATTTATTAAGTAGACTCCATATTTATGGAAACATAGTTGTGGACATAAACACAAATTTGCATACGTGAATTATCTCGTGGACCTCCATTGGATCTTGCCTTATAGGCGATTCTAACAGATGCGTAACCGTAAACTGTTTCGCGGACCTCCCTGGTTCACGCCATAACCATAGACTTGCATTCATTTATACGGCTTAAAACATCCGACTCTGTAAAGTCTTTTACTACCTATAAAGGGTTTTCATACGTCCCATAAAAGGCTCTTGTATACTGGTGCGCACTTTTCTTCTTACAGTCCGCCCAAACCTCTGCAAAGCCAATATCATTAATATTCAGGTTCTGTATAGTTCGCCCAGACCTCTAAAAATCCTCCTTGTTAATTTGAATGCATAAGTGTTCCCCCGTAAGACTGGGGTCATTTGCAATCTCGATTTGCATTCACATGCCACACTAGAGGCAAACTTTATAACATATCAAATTCTCCTTCTCCGTCTTCCATCTCAAACACACTTTGACAGCTCTCCACTACTCCGCACAATTCATACACATGTATTTCATACACAAACAATCAACCAATACTACTGTTTAAACATGAAACATATTATGCTAACATTTCATCCATATCACATGAATAAACCTACGACCAATTATACATTTTCATGTCAAGACATAGCACGCATCTTTTGAGACCTAAGTTAAACATACTCCGCACATGATACTAAAAATAAATAGACATCCTTTAAGACCTAAGTGCTGGAACTAACCTGGAGGTTGACACCAAGTCTACCTACTTAGCTTTTCCATTGCTACATGAGCCTCAATAGTCAACAAAGTATAACAATCAATTTAGAATTCTAACAAAGACAATTCATCATCATAAAAACCATAATTACTTTACATGCAAAGGCCATTTAAAATGATTACACATAAATTTACCCGATACAAAACAAAATCAATGAATTAACTGAAATCCTTAACTTTCTCTCTTTTCCTTAAATACATGAACACAAAAAGATTAAGAAGCTTATCAGCTTGATAAATCATCAGTTACTTATGCACAAACTTTATTTTCTTTCCTCCATGCAGACCGCTTCTTAATCTTTCTCTCTTATAACCAAACTAGTGAAGAATATGAAGAAAGAATAGAAAAATGAAAGAACCACCCCAAAGAATAATGTCTCTCTCTCTCTCTCTCCCTTATATACTACTCCCGCACTTCCTTCATTAATTTCAAATTCAACACCCAAGTGTAAAAATCCACCATTACCATGTCTCCCACTATGATATATTTCTAGTTCAAATGTAACGAAACCAAAGTTGAAATCCAACTTTTCCTCAACTAGTCCTTAATTCCTTTTATTTCTACTAGAATCCGCTCAATTTGTAAACTTTTCAAATAAATATCTAAAAATCACGATTTCAACTTAAAATTTAACATTTCGGGGTGTGACATCTATAATCACTTAAAATTTGTCACTATTCCACTTGATGTGCATATTAATCTTAAACTTCAAAGTAATTCAATCTTAGTCCATGTCATTTGATAATCTTTATCATAGTATATATATTTGACTATATCTTTATTGTTTTATTTCATACAATTAAAATTTCTTATTTTTTTTTAAAATACTAAAATTTGAACTACTCGTAAACAAAGATTGGAATTGAATTTAACAAATTTAAGATTGAAGTTTTTAAATAGATAACTTAGAAAGATAATTGGAAGTCACCTTCAAAGTCAAGCATTTATACCCAACATTCATGCAATAGATTACTTATAAATTTTGAGAAAATAGAATGTCGGTAATGGCAATATATCACAAAGAAAAGAGAAATAAAATAAAGAACACACAAATTTTTTAAATGGAAACCCTTTCGAAAAAAACCACGGGCAGTGGAGAAGAAAATTCACTATGCCGAATTTGAATGATTACAAGAAGAGTTTCGACTACATCTATTTATAGGTTGGAAAAAAACCTAATTCTAATCAAAGTCAAATATATTATGCTAATAAATGCTAAATATATTATACTCATAAATACTAAATCTTTTAGAAAAAAGATATATTTTGTTTAACTTAACTTGCAAGCAATCTCTTAGAATTTGGGTCACACAACTCTAACAATCTCCACCTTCACACGAATTTTCAACGAACAAGTTTTTCACATTTTCCATAAAGCCCTTTAAGGTTTAACTTCAACAATGAACACCAACCAAGTTTGAGCCAAGTCAAAGCAATGCTCAAACTTGGTTATAGGAAGTGACTTAGTCATCATATCTGCAGGATTTTCATGAGTACTAATTTTGCTCACAATAATATCACCACGAGAAATAATATCACAAACAAAATGATATCTAACATCAATGTGTTTTGTTCTCTCATGAAACATTTGATCTTTTGTAAGGAAGATGACATTTTGACTATCACAAAATACTGTACTAATTTGAAGGTCTTCATTAAGTTCACTAAAGAGTTCCTTCAACCAAATAGCTTCTTTACAAGCCTCAGTAATCGCCATGTACTCAGCTTTAGTGGTAGACAAAACGATTGTAGTTTGCAAAGTGGCTTTTCAACTGATTGCACAACTTCCGATTGTAAAGACATAACTTGTGATAGATCTTCTTCTATCAAGGTCTCCAGCAAAATCAGCATCAACTTACCCAATGACTCCATCTCTAGTTCTTTCAAATTGTAAGCAAATATCAGTAGTACCTCGTAAGTATCTTAAAATCCATAGGGCTGCTTTCCAATATTCTTTACCGGGATTCGCCATGTATCTTCTAGCTGCACTGACTACATATGATAAATTTGGACGTGAACAAACCATAGCATACATGAGAAATCCCACTGCACTAGAGTATGAAACATGTGACATATACTCAATCTTATCATCTGATTGAAGAGACAAAGCCGATGAAAGTCTGAAATGGGCTGCTAAAGGAGTATTAATAGGCTTAGCACTCTGCATATTGAACTTGCAAAGAACTTTCTCAATGTACCTCTTCTAACTTATGTACAATTTACTTGCTTTTCTATCTATGAGAATCTCCATACCAAGTATCTTTTTTGCTGGTCCCAAATCTTTCATCTCAAATTCTTCACTTAGTTGGGCTTTGACCTTTTTTATCTTTCATTTATCTTTTGCTGCTATCAACATGTCATCAACATAAAAGAGTAGATACACAAAAAAACCATCACTGTTTTTCTTAAAGTAAACACAACTGTCAAAACTACTTCTTTTGAAATAATGAGAAGTTATCAAGGAATCAAACCTCTTGTACCACTGTCTTGGTGACTGTTTCAAACCGTAAAAGGGACTTTTTCAGCCAGCAAACATAGTTCTCTTTTTTGAGATTGTAAAACCCTCTGATTATTACATGTAAATATCCTCATTAAATTCTCCATGCAAAAATACAGTTTTTACATCTAACTGCTCAAGCTCCAACTCATGCATGGCTACAATATCGAACAAAGCTCGAATCGAACTATGCTTCACAACTGGGGAGAACACATCTGTGAAGTCCACTCCTGGAATTTGACTGTAACCCTTTGCAACAAGCTTTGCTTTATATCTGGGTTCTTCAACTCCTAGAGTCCCTTCTTTATTTTTAAACACCTATTTATAACGAACAACCTTTTTACCTTTAGGAAGTTTCACAAGATCCTATGTTCTATTTTTGTGGAGTGATTTAATCTCCTCTTACATAGAAAACATCCACTTTTCTGAGTCTTCACAGCTAACCACCTCAGAATAATTAGATGGCTCTTGGTTTTCATCTATATCTTCAGCCACATTTAAAGCATAAACAACTAGATCAGCTTTGGTATACTTCTTTGGAGGTTTAATTTCTCTTTTAGTTCTATTTTTGTGATAGAGTATTGTGGTAAAGAAGCAACTCTATTCTGAATTTTTGTACTAGCTTGATGAGTCGGCTCTGTTGTAGATTTTGGATTAATTTGATACTTCACTTGCTTTTGATTTTCTTTATTAGAAGAGTCTTTAAGAAATAAGTTAAGGAGCATAACAGTTTTATCAAAAACAACATCTCTGCTAATCACAACTTTTCTATTTTCAGGACACCATAACTTATACCCTTTTACACTAGCTTTATAACTAAGAAAAACACATTTAATGGATCTCGGTTCCAATTTTTCATTATCAACATGAGTATACGCAAGACACCCAAAGATCTTTAAATCAGAATAGTCAGCAGGATTACCAGACCATATCTCTTGTGGAGTCTTTTTCTCAATGGCAATGGATGAAGATCGATTAATCAAAAAACATGCAGTAGAGGCTGTTTTGACCCAAAACAACTTTGGTAAGTTGGCATTTGACAACATACATCAAACCTTCTCCATGATCGTTCTGTTCATTCGTTCTGCAATGCCGTTTTGCTCTGGAGTATGACGAATTGTCAAGTGTCTCACGATCCCTTCTGACTTGTACAGTTTATTAAACTCATCAGAACAGGACTCTAAGCCATTGTCTGTGCGGAGGTATTTTATTTGTTTTCTCATCTGTTTTTCAATCATAGTTTTTTAAGACTTAAATGCGGAAAACACATCACTTTTCTACTTCAGGAAGGACACCCAAATTTTTTTAGAAAAATCATCAATAAAAGTTAGCATATAATTAGCTCCACCTATCAAAGGCATTCTGGATAGCCTCCACAGATCAGAATGAATATACTCTAACGTTCCCTTTGTGTTATGGATTCCTCTAGTGAATCGAACTCTCTTTTGCTTCCCAAAAGCGCAGTGCTCATAGAACTTTAGTTTGCAAATTCCTTACCCATCAAGAAGTCATCTTTTGCTCAATTCTGCCATGCCATTCTCACTGATATACTCTAGGCGCATATGCCAAAGTTTAGTAATATCATCATCTGATAAGGAAGAGGAAACGACAGCTGCATCTTCAGTAATAGTAGAACCCTACAAAATATATAACTTGACAGTCTTTCTCTGCCTTTTCATCACAACTAGAGAACCTTTGGAAATCTTCAAAACTCCACTTTCAGCTGTGTATCTGTACCCTTTTGAATCAAGAGTACTCAATGAAATTAAATTTCTCTTCAATTCTGGAACATGTCGCATGTCACTAAGTGTTCTGACAACTCTGTCAAACATTTTAACTTTAATTGTTTCAACACTTGCAATTTTACATGAAGCATTATTTCCCATCAAAACAACACCTTTAGATACTGTTTCGTAAGTTGTAAACTAATCTCGATTGGGACTCATGTGGAAGGTGCAGCCAGAATCAAGGATCCACTCCTCGCTCACTTTAGAATTGTTGATAGAAATGACTAGAAGTTCACCATCGTTGTAGTCTTCTACAACATCAGCTTCACCAAAATTTTCTGGTTATTTTCCCTTTTGATTCACAGCCTCCCTTTTAATCTTGTTCTGTAGCTTATAGCACTCAGATTTAATATACCCTTTCTTTTTGCAGAAGTTACAAGTTTTACTTCTGTTTGAAGACTTCGATCTACCCTTAAATTTACCGCGAGGATTCGTTTATGTGTCCTTCCATGATCATCATCAGCATTCTGTTCTTATCTCCCACGAACAATAAGACTCTCTCCCTTAAAGTCATGTTTAACCACAAGATGCTTCATCTTATCATACGATGTCAAAAAATTATAAACCTTATCAATTGTGAAAGACTCACTACTATATAAAATCATGTCTTTAAATGTTGAATAAAACGGAGGCAACGAACAAAGTAGAATTAACACTAGATCTTCCTTATTATATTGAACCTCCATGACCTCCAAGTTTGAGAGAATTTCTTTAAACACTGTTAAATGTTTGTGCACAGACGGACCTTTCTCCAAACGATGAGGATAAAGACGCTGCTTCATATGCAACTTGCTGGTTAGAGTTTTTGACATGCATATTTGTTCCAGCCTCTTCCATAATGCAGCGGCAGTCTTCTCCTTCATCATATCCTGCAAAATTTTGTTTGAAAAATGCAGATGTAATTGTGTTAACGCCTTTCGATCCTTATGCTTCTTCTCTTCATCTGTTAATGTCGAAGACATCTTATCTATCCTTAGCAGGGCATCCTCCATATCCATCTGCATAAGAACTGCTTGCATCTTAATCTGTCACAACGCAAATATGGTGTTGCGATCCAACGGTAAAATTTCATACTTCAAAGACGCCATTATCGTGATCGAGATGAACAACCCGGAAGCTCTGATACCAATTTGAGAAAATAGAACGTCGGTAATGATAATATATCGCAAAGAAAAGAGAAATAAAATAAAGAACATACAGATTTTTTACGTGGAAACCCTTTCAGGAAAAAACCACGGGCAGAGGAGAAGAAAATTTACTATATCGAATTCGAATGATTACAAGAGGAGTTTCGACTACATCTATTTATAGATTGAAAAAAATCTAATTCTAATCAAAGTCAAATATATTATGTTAATAAATGCTAAATATATTATACTCATAAATACTAAATCTTCTAGAAAGAATATATATTTTGTCTAACTTGACTTGCAAGCAATCTCTTAAAATTTGGGTCATACAACTCTAACAAATTTAATATTCACCTACCTAAGTGTCAATATCACTGACGATAATATTAATTCTTTTAAGGTAGACAATGTTAAGTTTTAATTTTGGGTTTTACTACATATTTTATTAATTCACAAAAGTTGAGCACAATTTCTCAATTTACATAAATTAGAATCACGATGAAATTTTGCAAATATTGCCTATTCTCTGCTCTAAAACATTTGATTAAATTGATATAACGAGTTAATATATATTTAAAAAATTGATTTTTTTAAAAAAATAATAGATCTTTTAAGGATATTTTGGGTTTTATAAATTTTGTATAATGTATTTAAATAAAATAACTTAAATTACCCTTAAAAACTAGACAAACAGAACTTAAATATTGTCAAATATCATTATTTTTAAATATATTTTATTACACCTTAAAAGAAGACTCTGGCACTTATCTAACTTTGGCCATCAATGTCCTTAAAAAATCAAATTTTTTTTTAAAAATAAAAAACCTCATTTAAAAAATAATCTCTTAAAAGAAAAACTATCATTTATTCCTTCTAAAGAAAATACTATTAATTTAAAAATATAAGTATATATTTTTTTCTCTGTCAAAAATATATATTTTTATATTTTTTCTTTAACCAACATAATGGAGGTGATAAAAGCTAATTTGTACTAGAAAAACTTGTTTTGATTAATTGATACCGATTGTTAAGGGTATTTAAATTTCAGTTAAAACCAAATTAATTGACTGAATCAATCTAATTCGGTTAATTGATTTAATTTGATTAGAGATCGATTAATGATTTTTTAGAAGTTCGATTATCGGTTAATTCGGTTTGAAATTAGGTAATTAACTGAATTAATCAAACTTAATTATGCAGTGTTTCAAAACTTAAAATTTCAGTTAACTTTCAAGACAAATGAACATTATCAATGTATTTTTTGATATGTTTTATATTTGTTTTAACAAAAAAAGAAAAACATATAGATTTCAGTTAATTTGGTTAACCAACGAATTAACCGAAATATTTCGGTTCGATTATTTTTTTTTTGAAAAATTTTCAATTCAATTAATGATTAAAAAATTATACAATTCAATTAATACTAATTCAATTCGGTTAACCATTTGATTACCTCTAACCACGGTAAACATAGCTCATGAAAAGTGTGGTATATATTTTATTATAATTTTGTACATACTACCTATATTATATTATTTTTAGTTTAAAATAATAAATTTGATTATTTACTGTATGTAATTTTCCACGCACATGTATATTTTAAATATGTATATGTCATACTTGTGAGTCTTTTAGTAATTATTATTTTTTAATAGAGATTAAAACAAATATAGAATAAAAAGGGTAATTCCTAGCTTCACTAAGCATGCTTCATATGTCATTTAATACCTTTATTTGGTGGAATTTTATTTTAGATAAAGAATCTAAATTTATTTAGCTCTAACATTAATTATATATGATACCAACATTATTTTATAGAATTTTCATCTTAATTAGTTAATGTTTTCATGGAATTTGCAATCATATTTGCTGGCCGTGGAGTAATTATCACTTTCACTTGTCAATCCCTTCTATCTCCTCTATCTGACCATTAAGTATATTGACCGTAACCAAACAATTACTTCCATCAATAATTGTTTTACGCCTCTTTTGTAAGTTATATCCAATCCGTCCATGATTGCCCATAGTTTCATATTAAATACAGAACAAACGCCTATATTCCAACTGTAATTAGTAACCCATTTACTTCAATGATCCCAAAATAGATCTCCAGCAGAAGTTTGGTCGAATATTCTTTTAAAATAATTTTATTTATTCAAAAGAATGGAAAAAGAAAAAAAAAAGCAGGGATTAAGTTGTTGATATTTCAAAAATTAAGATTTAATCTCCATATATATATATCTTTTAAGTCAATGAAAATGAAATTTAGTTCAATCTTATATACAATGAAATACATGCATGGGACCAAATCTACAAATTAAAGATTAATACCTAAAAAATAATATGCAACCAAAATAAACCCATTCTTTTGATTTAATTATGCTATTATTCCTTGTATTTTTTATATGTTTAAAATTTAATCTCGACCAATTAGTTATTTAATTTTTCATTCTTTCAATTTTAATAATTAAAATTTAATTGATAATGCAATAAAAAAAAGTAAAAATAATTCTCACGTACCAATAAAATGTTATAATTAGATTTTAATTACGAAATCAAAAAGTAAAAATATTAAAATTTTAATGTGTGAAGAACCATAAATTAATAGCAAAAATAAACCCACTGCCATCGAAAATAACTTTGAAAGGAAGAGCTCTAAGAAACTGCCAACTTTTATTGTGTGTGTGTGTTTTTCCAATAAATATCCTTGAATACACCCTTTGGTCCCAGATTTCATCATTCTATTATGTAAAAATTAAGAAATTAATCCTTATATTTTATAAATAAAAAATAAAAAAGGTTAATAAATATGTAATTTTGAATATTTGATTTTCACTTTTGTTTTTTAGGATAGCAATTTAACCCAAGACATTGTTATCCAATTGGAATAGTTCCCAAAGTAGAGGGATTAAATTAAGAATTAAACCCAGCTGAATTCAGCTACAACTCAATCTCTTTGAACTAAACAAATTTGATAAATCTTACCATATTATCCGAAAAATATGAAGTCTTTTCTGATGATTTTCTTGGAAGGAATATACCAAATATTTGCATTTTTATACTAACCAGAAGCAACCAGCCATTTTCGTTTCCTTTAACATGAACAAAAAAAACCCAGTAGCAGTGTGAAAAGAAAAGAAAAAGTCAACTAAAAATTGATGAAATTGTCGTCATCAAATGATGGTAAACGCTTCACGGCATAGTTGTCTCTGAAATCTGAATATATTATATGTTATATCAGTAATAGTAAATATATATATATACATATATTAAGTATGATTAGTTTAGTTTCTTGTTTAAGTATGATTAGTTTAGTTTCTTGTTTAAGTAAAAATGGTGGATTTCTTGAAGCTGTTGAGCTGCAAAGGAAGTTGGTATGTTTTTTTTAGTACTTTTTTTTTCTCTTTTTTGATTTGATATTTGTTTTACTTTTATGGGTTTCTATTAGTTCTTGAATTATCTGAATTAAGGGTATAGCTTTTCATTTATGTCTGTTTTCTTTTTGCAAGCTTAAGCTCCAATGGAAAATGCCCTTGTTAATATATATTGATTTTTAATTTGTACATTTCTATACTTATTTTCATGAATTTGTTTCTTTAACTTGCATTGATTGATTGTATGTGTATATAGGTATATATATTGTAAGCAAAAGGGGACATTATCTTTCTCTATTGATTACATACCAAAAGAGTACTAAATCTGCAGGTTCTTTCCTTGTATTCAAGTTCTAAGCCAAGTAGAGTTGCTAATGAATAATGAACAATGAATAATTGTAACATTGTATTTTCTATGAAGCTGCAGATTATTTGGTCTTATAAGAAGAAACTGGCAGAATAATGGAGAAGAAAGAAAAAGAAGCAGAAAATGAACTGGTGTTGCCACCTTCTCCAACTTTAACTATTGGTATAGCTATCAATGGAAATAGAGAAAGCAAATATGTGGTTAAATGGGCATTGGAGAAATTCGTTCCTGAAGGAAATGTCATGTTTAAGTTGTTACATGTTCGTGCGAAGATTAAACTTATTCCTACTCCAAGTGAGTCAAGGATCTTAAAGATTAGTGTATCTGCTCATGGATGATAGTTAAACTTTTTTGTTTCTCAAGAAACTTTTGTTAAATATTTGGGAAAATTTCATCAATTTAAGAATGCTATGTTTAATGCAAATTGACTGAAATCATATCGATTCTAGTGGGGAACTTGCTTCCGATTTCACAAGTTCGAGAAGATGTAGCTGCAGCTTATAAGAAGGAACTGGAATGGCAGGCAAATGAAATGCTTCTTCCTTATAAGAAAATGTGTGCTCAAAGAAAGGTATATTCTTGTTTTTCTTATTGAACATTATTGTGCATGTTCCCCCAAAAAGTGAACTAAATTTGCTTAAATTCTGAAGGTGGAAGCTGATATTATAATCATTGAATCAGACCAAGTGGCGAATGCAATAGCAGAGGAGGTTTCAAAGAACACTATCACTAGACTTGTTATCGGAGCTTCATCTCGTGGGATGTTTACAAGGTATTTTAACACAACATAGTGAAAAAAAGCAATTCCCATACCTTTTTGGATATGAATCAGTTGCTGTTGTGTAAAATCTACTGATGCATTGATTTTCATATTCTCGGAAACGGGGTATTCATATCGAGTTTTCCTTTTCTGGTTCGTCCTAGGAAAAGGAAAGTGAGCATCAAAGAGCCAGTCTTTGCATATCTGTTTACTTATGTGCTCTATATTTACTGTTATCCACTAGCTCCACCAATAATTTTGTAAATATGATGATATCTGTAGGAAGCTTAAGAAAAATAACTTGTCCTCGAGAATATCAGCCTGCGCTCCAAGCTTTTGTACAGTCTATGCTGTTTCTAAAGGAAAGTTGACATCAATTCGGCCATCTGATTCAGAGATGAATGGAAGCACTAAAGATGACAGTAGCGAAACAAGTTTTTCTTCGAAGAACTCATCGGACTACAGTTTCAGTTCGCAGACAGGTACTTATCTTTCACTAAATGATTGACACAAACTACTCATAAAGAACCATCGTTTCTCTTTTCTGTCACTGCAGAATTAGGCTCTGTGGCAACCTATGCTACTTTCCGTTCTCCATCCCTGCCAATGCAGAGATCTCAAGCACTTTCAACGATAAATCAAACGCATTTACATTCAAGAACGAGTTCTCTTTCTAGATCGACTGAGTCCACTCAGTTTAAATCTCCCGATAACAACCATTCTCGATGCCAATCTCTTGACAATGCAGCAGGGAATGATGATATGAGCTCTTGTCCCAACAGTTCAGAATCTAGAGAAGCAGTCAGTCAAAATTCCAGTCACAGAAGCTTGCAAACCGATCAACAATCATGGTTACCAGATCAAATATCAACCTTGGATGCACAGACAGACAATAATCCGTCCGAATGTCAGGTAGGTTTGGCCTTTATTGTTCAAAAACGGGATGAGTGTTATGCATCATTATAGCCTTATATGGTATTTCATTACTCATCATGGTAGCCTTATGAATAAGGATATTCATTCTTTTGTGTCATCATCTTTTCAGTTAATGGATGTGCATAGGTGAACTCTGTAATTTTCACGGTGCTTACATTATAGGATGCAGTAACTCGTAATTTGCATTGACCTTTAAGTAGTAATTTACCTTCAAACAGATGTTTTAGTGAAGAAAAATGTGATTTTTACTGAAAATGCATAGTGCCTTTGGGTTTAGTTTTGGAATTCAATATGAAACTTGCACATATACGCAGGTAAATATCAACTTTGAGATAGAAAAGCTGAGAACCGAACTCAGACACATTCGAGAAATGCATGCGGCAGCTCAAAGTGAGACCATTGATGCATCCCAGAAGGTTAGTTGCATTATATCGACTTTGCCTTCTTCCCGAATCACATCTTTGCTGCTATTTGGCATCCTGGTCACTGAGCTTCTTTACTTTTCTAAGTTGTTCTCTCCATCATCTGTTCGGGTTAACGGACTGATTCACTTCTTTCTCTGTCAACACTGTTTTCTCAGTTGAATACTCTAAGTAAACGTCGCCTAGAGGAAGCAATGAAGCTTAAGGAGGTATGTTTGAAAGAGGAGGAAGCTAAAGAATTAGCTAGACAAGAGAAGGCGAAGTGTGAAGCTGCTATAAGAGAAGCTGTGCATGTGAAGGGGCGTGCCGACAGAGAAGCTTCACTGAGGCAAGAGGCGGAGATGAAAGCCTCTCACGAAGCTAAAGAAAAAGAAAAGCTCCAGAATTATCTGACAGGTCCCCTCCAGCAATACCAGAAGTTCACTTGGGACGAGATTGTGTCAGCTACATCCTCGTTCTCGGAAGATCTTAGAATTGGAATGGGAGCATATGGAACTGTCTATAAATGCATATTCCATCATACCGCTGCAGCGGTGAAAGTTCTCCACTCAAAAGAAAATGGTAGGACTAAGCAATTCCAGCAGGAGGTACAATTTCTTGGATTAAACCAAAGAAATAATAGTTCATAGATAATTATGAGGTGATTTGACCCTGAAAAATCTTGTCTTTCTTCCCTGTTTCAGCTTGAAATATTGAGCAAAATTCGTCATCCGCATTTACTTCTCCTTCTCGGTGCATGTCCCGAACATGGTTGCCTAGTTTATGAGTACATGGAAAATGGTAGCCTGGAGGACAGATTGCTGCGGAAGAACAATACCCCACCAATCCCTTGGTTCGAAAGATACAGAATTGCTTGGGAAGTAGGGTCAGCTCTTGTTTTCCTCCACAACTCAAAGCCTGAACCAATCATTCATCGTGACCTTAAGCCTGCGAACATTTTACTTGATCATAACTTTATGAGCAAGATCGGTGATGTAGGACTTTCCATGATGATAACTACAGATTCTTCCTCTACATCCACCGTGTACAAGGACACTGGACCTGTTGGAACACTCTGCTATATCGATCCTGAGTATCAAAGAACCGGGTTGATATCTCCAAAATCTGACATTTATGCTTTTGGGATGATAATACTACAGTTGCTAACCGCAAAACCCGCTATAGCACTAACTCATGTGGTGGAAACAGCAATCGATGACGACAACTTAACCAGAATTTTAGATTCAGAAGCTGGAAACTGGCCAGTTGAAGAAACAAAGGAATTAGCTATATTGGGACTGAGTTGTGCTGAACTTCGACGTAAAGACCGACCTGGTTTGAAAGACCGAGTTCTTCCCATACTAGAGAAAATGAAGGAGGTTGCAAATAAGGCCCGAAATTCAATCTCCAATATACAGTCTGCACATCCTAGCCACTTCATTTGCCCCATATCAAAGGTATGCAGAGATAGTCTTCTACAATTTGTTAAATGAAAACAAGGATTTGTCGTCGTTGCACGTTGGATATACACTCAAAAGAACACACCAGCAGTAGCATATGCACTGATGCTTCACAATGCCCATTCCATTGCCTGATTGAAATTTGGTTTTTTTTTTTGGGTCCTAACAGGATGTAATGGATGAACCGTGTGTAGCTGCAGATGGATACACATATGAGCGCAAAGCAATAGAGAAATGGATTGAAACGAATGATATATCACCAATGACAAATTTGGCTTTGCCAAATAAGAATCTGCTTCCAAATTACTCTCTTCTTTCTGCAATTTTGGAGTGGAAGTCCAGAAAACAATGATTTCTTTTTCTTCTTTTTACTGTATATTCTTTCCCTTAATCCCACTACTGCAACTATATATATATATATATATGCTTCCTTTCTGCAACTTCAAGTCCACTGTAAGTCTTTGCTAGTATTTCATCTGTAAGAAATGCAATTGTATATTATATATAGCGGAGGGTCTTGAAATTTAGTTATGTTTTGAGCCAATATCAACATAATTCCATGGAACATGTTCTTGTTATAATCATTCTCGATTAGCATTATTATATGTTTATCTATTGTACACATAAATAATTATATTTATCTAATGTAAAAATAATTTATACATTTTTTTAAAACTGTACAACTGAATCAAAATCAAAGTTCTATTTATATATTCAAACCACAATTAAAATTTCATATATATAATTACGCTAAATGATAGATCATGTATCTAATCACACATTAGATTAAAATTGATGTATAACTTTAAAATTTATCTTGTTTAATTAAAGTAAAAAAATAAAAAGATAACACATAAAATTCAATTATAAACGAAACATATAAAAGTAAAAAGTTGTTTTATGGGTATATTTAATCTAATAAAATATATATTATGTAGTTAACTATCAGTCAAGTAAAATATCTGTATCAAAATAAAGGGTATAGTAAAAATAATAAAATAATATTTGCGAACATTTAACTGATAACCAATAAAATACATAGAAAATAAGAAAGCTAATTTTTTTATGAAACTAAATATTTGGCCTGATAATTTGGATTTAAGTTATGTTAGTCGTGTTGTTAGTAATGATTCAAAAGAGAATTATAAATTTAAAGATTTGTTTATTTATATGTATTGTATTAAAAGTTAATTTTTTTAAACATATGTTTTCTTAATAAAGGATTAAAATGATAATTATCTAAAAATTAAATCGATCGAAGATTTCAATGTATTCCTTTTTCATTGGACCTCCGATGGAATTGATTTTAAAATATGTTTTCTATAATGTTCACATTATATGGTCAATTTTTAATTAATTATTTGATCATGGCCACATAAGAGAACCCAATTAAAAAGCGCCACGTTATCATCTGAGCCCCACCGACCAAATGGGTCCCACTTAACAACCTCTTTGATCCTGGGTCAAAAAGATAAAGCCGACGCTACCTAATTCGTCACTTAAGAGGAAACAAAAGGGTCTAATTTTACCATCAGTCTCTTACTCTTTCCATCTTTTAAACTTTAGTCCCTTTACTTTTAATTCAAAAAAATTAATCTTCCTACTTGCACAATTTAAATTTTAAATTTTAATTAATAATTTATTAAATTTGAATATATTAATATAATCATTTGGATTTTATTTTTTAAATTAAATATTTTATTATTAAAAGTTAAAAATTTAACATAAAAGGATAAATTTTCAAAAGTTTAATGTGCACAAGGACTTGAGTTAGAATTAAACTATAAAAAAACCTTCCCCTTTGTTGCATTCGAACAACACGTAACTGTGTTCTTCTTCTTCGAACCTGCAAAGGTTACTGTTTTAAAAGGGTTTTTCTTTTCTCTCTCCTAACTCCAAAGGAACGCACCTTTTTTAATCTCCATGTATCCACCCACAAATAAAGCAGGCAGCTTTATTAATATCTCTTTAATTCAATTTTCCTTATCTCTCTTTGAGTCTTCAATTGATTGCCCAGATTTTTTCTTCTTCTTCTTCTTCTTCTTCTTCTTCTTCTTCTTTTTTTCTCTTCAATTCACGATCTGCATTCGCTATTTTATCATGCTTTTCTTAAAACTTTTCCTTCTCTTTTCTTTGTGTTCCTTCACTTTCTCTCATGATGCCGAATTTAACCCTCATCTTCTCCCCAGACCATTAATCATACAACCAGAAGATATCGAGATCCAGTATGAAAAATTCGATGATGAACTCAACTTACACTGTACCAGTTGGAGATTTTCCGTCGAAGCCAACAATTTGAGTCCCTGGAAGACGATTCCCGAGGAATGTCTGGGCTATGTTAAAGAATATATGATCGGTCGTGGTTATAAACTGGATCTCGAAAGGGTTTCGAGTGAGGCTGGGGTTTACGCCAAAAACCTCGAGTTGAGTGGAGATGGAAAAGATGTTTGGATTTTTGATATTGATGAGACTTTGTTGTCCAATCTTCCTTACTACATTGAGCATGGTTATGGGTAAGCTGTTTGGTTGCTAAGAAATTGGGGGGAAATTGAATTTTGTGTGAAATTTTAATATGGGTTTCATTGATAATTTGCAGATTGGAGATTTTTGATCCTATTGAGTTTGATAAGTGGGTTCAAAAGGGAATGGCACCAGCAATTGAACCAAGCCTGAAACTTTATGAAAAGATTTTAGATTTAGGGTTCAAAGTTTTCTTACTCACCGGTCGAAATGAAAAACTCAAGTCTATTACAATCGAAAATCTTACCAAAGCAGGGTTTCGACGTTGGGACAAGCTTATTTTAAGGTAAACAAACATCATACCTCTTTTGATTCATTATTTATAGGATCCTATTAGCTGAGTATTTTTGGACTGGAATGGTGTTTTTTTAGTGGTTTTTGAGTTCTAATTGTTGGATACTAGTTTTTATGTTATGTTTGGCTTTAAATTTGTTCATGCCTTGCCAAAGCTTGTTGGGGCTCGACTCCTCATTTCATTAGGACCCGATGTGGCTATACCATATATTTGTTCATGCCTTCCCTGCTTGGAGTGAAATCGTGAGAGGCTTTTGGCTTTACTGCCAATGTCTGTGCACGATGCTTATATCTGATTGAAGTTGAATGTTTGAAATTTCATTCTCAACTTAGTTTTCACTTCATGAAGCAATGTTTGCTTCTAGGAATGTTTTGTTTATCCTGCAAAAGCCGGAATTACTGATGTTTGTAATCGCCTACTGATCATCGTATTATTGTTCCATACAGGGACTCGGAACAGCACGGCAAGCTAGCGGTGGTTTTTAAGTCGGAGAAAAGGGGTGAGATGGTAGAAGAGGGATATAGGATTGTGGGTAACTCTGGGGATCAATGGAGCGATTTATTGGGCGCCGACCCATCGAGACGTTCGTTCAAGTTACCGAATCCTATGTACTACATTCCCTAGTAAATCCCTTTTAAATGCTTTTTAATTTACCATGTCTGAAATAATTCTTGTAAATACATTGAAAATTCTGGAATTGTTAATCACATCCAGACTGTACTATAAAAGACTCAAAAAGATTGACATATGATTTAAGTAAAGGAAAATGTGAGTGATTGTATGTTATGGTTTCTTTTGATCTTATGAAAGTTATGGAATAGTGAGTGAGCTTGAAATTTTCTATCCAAGGCCCTCCGAACCTGTGGATTCAGTGGCTTTCCAAATCCATGAACTAGTTCTAACCCGAACTTAAAAACTCAACTCAATTAATTTGAACTCAAACTTAATCCAATTTTATATTAAAAAAATTAATCATTTGAACCCAAATTGACTTGAATGACGAAATTAAAATTGTCTTGAACCTGAACTTAAAAATATATAAAATGTAAATATTTGGCACGAAGAAAGTGACCTAAAGACCAAAAGTTTTCCTAAGCCTGCCATTCCATGCATGGGTGGGGCTGAGATTGAAAAGTTTCTATTGGCTTCTGCAGATTCAAACAAGACCACATCCCCAAAGCATCCCCTTTGCTTTTAGCATTTATTTATAGGGCCGGTGCATTGGTCCCTAGTAGGTTGGCAAAAAATCTTCCCACCTTGACTTTTATAGACTTTTTCTTAAAAAAATATGATTAATATATCTTTTGGTACTTATATTTGGTTTTAATATTCAATTTGGTACCTAGTGTGGCTTTAATATGTGTGCTCTAGTAAAAAAAATGGTAATTAGGACAAAAAAAAAATCAAGTATCAAATTGAACATTGACGCCAAACTTGGGTGTTTGTATGGGAGAAAGAAAAACTCTTAAATATCAATTTGGAAAAACTCAGGTACCAAATTGAACATCGAAACCAAATATAAATATTGAATAATATATTAAGGTTTCAAGATCGAATTTATGAAAATTTGCTTCTCATGTCTTCATTTATTTATTAAAATATTTATCTTTTAATTTTATAACTATTTTTAATTATAATTTCTTAAATTTTATAATAATTTATTACATGCATTTAAATTTTATAATATATATTTATCACAGTTACTTAATTTTATAAATTTTTATCATTTTGGGAGAATATTGATACACTATTAATGCATGAGTCTCATGCACCATTAATAAATAATAACATGACACATTATTATTGAATAAGACAAATAATAATAATAATAATAATAATAATAATAATGATAATAATAATAAATACTAGTAACTTTATTTAATTTTGAAACCTAAACCCAAGTTAAAATAGAAAAGTTTGGATTCACCAACACAAACTAACTACTTCTGACACAGTTTTTTAAAAACCCTACGAAAAGTTTACAATCATCGGCCACCGGAAAGTATAGACGGTGCAACAGAAGAAGAAGGGGAGAATCCCTTGGAGAAGGAAGATGTATATGACATGGACTTGGCAAATTCATCGAGGCCTTCACGATGGGCAAATGCTAGGCCACTAGAAGAGAGACTAAATGATGATATTTCTGGCAAAGCCATATCCCTTTCTAAAAACTGAACAACATGGCGCATGGTTGGCCTTGCTTCAGGCTCCGAGTGAGAGCATATCAACCCAAGTTTTAAAACCAACTCAACTTCCTCTAATTCATAATTTGAACCCAAATTTGGATCCTTTGCCTCAACAATATCACCTTCGCGCCAGCAAGAATACACCCAATCAACCAAAATGACTTCATCTACTGGGGATTGTGATATTGGCCTTCTTCCACAAGCAACTTCAAGCAGAAATGCCCCAAAAGCAAACACATCAGTGCAGGGTGTGGCTTTACCGGTCCGAGTATGCTCTGGAGCTAAATAACCAATTGTACCCACAACATGTGTGGTTTGTAGTTCAGTTCCATGATCATATAATCTAGCAAGCCCAAAATCTCCCAATCTTCCATTTAATTCACTATCAAGCAAAACATTGCTAGCCTTAACATCCCTATGAATCACAACTTGCTCCCATTCTTCATGTAAATAAAGCAATCCTGATGCTACACCTTTGATGACTTTGAACCTTTGGCTCCAATTAAGGGTGAGCTTTGGCTGGTTGTACAAGTACTTGTCTAGACTTCCATTAGGCATGTAGTCATAGACTAGAAGTAGCTCACCTTTACGTCGGCAATATCCCAAGAGTTGAACTAAATTTCGGTGACGGAGACGACCAATACTCACGACTTCTGCCACGAATTCTTTCATCCCTTGTCTTGATTCATGTGAGACTCTTTTCACTGCAACCTCAAGTTTACTAGTTGGAAGAGTTCCTTTATAGACTCTTCCAAATCCACCAGCACCCAATAGCTCCTCGTCTTTGAATCCTTTTGTAGCAAAGTATAGATCTTTAAACTTGAATCTATGAGGACCATACTCAAGCTCCCAATCTTCAACAACTTCAGCAAACTTCCTCTTCCTCCTTGTATAATAAACAACACCTGAAACTGCTACCAAAATCAGAGTCACTAAAATGAAAGGCAACCCAATTGTCAAAAGCCTTGATATTTTCTTTGGTTTAGGAAGCTTTGGAAGTTGAGACAGGGTAAGGTCTTTTGCTTGACCATTCATCTTAAAGCTCCAACCCAATACATAATGAGATGAGACAATAGTAGCAGTTGAGGATGAAAACCCAACATACATCTCATTGTTAACAATTGAAGAGAGATCACGATGCAAAGATAAAAGTGGAGTCTTGGGTTTAGAAACTTTAAATGGAGCTAAAGTAACATCCATTCGCTTACCAACACCATCATATTCCACCCAAACTTGTAACCTTTTCCCGCTGATCAGACTCAGGTTTCTAAACTGACGCCTGCCATTGCCATCCTCATAATATCCAGCTGGAAAAGCTTTTTCAGAAATTAACCCATTAATATCAATCCCAACGTGATTCTCATTTATGTCATTCAAGTCGGTGCTTTGTACTGTGTCGAGTTCTACAGCAACAATGTGGTTTGTAGCTTTTCCGTTACTGGACTTGTTGAAGAGTCCGAGATACTGGCTTCCACCTGCTCCGGAGAAGTCCTTGGTCGGTGAAATCACGAAAGCCATTCCGTTACTGCTCAAACCATGGTATTTGGAAAGAATAGCGAACACAAAGGTGGTAGAGAAGGAAGAAACGGAACCATTGGTTGAGTTCTTGAAGTTTATATGGTGAGGGTAGAAAGCTTGGCCTCTGCTTCTCTCGGTTTCACTGGTGAGCTTTAGGAGCCCAGTGGAAGTGAGCTGTGCGATGCCATCAAGGGTTAGATTGGCTGACCGGAAGCCATTGTAGATGAATTCAATATCATCGCTGCCTGCTAAGCTTATCATAAGGGTTAGCAGAAGAATTGCTAATCTGAAACTGAAACACACTGCCATGATCAGTATGGAAGTTCACAGAATCTGTATATCATGAAGGAACCAGAAATTGAGCATTGTCAGCCACACATCAATAGCATTATGATATACATTCACAAAGCAAGGTTGATATTTAGTTTAGCTGTTAAATCACAGTCAGTCACACATCAAAATAGAATAAGGACATGGGAGACCATAGTGTCAACGCCATGATCCACACGCAAATAAGCCCCGCCCGATAAACAAATGTAACCTCGCGATGATGAAGTAATTAACGAAGCAACCGGGCATTATGTTGATGATCTTGTACAAGAGAAATGAAGAAAACAAAGGTATTATGCTGATGATCTTGTGTTTGATGCTTGGATATGTCTCTCTTATTTCTTGATATGTCTTAAACTTGTATTTATATTAAGGAATAAGTTTGTGGATGATTATGGCAGTTGGGGGATGACTTCTAGCCATTGGAAGCATTAAATTAGAGTTTATTTGCAGTTACAGATATACTTGTATCAGCACAAGTGGACTTTTATCGATAAAAGTCTTCAGACTTGTGACCGTTAGAGCCCAATGTATCAATAGAAGTCAACTTATATCGGTAGAAGTTTAAGGGTTTCAAGGGTTTAAACTTGTACCGGTAATTGTATCGGTGGGTGCAGGGGAATCCAAAAATTGCTTACTGACTCGCTTGTGTTGATAGAAGTTCCCTTAAGTATAGTTAAAAGTTTGGAGGTATGCTTCAAGTGCCCTCTGACTTACTTCTACCAATAGAATTTGCTCCAAGTATCAATACAACTTCTTAAACTTGTATAAAATGAGTTTAAAGCACTTAAAAACATTTCGGATTGACTTAAAAACATTTAAATAAATTAAAACACATTTAAAACATTTTTTTGAGTAATTTTACAAGTCTTTGAAATGCTTTTAAAATATTTAACAAAATATTTAATAATTATTTTTATAAAATGACTTAAGAAATATAGATAAAAATTTATCTTAAATGTTGTTATAAGCTTGGGACATCAATGCTAACACAATTAATGATAAAGGATGAGAAGGATGAAAGCAAAAGCGGATCGTAAAGTTTGTCAAAATCGCGGATTTAACTTAGGACTCTAGACGTTCGGAAAGAAACTTGGATTTTGACGCAACCTAAAATGAAATTAAATCCAAGTGAGATAAAACAATTAAAACAAATAACTAAAATAAAATAATAAATCAAAGATTAAGGAAGCAATAAAGAAGATAAATGGAAAGATAAAACGTGGCATGTAAAAGTCCTAAGAAGCATTGGAAACACGAAGAATCCACAACCCCCTTCAAGCGACTCTAATTTCTCCTCCAAGATAAAACCATTGGCAAGAAAAAGTTGGAAGATGATCCCCACAATCTAAAATGATTGTTAAAACTCTTCTAAAAGAAACTCAAGAGAAATGCTTGAAAAGAAAAACTCAGAGAGAATTTATTAACTCAAAAGATAAATAGAATAATAATGAATTGTATGTATTATGTACAGTGCAAAGGCCTATATATAGGCTAGCTAAATAAATCTAAATAAAACTCTTAAGTATACTAGATATCTAATTTTAATCTAAACAATAAGTAGTTTTAAACTAAACTTTCTTGTTAACATAAAATTCCTAAATAACTTAAAATACTTAATAATTATAAAAAATTTAGAATAAAATAATAATAAAATAATAAGAGTTGATAAATAAAATTTTGGGCTCATATATAATAAAAATTAAGCCTAAAACTCAAACTTAATATGAAACGTCTAGGCTTCTGAGATCAATTGGGGTTCTTGAAGTGAAATGCCTAAACTTGTTAGCATTTTCCACATGGGCTTATCATCATAGATTGAGAGTTTAGGCCCACAAACATAATTAGTCTCTTCTAATTCATCATTACTGCAGAATTCATCATCTTGAAACTTCAACTATTCTTCTCGAATTTTTTTCGTGATAAAGTCTTGAACGACTAAGTTGAGTTTTGACTTTATCTGTTTGGATTTAGATCTCGTAATTGGACCTTGAGGGAAACTAAGCTCATCTCTATTATAGCCTTTGAATTGGGCTGAATTGCTCGTATCAATTAATTAAATTTATCTTCCATGTCAAACAAAACCCAAAATTTTTCATCACATCTTTACCCAAATGAGGAACAAGCAATTAATTTAATTAATTGTAATGTGTTTTCTTTGTTTTTAACTTAGTATGGAAGATTTGAGATTATATAATAAAAAGAAATTTAAGTTTTATAGACAATTATTAAATACGAGTTATCGAGTTAATTTCATTAAGAATAATATGAAAACATAAAAATAAAATTTTAAAATTAAGAAGGGGCTTAATTTAATTAATATCAATATTACAGTAACAAATCAATTAACATTGTCAAGGGATAAAAAAAATTCAACAATTTATTTAATTGATTTTTATGTTTTGAAATTTAAAATTTCAATATTGAAAAAAAAGAAAGAAATTTAGAATTTTTGGCAATGTAATAAAAAAGTACAATTTGACCATTTTTTTAATGCATTATTTTAGTTTCTATCGTTTTTTCACTTTAACCTTTAATTTTTTTTACCCCAATCAATACTTTAAAAAATAATATTTTTTGGGATGACCAAAATGAAAACAACCTAGAACTTGGGTGACCAAAATGAAAGTGTAAACATGATGTGACGTATACAATTAACAACTGTTACATATATAATGGTTGAATGACTAAAATGAAAGCGGCTTGAAAGTTGAGTGACGAAATTGCAAGGATTTCATTTTGGATGGCCAAAGTAACCCACCTAAAAGTTAGGTGATTAACTAGATAATTTACCATTTAATTACTAAGGCCAACGATAAATGGATGTATATAACCCCTCAAATTTATTCTTTTGTAACCCCTTAAAGAATGAATGTCCATAACCCTAAATTTATTATTTTGTAATTGTAACCCCTAAATCATTTATAGGATATCATAATATTGGTCCTTAATGCTTTGTAACTTATGGTACTTGAAGCTTTATAAATAGAGGAAATGTACAAACTTATTCTATTTAAGTGAAAATTGGATCATCTTTTTATTTTTATTCTATCTTTCTTTCTCTCTTAATTTTTGTATTTGTAACAGGCCAATTTTATCCGGTCCAATAAACAAAACAACACAAAAAAGAAAAAGAAAAAAAAAGAACAAGTTCATTTACAAAAAAATATATTGGCCCAAATACATTACCCAATTTACCCTAACCCAAATCTGCTAACCTAAAAACCCTAAAAGCCCAAGCCTAAAAACTTAAACTAATCAAGAAAAACCCTAGTCGCCGCTGCTCCTTACCATGTCAACGGACACGACACTCGAGGACTATCCCTCCCTGCCATCGTTTCACCAAAATGGCAAGGCGCGACCTTCCCAACGCCGTTAACCTTGCCACAAACGCCTACAAAAAAAAACAAAAGAAGACAGAAAGCAGAAAAGAAGAAATAGCAAAAGAGAGTATTTTGTAATATTTTTGGCTATAAAAGCCATAACGATCATGTGTATTTTTTTACGAAGAAATCGAAACAGAATACAAAAAAAAACAAACAGATTCAAAAAGGTAGTTCATTTTGTTCGTTATTTATTTTCTCTTCTCAAAAAATATAAAAGAAATATAATAAAAATAGAAAGTTCAAATCTTTTACCTGATTTGTCGCGTCGTCACCATAGATGGGTAAGACCATCGTCCCCGAGGAAGAGCGACCCCTTTTCGACGTGAAAGGCCCTTGGGTTCCTTTGAACCTGCCTGGGCTTCACCAGAAAACTGGGCACGAGGGGTGTGCGTTCAAAAAAGAGCGGCCGAAAGTTGTTATTTATTTATTATTTTCTAAGTTTAGAAGGCATTGCCTTCAGATCTGGGTCCTATAGGTGCAAAAAAGGGAAATTTTTTTAACTCCGGCCACTGGAGGAGGTCCGTCGTCCTTTATGGTCGTATATAGAGAGAGTGTTAAGAGAAAAGAGAGTTTTTTTTTTTAAAAAGAGATTACAAATGATTTTTTTAGGATTTTTTTTACTTATATAAGCCCCCAAAACGACGTTTTGAGTTTGGCTTCACACAATCAAAACGACATCGTTTCAAGCATAGCTCGACAACCCGACCCGAACTCTTCTAGGTCCGGCTTTTTCTGAAGAATGGGTTATTTTCCATTTTGGCCTTCTTCTTTTTAGAATGTTTTTAAATTAGTCCTGTACTTTTTTATTTTATTTCATTTTTACCCCGTTATTTTGATTCCCTTGCGATTTGGTCCTTTGATCTACTGTCAACCTAAGGGAATGATACGGATTGGATTAATTGCCTTCTGAGTCCCAAAACTTCTATATTCCATTTTAATTTAACCCTTTATATTCCGCTTCCTTGTAATTTAAGCGCTAAATTTTGTTATATTTTCAATTTAGCTCTTTACTTCCCTTTTTCTTATTTATTTCATAATTTATGCTTTAAGTTCTGTTTAAATTTCAATTTAACCCCTCATTTATTTAATTCTGCCTTTTTATTTATTATTTTTATTATTTTATCCCCTAAAATTTTATTATGGTTTCGGTTGAATCTTTTTATTTAATCTTTCCTTTATTTATTTATTTAATTTCCAGCATTTTTAATTCCTTATTTATATTTTATCCTTTAAGTTACATAACTTGCATTTTTATCCTTAAGTTTCTTAATCATCTCATTTTAGTTTTTATTTTTTTATTTTTTTAGTGTTGATGTTATTGCTAAATGATTATCTTTGCTAATGAATATTTTATTTTGTCCTCACTAATATTACACAACCATGATCATAGCATTATCATACTTTTTTTATTATTTTACCATTTTTTGTCATTACTAATGTTCCACTTATTAATTTACTATTATTTCCATAATAAATAGTATTATTAATCGGCTAAAAATTATTCCAACTACCATGTGTTATTATTTTGTTATCATTTTTTGACCACGTAAGCTATTCTATACTATTTTTGTCATTTCCATATTATGCAACATGTTTAAATATTCGTTTATTTTTGTACCAACACTTGAATAAATTAATTGCATATTTCATTAAACGTTGTATTCATTTTTACCCGATGCATAAAAAGGATTTTTTTAAACCGAGGCAATGTTCTTTGTTTAACGATTCGAGAAATAGTGCCCTAACTTACGGGGTATGACTTTATCCTTGAACCAAGATAAACGAGCATCCTTTTAAATTTTAAAATATATAAGACTTAGGTAATAATCAAATAACGAGAATCCTTATTTTCGAGGATTCGAGATATCGTGCCCTAACTTACGAGACATGATCCTTTTCTTGATTGACTCGAAATAAGAAGCTCTTTCCATAAAATTCAATTTAGTTTGCAATCATGCAAGAAGGGATCGTATCTTAAATTTTCTTTGAATTTTCAATTCTCGACACTAAGACATCAAGTAATCAATTAGGTACCAATTTTGGACGTTATGAGGGTGCTAATCATTCCTTATATGTAACCAGCTCCCGAACTCATTTCCTGGATTTTTGTAGACCAAAAATAATTTTAATAAATCTAACATTTTATTAAAATGACAAAGCTTTGAGGTGATCTGAGCACACCTAATTAAAAAAGATCGGTGATGACTCACTTTTTTATTTTAAAATAAAAAAGTCGATTTTAAAAAGGTTTCGAAAGTACTCTTCTTTTATAATAATTACTGTTTAATTTTTCATTTTTTACAAAGCATTTAGTTTAGGTGTTAAGTTAGTGTGAGTGGCAGACCATAGTACTCATTATTGTTGAGCATGGACTGCAATGCAACCAGTAACCAAGAAGCTGTAGCAGCAACAGACCAGCATTGGAGCAGAACAAGAAGTAGTCTGTTTATTTTGTTTCATTTTGTTATTTTGTAATGTGATCAAGTTAGCATGTAACTTGATATCTAAAGTTAGTAAGTTTCTGATTTGAAACTGATGGATGTAATAGCTGACTTGTTCAGCTTTGCTTATGTATTATTTAGTTTACAATTAGACAACTTAGTGGGAGCAGTTATAAGTTTAGGTAACTGTCAAATTAGTTTGTAACTTTCAATATAATTTCAAATTATTGAATGAAAGATAATGACTTCCTTTTCAGTTATGTTTTTTTGCTCATTCATTTTCCTTTCTTACAGTTCATGTTTGCTCATTTTTGCTGCTATTTTGTTTCAACAAATGGTAATCAGAGCCTTTAGTCTTTGAGGACCTCTGTTGTTGTTTGAACCTTTCTTTGTTTAAAACAAACTTGAAAAGAAAAAAAATCATTTTCAGTCAAACTTGTTTCAGCAACATGAGCTTCACACCTCCTCCACCACCAGTATTTGCTGGAGAAAACTACCACATTTAGGTAGTTAAAATGAAAACTTACCTCCAAGCACATGATCTGTAGAGTGTAGTTGAAAGTGATGTTGAGCCACCTCCATTGAGAGCAAATCCAACAATTGCACAGATAAGGCAGCATAGTGATGAGAGAGCCAAGAAGCACAAACCAATGGCTTGCCTGCAGAATGGAGTGTCTGATGTGATCTTTACTCGGATCATGGCCTGTGATTCACCTAAGCAAGCATAGAAGAGGTTGAATGAGGAGTTTATGGGATCAGACAAGCCAAGGCAGCAACAAGTAATCAATCTTAGAACGGAGTTTGAGAATTTAAAAATGAAAGAATCAGAGTCTATTAAACAATACTCTGATAGGATCATGGCCACTGTTAATAACATTAGGCTCCTAGGAGAGGACTTTAGTGATAGTAGGGTCGTAGAGAAGGTTATCACAACTCTTCTTGAGAGGTTTGAGTCGAAAATCTCCTCATTAGAGGACTCGAAAGACCTCACAACCATTTCTTTGTCTGAGCTAGTGAATTTCCTTTATGCACTTGAGCAAATGAGAGCTAATAGGCAAGCTGAGCATCCTAAAGGAGCCTTTCAAGCAAAGGCCAGAGAAGGCTCAAGTTCAAGTCAGAAAACAAAAAAGCATTGGTTTGATAGAAGGGAGAAAACAAGAAGAGACACAGGGAGAATGAGGTTCCCACCATGCATTCACTGCAAGAAAACTAATCATTTGGAGAAATACTGCTGGAATAGACCAGATATCCAGTGCAAAAAGTGTAAGCAGTATGGCCATCATGAGAAGACTTGTAAAAGTCAATAAAAGGCACAAACTCAGCAAATACAAGCGAAGACTACTGAGGATTTATAGGCTCAGGAGGACCATGTCTTTACTGCCTCATGTTTTGCAACCATAAGCAAAATCAAATGTAGTTGGCTTGTGGATAGTGGCTGCTCGCATCACATGGCAGCTGATGAAAGCTTGTTCAAAGACATTGATAGGAGCTTTAACTCGAAGGTTAAGATAGGCAATAGGAACCTGATTGAAGCCAAAGGCAGAGGTGATGTGGTGATTAACACTGGTTCAGGTAACAAAGTTATTTCAGATGTGCTTTATGTACCTGATATAGATCAGAACCTACTTAATGTAGGTCAGTTGGTTGAAAAAGGCTACTCACTAGTTTTCAAGAATGATTCTTGTGTTATTAATGATGCTCATGGTGTAGAAATTGTTTCAGCACCAATGGCAGACAAGTGCTTCATGCTTGATGTAAGCCAGCTTGAGAGAAAAGCTTATGTAGGCTTAACTAATAATGATGGTTTATGGTATAAAAGATTAGGCCATGTCAATTTCTGGTCACTTGATTTGTTGCACAAGCTAAATTTGGCAGAGGACATGACCAAGGTTGAGGCAAGTGAGGCTGTTTGTGAAATGTGCCAACTTGGTAAGCAGGCTAGGCTGCCCTTTCCAATTAACCAGGCATGGAGGGCTAGAGAAAGGCATGAATTGGTGCACTCTAATGTTTGTGGACCAATGAAGACTCCTTCACTAAATGGCAGTAAGTACTTTGTGTTATTTATAGATGATCTGACCAGATTTTGCTAGGTTTATTTTATGAAACAAAAGTCAGAAGTGTTTGAAGTCTTTGAAAAATTCAAGGCTTTAGTTGAAAATCAAACTGGCTGTAAAATTAAAGCTTTGAGGACAGACAATGGCTCTGAATACTTGTCTGAAAGATTTCAGAGGCTATGTGAGCAGTCTAGGATTCATCATCAGTTAACCACAGTGTATACTCCTCAGCAAAATGGAGTGTGTAAGAGGAAGAACAGAACAGTGATGAACATGGCTAAATGTTTACTATTTCAAAGCAAACTTCCTAGCACATTTTGGGCTGAAGGAGTCAACACCTCTGTGTACCTGCTCAATAAGCTACCAACACATGCTGTGAAGGAAAAAACTCCCTATGAAGCATGGCATGGTCTTAAGCCAATTGTTTCTCATTTGAAGGTGTTTGGATGTGTGTTATGTTCTTGTACCTGCAGAAAGAAGAACTAAGCTTGAGAAAAGGTTAACTCTTGGCATATTTGTTGGCTACAGCAGCACCAAAAAGGGCTACAGCATATTTGATCCCTCGACCAATAAGATTTTGGTAAGCAGGGATGTCAAGTTTGATGAAGGAAAGTTTTTAAGCTTGGATGGTTCAGATTCAAGTCAGTTTGATGAAGATCCAATCGACAACAGCTTAGAATTAGCAGAAAATGAAGTCAGCAATGAAAATGTGGATAATTCTCCTTTAAGAGGGACCAGGTCCATTACTGACATCTATCAAAGATGCAATGTGGCCATAGTTGAGCCTTCGAGATATGAAGAAGCTGCAAGAAACAAGAGCTGGAAGAACGTCATGGAAGTTGAAATTGATATGATCCACAAAAATGACACTTGGGATCTGGTAGATATACCTGATAAGAAAAAGGTCATAGGTGTTAAGTGAGTTTTTAGAGCCAAATTCAATGCTGATGGCTCTTTAAATAAACACAAGGCAAGGCTTGTGGTAAAAGGGTATAGCCAACAGTTTGGCATTGATTTTGTTGAAACATTTGCTCCAGTGGCAAGGCTAGACACCATTAAGCTTCTATTTGCTTTAGCTGCACAGAAGCATTAGAGAATTCATCAACTTGATGTTAAATTAGCCTTTTTAAATGGCTTTCTTAAGGAAGAAATATATGTTGAACAGCCTGATGGTTTTAAAGTCCAAGGAGAAGCGGACAAAGTTTCCAGGCTGAAGAAAGCTCTTTATGGCCTGAAACAAGCACCTCGAGCCTAGTATGACAGGATAGATGCTTACCTGTCTAGGCTCGGTTTTGAGAAAAGTTTGAGTGAGCCAACTCTCTTTGTAAAAAGGACTAAAGATGAAACTTTGCTGATTGTCTCAATCTATGTGGATGATTTACTGGTGACTGGAAGCAGGGTTAACTTGATTTAGGATTTCAAAGAAAAAATGCAAGATATGTTTGACATGACAGACTTGGGAATCATGACTTACTTCCTTGGTATGGAAGTAAACCAGTATGATCAAGGCATTTTTATCAGTCAACATGCATTTTCCTTAAAGATTCTCACTAAATTTCATATGGAAAATTGTAAAACAGTGAGTACACCACTAGCTCAAGGGGAGAAACTGACCAGCTTTGGAGGTCAAGAAAGAGTCGATGAAAGGGAGTACAGAAACCTAATTGGTTGCTTGCTCTACTTAACAGCAACCAGACCTGACTTCATGCATGCAGTTAGTCTATTGTCCAGATTCATGCACTGCTGCAATATAAGTCATTTGAAGGCAGCTAAGAGGATACTCAGGTATGTCAAAGGAACTTTGAGGGTTGGAGTCATGTTCAAGGAAGGAAGTGAGTTAGAACTGATTGGTTATTCAGATAGTGACAGGGCTGGATCTGTTGATGACATGAGAAGTACCTCGGGATATTTCTTTACACTTGGCTCAGGAGTTTTCTGCTGCAGACAGTTGCTCAGTCAACAACTGAGGTTGAATACATAGCAGCTACAGCTGCAGTTAGCCAAGCCATTTGGCTTAAAAAATTGCTATGTGATTTGAATGAGAAACAACTTGAACCTACTGAAATCATGGTGGACAACCCGTCAGCAGTTGCCATAGCCAAGAATCCAGTTTTTCATGGCAAAACCAAACATCTTAAGCTTAAGTTTCATTTTGTTTGAGAAGCTGTACAATCCAAAGAAGTAGGTCTCATTCATTGCAGCTCACAAGACCAATTGGCTAACATTTTAACAAAGCCTCTTGGTGCAGCAAGGTTCTAAAGCTTGAGAGATTTAATTGGTGTTTGTTGCCTACAGTCCAAGTAGGAATGTTGAGCATGGACTGCAATGCAACAAGTAACCAAGAAGCTGTAGCAGCAGCAGACCAACATTGGAGCAGAACAAGAAGCAGTCTGTTTATTTTGTTTCATTTTGTTCTTTTGTAATGTGATCAAGTTAGCATGTAACTTGATATCTAAAGTTAGTAAGTTTTTGACTTGAAACTGATGGATGTAATAGCTGACTTGTTCAGCTTTGCTTTTGTATTATTTAGTTTACAATTAGACAAATTAGTGGGAGCAGTTATAAGTTTAGGTAACTGTCAAATTAGTTTGCAACTTTCAATATAATTTGAAATTGTTGAATGAAAGATAATGACTTCCTTTTCAATTACGTTTTTTTGCTCATTCGTTTTCCTTTCTTGCTGTTCATGTTTGCTGCTATTCTGTTTCAACAGTAAGTTTTTGATTTGAAACTGATGGATGTAATAGCTGACTTGTTCAGCCTTGCTTATGTATTATTTAGTTTACAATTAGACAAATTAGTGGGAGCAGTTATAAGTTTAGGTAACTGTCAAATTAGTTTGTAACTTTCAATATAATTTCAAATTGTTGAATGAAAGATACTGACTTCCTTTCTTGCTGTTCATGTTTGCTGCTATTCTGTTTCAACAATTATCCAACGCCAGTTTCCACATGCCAGACCGTACATATTAAAGGTCACTGGCTTCAACGCCATCCTGGATGTTACCAAGTCCCCTGTAAGAAATTAAGGGTGGGTTTGGATAGGCGATTGGGTGCGGTGCGGTACGATTAGCTTACTTTTTGTCTCACGTTACAGTATCACTACAGTATCTAATCTCAGCGGTAGACGCACCGCCCATCTAAACTCACCCTAAGCCTACCCCAAATCTGATTCCATCTATACCCAAGTATATTCATCGAAAATTCGTCGCACTTTCCTTTACTTCTATCTTTTCCATTCACACAGCTCTTCTACCTTCTTTATCTAGCTCTGATTTGACTGGGAGAAGTTATCTTTCTTTTGGTACAACAGCTTATTCAACAACCCACCGTCACGCCAATGTCAGGTCCTATTCCATGAGTAGTTGTAAAAGTTTTCTTAAAGAACTACTTAGTATGAGTAACTTTCAGAAACGGCTCCAAACCCAAGTCACAAAGATTACTAGACTATATATTGTTGAAGTCTTGCATCATAATTTCATGGCCAGAATAAAAAGTTATAACCATAGGTAAATAGGCAAGCATGTCAATTATTTAACACTGCTTATCTTCCTTACTCAGGCATGGAATTAATAGACATGTTACAAAGGAATCAACTATCATATTTTATTAATGGATTTTCTAGAATTTTAAATCAACAATCGACCCCCTTTCTAGTTTGTTTATATAAACCTTGCAAGTCAATGATTCCAGGCGTACACAGAAATCTTCAAACTAAGCTTCTTTTCTCCATTGCTTTGAGAGGAGTACTGAGAAAGCAGCTTTGTCATATTTCTATTTATATATATAGCTTCAAAGTGATGATACATGAGACAAGTCATTCTTTTCTTTCTTTCTTCCATTCGAATACCCTCCAAGACATGCTTTCCAAGAAAAGACCTCGCATACGAATTGTCCGAAGATCCGATAAATATTCTCAAAATGCTGAGGCCATTGCCAACAACTATGATCTTTTGATACTGATTCTAGTTCGTTTACCTGTTAAATCTCTTCTTCGATTTAAATCTGTTTCGAAAACCTGGCACTCTATCATCTCCGATCCCGAATTCTCTCGTCGCCTTTCTCTCAACATATCAGGTCTCATCATGTGCAAATTAAGCTATCAAGTCAACAAACCTGAATATGGCTTCATCCCTCTTGGAAACAAATCATCAACTGATGATGCTCCCTTTAAGTATCTGGATTTCATTAACCACTCATCAGGTTTGAAAGTTGTGCAGTCATGCAATGGATTGCTATTATGTAGTAGCTCCCGTTATTACAACAATTTCAATTATGATTATTACATTTATAATCCTACAACCAAACAATTTGTTACTATTCCTTTACCAAGTAACCTGCAGAATGCTAGAGTTGTATGTCGTTTGAGCTTAGCATTTGATCCAACCAAGTCACTTCACTATAGAGTTGTATGTGTTCGAGACCCCGACCCATGGCTCAACATTTTGAATGATCCAGAATCGAACTATGTGAGCCAACAAATCGAAATATACTCGTCCCAAACTCGTTCCTGGAGACTCTCCGGTAAACCTTTCCTTTCCCATGTCAACACTGGGTTTGGTGGTGGGCTGTTTTGCAATGGTACCATTCATTGGCTTGGTGCATATAACAATACTTCTTTCTATTTCAACGTCGAAGACGAGGAACTTCGAGATTTGCCAATGCCTCCAATTCCCGATCATTGGGAAGACCTTAGGCGGGTTCTGTATTTCGGGGAATCTCGAAACCATTTGCATCTTATTGAAATATATCGACCTCCAACAAGTCGATTCAGTGTGTATGAGGTTGAGAGTGATTACTCTGGGTGGTTTGTGAAGTATAACATTAACCTTGATCCACTAATAGTTGCATATCCAGGAATGGTAAGGACTTATTGGGATCCTTCGGATTTGAATTATTACGCGTTTTCCATTTTTTACATTGTTAGGGAAGCAAATGATGAAGAATCATACATGGTATTGCATATACCTGAGAAGGCTATTCGGTATAGTCTAAAAGATGGCAGCTTCAAGAAAATATGTGATTTGGATGCAAATGAAGCTGAGTATAGGAGCAGCCCTGGTTTGATTTTATTGGCCTATTGTTTTGTTGGTGAATTCATTCAAACTCTATCTCCTGTATCACAACAATCTCGAGAATAAAATTTATTATTACTTTTCATCCTGCCAAATTATATATAAATTTTATTGCTTGAATTTTTAAAGTGCTTGAATTTTTAAAGTGGGGTGTGTTTTGCATTTTCGGGCAAATAAAAAAAAAACAGAATCGATGCGACAATGAGGAGGATCACGACGACGCGACGGACGACGTTCCAACGAGCATTTGTAATCCTATTTAGAGAGTTAACGGAATATCTCTTGCATGATATTTGATGAAGAGCTTTTGGAATAGATTTTGAGAGAGCTTTGTATTCAGGTTTTGGATTTTGCTTATTTAGGTTATTTTCTCTATCTTGTACTCTTTACCCGCTAATTTTTTTTACGTAAAATTTGTGTGTTCGATCTTCTCTATTTTTTTCTTTCATTGTTTATGCAGATCAATTCTCAATAAATGATAAAATAAAATTTTAGGTTTAATCAAGTTGGTTAATAGAGACTTACTAAAAATGTTATATTCACCAAATTCAGCCATGCTTACAATTGTCTCCAATGCTATCCTAGTAAAAAATGAATTGATAATTTTTTTTCCAAGATTGAATGGAATGTGTTATGGGTAAATTACATTAACAATCCCTAAACTCTTCTTAAGCTCAATTTTGGAAAATTGATCTTGTGGTCATAAAAATTCTAGCTCCATGTTTGTTGGCTTGTTAATTCTGTCTCCTTCCTTGGACAGCAACAGCATTGTCATTGTGATAGTTGACTAATTGCATTTTATCATATCATAGCAAATCCTTAATTGTATATTCAACCATCCATCCATACATCCATATATACACCCAATGTGTTTTATGACAAGGCACCCATGTGCCTCATTATCAATGTTTTTCATTGGCTATGTAATATATGACTAAACTTCTTCTCTCCATTGTGTTTATATATTGCTTGAAACTGTTGATTCGTGAAGCAATTCTTTTTCAATCCTATTGGGTATTCGGATACTCTCTAGTGTGCTCTCCACGAAGTGGCCTCGGATAGAATTGACGAGATCCGACAAACATTCCCCTAATGCGGAGGCTATTGCCAATAACTATGATCTTCTGATGCATATTTTTGCTTGTTTACCTATTAAATCTCTGTCACCTCCGATCCCAAATTCTCTTGTTGCCTTTTTCTCGACATATCAAGCCTCATCATGTAGAAATCGAGTTCTCCAATCATCAAACCTGAATATGGCTTCATCCCTTTTCGAAACATGTCATCAACCGATGATGCTACCTCTCTATTCATCTTGATTTCATTAACCACCCTTAAGGTTAAAAATTTAATGTTTTAGTTGGTATTTTCATTTTTAAAATACAAGTAATTTGATTCTTTTTGAAAGGTTGAGGGTCAAATTGAGCTTAAAAAAACATAACAAATACCAAATTGACAAAAGATATAAACGTTGAGGGCTAAATTTATCATTATGAGTTAGACTTGATTAAAATATGTCATAAATCCATATACTCTTCACAAATTTGAAATTTAGTGTTTGTACTTTTATTCTCAGGAATTTAGTCCTTCTACTTTTCAGATTTCAAAATTCAATTCCAATTGTTAGCATTGTTAATTTTTTTTATTAAATTTGCTGGGGTGACATTTTGAAATACATAAAATGCTCACTTAGTAGCCATATAACTACAAAAATAACATTGTAATGAACTTGAATTTAGCAAAATAATTTTAACATCGTTAATAATTAGACCTGAATTTTGAAATATGAAAGTAAAGGTATTAAATTCCTAAAAATAAAACTACAAGGATAAATTTCAAATTTTCAAAGAGTACAAAAACTTATGGCATATTTTAACCAATTTTAAAATATGACCTATTTTTAAAAAATGTGATAAGTTCACATAACATTCTAACTTAAACGCATAGTATTGCATGTAATTAGTGAATAGGATATGAAATCAAGTCGATTTAAATGCAATAATTTGTGTTAAGCTACAAATGAGTATGTCATGCCATACAAGGACCTTTTTGTAAATAGTATATTGACTGCAGACAGCGTATTAATTAATATATATATGGGTGAAGCTAGAAAAAATTTTGAGGGGCTGGAATTAATTTGTATATTTTACTATAGCAAAAATGAAATTTCACTATTTTAATGGCATATATCTTTATAATTTTAAAGGTTTAAATCAATTTTTTTCTCATTTTTGAGAAGTCAAAATGTAATTTTACCATATACTAATTTAAAATTTTTAAAGTTATAAAAAAACTAAGGGTGAAATTTTTTATTTTAGGGCCGGCCCCTGTCAGTCCCTTAGCTCCGCCCAAATATATATAGAAAATTAAAACTTCAACGAAACAATATATATATATCATATATTATAAATGGATTTTCCAGAATTTAAAATCAACAACTGACCAATTCCTAATTTGTTTAATCCTTGCAAGTCAATGATTCCAGGCGTAGCCAGAAATCTTCAAACTACTCCATTGCTTGAAGAGGAGTATTGAGAAAGCAACTTTATCATATTTCTACATATATAGCTTTACTGTGTTGACACATGAGACAATTTCTTTTCAATCTTATTCAGTATTCGAATACTCTTTAAAATATGCTCTCTAGGAAGAGACCTCGGATGCGAATTGTCCTAAGATCCACTAAACAATAACTATGATCTTCTCATACAGATTTTAGTTCGTTTACCTGTTAAATCTCTTCTCCAATTTAAATCGGTTTCGAAAACCTGGCACTCTATCATCTCCGATCCCGAATTCTCTTGCCGTCTTTTTCCTGACATATCGGGCCTCGTCATGCGGAAATTGGGTTCTCCAGCCAACAAACCTGAATATGGCTTCATCCCTCTTGGAAACAAATCATCAGCTGATGATGCTCCCTTTAAGTATCTGGATTTCATTAACCACCCATCAGGTTTGAAAGTTGTGCAATCATGCAATGGATTGCTATTATGTAGTAGCTCCCGTTATGACGACAAATCCAATTATGATTCTTACATTTATAATCCTACAACCAAACAATTTGTTATGATTGCTCTACCAGCTAACCCGCAGGATGCTAGAATTGTATATAGTTTGAGCTTAGCATTTCATCATACCAAGTCGCCTCACTATAAAGTTGTCTGCGTCCGAGACCCTGACCCATGGCTCAACATTTCAGATGATCCAGACTCGAACTTCGTGAGCCAACAAATCGAAATATACTCGTCTCAAACTCGTTCCTGGAGACTCTCCGGTAAGCCTTTCCTTGCCCATGTCAACACTGAGTTTGGTGGTGGGGTGTTTTGCAATGGTGCCATTCATTGGCTTGGTGCATGGAACAATACTTCTTTTTATTTCAACGTCCAAGATGAGGAACTTCGAGATTTGCCAATGCCTCCAATTCCCGATGATTGGGAAGACCTTAGGCAGTGTCGGTATTTCGGTGAATCTCAAAACCATTTGCATACCTCCAACAACTCGATTCTGTGTGTACAAGATTGAGAGTGATTACTCTGGATGGTTTGTTAAGTATAACATTAATCTTGATCTACTAACAGTTGCATATCCAGGAATGGTACGGACATATTCCGTTCCTTCGGATTTGAATTATTACGTCTTTTCGGTTCTTTGTATTGTTAGGGAAGCAGATGATGAAGAATCACACATGGTGCTGCATATACCTGAGAAGGCTATACACTACAATCTAAAGGATCGCAGCTTCAAGAAGATTTGTGATTTAGATGCAGATGAAAATGGTTATAAGGGCAGCCCTGTTTAGATTTCCTTGACATTTTTGGGCTCATCATTTCATCCAAACTCTCTCTCCTGTATGAAGGATTACTTATTACATAGTATATATATTTATATATGCATGTCTGCACCTATATATACATATATGCAAAACAAACAGAATCTTAGATATTAAAGGTATTACAAATCAAACTTGATTGCATAATTTGCAATTAATGCTACAAGAATGCATCCATATCTTTTTCCATCAATTCTATTGCTGTATGAAATAAACAAATGCTAGCAAACAGTTTTACTTTTAACTGTGATATAATGAAGCCTTTACAAGCATATTAGATTAGCACGAGCCACCATTATTCCTTTCTTTCAAATATTTTCCCTCTTTCCCCACATCAACTTCTTCCCATTTTCTACCTTCTGACTGAATCAGCTGAGCTACTCTCCAATGGGGTGAACATGAAGTTCCCAGAAAACATGGCTTCTTTATCTGAAAATTAAATCCCAAATTTTAGATTAAGTTTGAAGACATTGGATTCATTATCATAAACTCAAAAGTTCCCAATAATAATCACCGTCAATTAGTTAGTTGGACTGATAAAAAATAGCCTACCAGTTAACGAGAGGCAACTGATTTCACGACGAACATACCTTGCCATCGCCTACAGACAAAAACATAAATCAACTCAAAATAAACTTACGTTGCTCATACTGTATTTCATGTTATGAGCACAGTCTTTCTTCTCCAAAAGGTTAAAATATGGATAGATTGGCATTTCAAAAAGGAACTAAAGAAAATACCTAACGGACCAACACCACATCCTACATAACTGTTAATTACAATGGCATAAAAGAAGAGATGGGAACATGCCTGGACTGTATGTAACGCGGCAGCATCTGGCTTGGATGTACCATCATCAGAAAAGATATTCCTGCAAAATTCCAAACCAATGTTTGAACCTGAGTAAATTCATTGCCAAAAATGTAGATAAGCCTCAGAAGGACTGAGAGTGGCTACAACTTCATTGTACCAGCCAAACTGAAAAAGGGACCAAGTCTAATTCTTACATCATAATTTCATGGCTATCCACTGGGAATCACCAAGTTTCGGTATAACAAATTACACATCTAGTTACTGTAGTTCAAAATGGCAGGCATATAAATTATTAAACAAAACTAATCTTCCTTGCACAGGCATAGAATTAAAAGAGAAGTTGCAATGAGGACAACCAAAAATGACTGGAATAAGTTCCAATAAAGATCTTACCTCCATATAACCTCTGTTAGCTCCTCGTGTGTAGCCTCCGGAAGCAAGGCAGCATCATAAGCAACAATATTTCCATAGAATATCTTCTCCAATTCTTTCATCCATTTCGTCAAAAGTAAGTTAACCTGCCATTTCAAAGATAATAAAACTAGCTTCACAACAACTATTCAAGTCTCAAGCGATATAACAGCAGATCAACATACCCCAGCTTTAGATACTCTGAGCTCAACATCATGATTATAAATCTCATAGACGTATTGTCCTAATTCAACACCATCTTTTCCTTCAGCTTTCAACCGGCGTAAGCAGAGCCACATATGAAGTACAAGCAGTGAAAACGTCATCCTGAATGTCTTCTCCAAGCTAAATACTGCACATAAAAAAGACCAATGTTACTGCCAACAAAAGGAAAACCCAAAAATTTAATAGAAGTTTTCATATATATAAAAATAAAAGAGGATAGAGACCTTCATAAATAGCAGGTTTATCAACTTGGGAAAGGACACGCCTATATATAACATTAGCCCCTCGAATTGACTTGCTTTGTTTACTATAGAAAAGCATCATCTTGAGAACAATACGCCTAATGCCTTCATACTTTGGGTCTTCCACTCTAAGGGAGAATCTGGGGCCAAAGCCAATGAACAAGGCTTAGACCAAAACATTTTATCCAAATTTACCTATTCAAAAATAAAATCCAGATCATAAACAACCCAATAAAAGATCTTGAAGAGATGTATTGGTATAAATTCATATTGGGTATATTTTTTGAGAGAAAATAAAAGATGTTACCGATGATCTGGTAGGTGGGAAGGAATCAGCAGAAGGAGCAGGTGCAGGTGCCACAGCTGCATAGCTTTGGCGATGAATCAAACTGAAATCTTTGCCTAATTCAATGGAATTGAATGATCGTAGCTTTGAGAGATGGATTACAGCCCTGCTCCATCGAGGTAGCATTTTTCTTTTTGAGAAATGAAATCTGATTTCTTTTTACAATCCAAAGCGGGTATTGCTTCAGCTTTCAAAGCCCTAAACCCTCGCTAACTGTAACTGAGCCACACTCGAAAACGATAGAGAGGAAAAGTCAGTAAATCGTGCGGTGCATATTAACTGATCAAACAACCTCGATACCAACACCAGATTTATCCACGTCACCCAAAAAATATAATAATATAAACGTATAAAATATTTAAAATGTAATAATTCATAATAAAAAATCAGAATAAGAAGTTTTTTCAAGGATTTTTTTTTTCGTTAAATTTGACAATCAAAGTCTACTTTGTTACTTATATATATTTGTTTATTTTGATATTTAAATTTGACAATTAAATTTATTTTTATCTTTAAACATGAATTCAAGTACACTTTGTTACCTCTATTTTTTTATTTACTTAAATACTTGAACTTGATAACTAAATCTATTTTAGTCTCTAAGCATGAATTTCGTCAAAATTTGATTATATGACCATTCTTGAAACATAATAAAATTGATCGATTGGACTAATTAGATTGAGAATTAACCTATGTACTGTTCCAAACAAAAAGGCTAAACCGATTAAAAAAAAAAAAACTAGTCGAAACCAATAAAATCGAAAATGAGGCAAAAATCAATTGTTAAATAAGTTGGACCGATTTAATAGTTTTTTATTTTCTTATTTTTATGAATTTTAATTATTTATTTAATTATTAATCTAACAATTGAACCAATCAAACCTATCAATTCAAAAATTAGTAATCTAATTGATTTAATTAGAATATCGTATATAACATTCACTCATCACACTTGAAAAGCACCGATATCAAATTGTCACGTTACCAAATTTTTATATTTTTCAAATTTAAAGACAAAAAAATCTAATTAGCAGATTAAAATACCAAAAAGAATAAAAGAATTACAGATACTAAAATAAACTTATTTGCCAAATTTAGAGGCTAAAAGTTAATACCATACGTAAATTTTACAATTTAATTAATTTTAATCCTAAACTTAGCAAATATAAAAATTCAATCATATGATAATTATAAAATTTCTTTAAAAAAAATCAGATGATTATGACACAAATCTCTAAATGCCAATATTCAACTATTATTGTATCTCCATCATAATTTGTACCTTTATTTCTTTACTTCCACAAAAAGATAATTAATGCATCATAATTACTCTTGTTCATACAAAGTACTACAAACAAACAGCTGCAAAGCTTCATAACAAAATTAAAAAATTAATTATATTACATTAACAAAACTGTCAACACTGGTATAAAATAAATGAAGGATTGGCCAAGGCGTACAAAATTTGGCAGGTACTATTTAACCTTTAACTTAAGCTTCCTATAATAACTAATTTTAAACTGAAAGTTGAGACTTGTTGTCTTACATCATTCAACCCTTTTCTCATACAATGGTTTTTCCCCAGATAAATGAAAAATGGGGTAATGGTTTACCATATCCTGACTGTCATCAGAGGTATTCGCGAAGGTTTTCACCACTCATAGTCTCCATCTCCTTGAGGATATCTTGTGCCAATGATTTGACCGGTAACTCCACATCTTCCAGCAATTCACCTAGGAAGGGGATGGTTTCTGGTAGCAGTACCAAATATTCTTCTTTTAATTTCTCCAGAAATTCCCTAACTATTCTCAACCCCAACACTCGAGCACGCATCTTCTCACTCCGTGTTTGCATCAATACCTGTCGTATTTGAAATAACAATACAAGTCAACATGGAACTACACAAAAGGTTTGAAATGATCAGCTCTTGAACATATTAGATGATATGAGGGCTGTGCAATAAGGTATCAAAAAGACTGCAATTCCGAGCTAAAAAGGGCAAAAAGGATAGAAAACCACCTCGTGGTTCAGGGGCTTCCACAGCAGGTCAGTTCCAGCAGTAACAGCCATCTGACCTATGCAAACAACCAGCAAGTCATCTACTTCCTTCAGAGACGGTACATCGATTTGCTCTTCAACGGAAGTTGGAGGCTCAATGACAAGCTGAGAAACAATGGGCTTCAATAAAACCTGCATACGAAATTCAAAATGTTCCATCAGTGAAAACAATTAGAATCAGGATAAGCAACCCTAAACAAATGAATTATCAGAGCCATTCAACATATACTTATTACCCATAGTTTCTAAATAAGATGATACACAAAGAATGCTCAGTAAATAGATGAAGGGCAACATATACAAGATAAAGGAATTGTAGGCATCTGAAAAGTGAAATACTTAAGATTATACAAGTCAATTACCCAAGGGTCACCTAGATATGAGATTGAATACATACATATGCGTGTGTGTATAGTTTTAAGGAATAATTTAACATATACCTACACTTTAGTTAGAACCAACTCCATGACCTATAAAAACTACAATTAAGAAAATAAGATTTGCTAACCTGAAAGTTTGATGAATCGAGAAACTTCTGCCTTCCAGTGTCATGGAGAAAACATTTGTGTAGTGATGATAAGATCAATGCCCTAACATGCCAACTTTTAAGTGATACGCCGCCATTTATAATATTCCCATCCTCCTGAACCTTGGCTTTCTTTTTCTTCCGTACTAAATCAGAAGCTTTATCTGCAGAATCACTAAGCAGCTGTACACAACTCTTGACCAAGTACTTGAAGTAGGGGACAAACAAAGACCTGCATTTTGGAAGAACAGCATATAACTCTAAACCAACTGACTAATAGATAATAAGCACATATATAAAAGCGAGTTGTTCTAAGCAACAGAGAACTATTGCAGCATTTCTATGATGAACGGAGTTCCATGTCTGATATGACCAAGTCCTGAATAGAACAGCACGTTATCAAATTTGTGTATCTGATAAATTCATGCATCAATTTTCATAACCAAAATGTACTCATCTAGGACCACAAACCTTCAATATACAAATAACAGAAAAAGTAGAGAACAGAAATGAATTCAAAAGGAAAATCGTTGAGATCTGGAACTGATGAAGATAAAGGTGAACCACATACTGAGAAGACATATTCAGAAACTAACCATAACTCCGCATCAAATATGAATAAGAAACTTGAGAAAAATTTAATTACCTATGATTCTCCACAAGTTTATTAACCAGGCTATAGAATGATATAGCCCTGTCAATATTCATGGTTCCACTACCAGCAACATCTTGAAACTCGGTCTCGGCCCACTCAATACTCTTGGCAAAAAGAGGTTTAAACATATTCTCTGTTAGTTTCATTGTAAGAGAAACTATCGCATTGATGACGCTTTTTTCTACAGCATCAATAGTTTGAACTGTAACAGGGTGTTGCCGACGCAAATCAAGAGCAACCATGCATTGGTCAAAAATCTTTCCATAGAAACCACTAACTGATGTCCTATCCATTTTACTAACTAGATCTGCTAACATTTGGAAAGCAATCACCACGCTTGAATCTCCAGATTTAACAGCACCCAAGTATATCTTTAGCAAAGGCTGAAAAGTAAGTCGAACCTGGACAAAAAATCAGAAGAAATAGTAACAAGGATTAGCAGCCAGAATAAGTGGGAGTTTCCAGACGGAGAGAAAGAGGGGGAAACAGAAACTGAAAAAAATAATAACTAAATGAAGACTTACAGGTATCTTATCAGTCAAGAGCTTTCGCACTAAATCAGCTCTGGTTTTCAGCTTTAGATCTGAAGCTGACACATATGCAGGATGAAGTACCATTAGTTCTATGATATCTCCAAGATATGGGTTTAAAAATCCCCCAAGCTTCTCAACAACTGCTTCCAAAGTTATAAGAATAGACAGCAAAATGGAAGTAGATTCATCACTTCTGCTTTCTAAATTGGAACTCACAGATATTCCACGAGACTTCCTAATAACATTTTCCATCATACAAGGAAGCTCAGCCAGAGCCTTTGGTCCAAGGACATTAACCAATGTGCCAGTTGTTTTAAGGCAGCTGGAAGAGACAGCCATGTTGTCTGAACTGATGCCTTTCATAACTGATGCAAGGCACATGCCAAAGACTGAATGATTAGAAGAAAACCTCTGTGCCAGGATATCCAGTGTTGAAAGTGCAGCCAGTTTCAATGACACATTTGATTCATCAATAGAATCATCAACTATCTGAACAATTTCTGAACACATCTTCTGAAAATATTCAAGAGCAGTATCATCCAAATGGAGCTCATAGCTATTTGAATTTGGATCCAGATCTCTTTTTTCCTTGCGCTTTGACTTAACAGAGACATGGTCCTTAAGTGTTTCACATAATATCTCGAGAGCCTGTTTGCAAGTACAGTTTATTGGTTAAATAATAAGCTCATTGTTAAGAATTTAGAACTGTATAAAAGTGACCAAAAACAACCAACATTTTGGGATACACTGTTACAGATTTGAATTGTGCAAAATTTTAGGCATAAAACACAAACTTGCACCTCGTAATGGAAGATATCTCAGTCCCAAAATCCAAATCCCCAAATTTAATAGAAACAGAAAATTACTGAAGTAGCCACATTACCTTCTTTCTCACAGTGTTATCCGCATTGCCAAGTAATTTGGTGATGTATTCAAAGCACGTGGAAGGCATCATACTCATTGTAATGGTCTTCAATATAGCATGCACACATGCCTTAAATTCTTTCCAACTTCCAACTGGAATTCCTATTTGCTTTCTTCTTGCATCAACAACTTGAGAGAGAAAGACGACCTGCTCTACAAGTTCTCCAAGTTTTCTCTGCAATAAGCAAAACAATATTCATATCCAGATAATGCTTCTGACTACCATAAGAATAAAATGAGAACCAGAAAACACATACAGTCAGCTAATTGGTCAGGCAAATGAGTTACGGAAAAGCTTAGAAAGATAATAGATTTTAAGTTTCAAAGTATAAGAATTAAGAAATTTTACAAAATAAAAATAATAATAAAAGATCATGAACGGTTACAACCAAATTAATGAAATGAAGCATTCTAAATTAAATCATCCACCTATGATAGGCTACTATCATGTTACATGGATTCCAAGTCGTGAATCGGAAAACGCATGCAAGATCTAACCCGCCATAATTGTGTAAAAGGAGTAATGCTGACAAGACTTTATCCTTTCACTGAATAGTTGAAAAGTGGCTTACAAAAACTAAAAGAAATGATCTTCACTCATGGGTATAAAAAGCAAAAACCAACCAACTTCAGAGTTATTGACCTCAATTGGGTTAATAATTGGCTCAACTTGTTCATAATTGAGTAAAGCTCGAGGTTAAGTTGCTAAATTAACAAGTATTCTAATACTCAACTTTTGAATGTTAGTGAGACGCATGTATTTTCTTAATTGAGTTCATTCTTCATGATAATCAAACTAACTAGTGCCCAGCTCAAAGGCAAGGAAAAAGCTTGGTTGACCTAGAGCCTTACATTCTATCACTTCGACTCGATATACCCCTATTCAATCTATCCACAACTTCTATTCAATTAGATACACAGATTTTTTGAAAGAATAGCATATAGTGTCAAGTAATTTGTCAAAAATGAAAAATGAAATAATCCAAATATTTTTCCATGGTACAACATGAACAGGGTTAGTCATTATATATGCACATGCATGAAAACCTGGTGAAACACCGAGTTCGGTCTGCAATATATTGGCTAACTATAAAGGATGAGAAATTCTAAAAAGCATATGGGCTTATACCTGGATGCTATCTGAGTTCTCCCTAGATTCAAGCTTCAATGCAAATTCTGGGTCTTGCAATTTGTATAAAACAAAATGCATGGCAAAGAAGAATTGCATAAACACTTCTTGAGTGAGATCATTCGGTCTCATTACTTGAAGAACCTTTAATAGAGAAGGAAGCCAAAGCCGGCACGAGTACTGCCCACATATTTGTATGGCAAAGGCATACTCCCAGTCTTGTTGTGCAGAATACAAGAAACTATCTGAAGCGAATGTATCTGTAAGGCAAGATAGTCCTTTTCTTGAAACTAATGAACGGAAAAGGAGGACAAACAATGAAGCCAAACTATCAATCTCCCCCAAAATCCTGCAGAAAACGAAGTTAATTCAAGCAAACACTGAAAATAACCGACTGAAATAATCAAGTTCTAAGTTTAGATGATACCTCAATAAGAATGCAACAATCGACAGCCTTCTATGGTCAGCAATTTCAGGCAATATGTTTACGAAAACCTGACCAAGCCAAATTGGAGTGTTAGAAACAACAAATCCAGATATACATAAACAATGAAAACATTTAAGATACAATTACCTGAAGCAAGTTTTCTGTATTGTTGGTCTTAGATAGCCAGCATGGAACAACAGCAGATATAAGATCTTCAAACACATGTTGAGAATGGCTATCAATCTGTAGATAGATGTTAAGAACAGAATAATTTGTAAATAAAAATTCATTTAAGAATGCAAATAAGGTTTCGAAAACTTTGAAATAATTCATATTCCAAACAAGGTGAGTTTTAAATTGATGGGGAAAAAAACAACGATTTGCATTCAAAACGTTGTCCAGGATTTCTTTAAAAGTTAGTAAAGTATAATGAGAAAATTGACTAATTGGATACAGTTCAAGACATATAAAGCCAAAAGATAGTTTGATAAACCTGTGAGACTGCAGATTCTCCAATAACCATAAGTATATCCAGTATGTGCTCCAATATCCTATTAGGAACTAACTTTGAAATAGTGGATAACAGGGTAAAGACATGATTGCGGGTTACTCCATCCGTCGTCAAACGAGCACAATCAACCAGCAGTTTGACATCAATTTTATCCATTATGCCATCCTGCCAATGACATAGGTGTTGCCTAAAATCAATAAAGAAAAAAGGAAAAGAAACAAAGGGAACTAGATGCAGTCTAATGTTCTACACTTTCAACTGCAGAACAGTAGGCATACCTTCAGGGGACTACTTCCATCCATGAATGAAGCAAAAATATCATCCAGAATTAACAATAATGTTTTCTGTACATAAACAATTACAGTAGACTTCGACTGAGGAACACCAGAAGTTTGTATCCAACTTCCATCTTGAGCGAGAACACGATGTACCCATTCATCGGAGAATGCTTTCCTGATAAGCTTAAATAAGGGACCGACAAGGAACTGCCTAAAACATTTAACAAAATACAATTATTTTGTGGAGGAATTAGACTTGATTGGAATTAGCAAGGCTTCAATTTTAAACAAATATCACAAAAACAAATCGATGCAAATAGAGAAATATCATTTGTAGAAGCAGACCTGTTTGATATGTCTTTCTTCAGAAGCAACACATCAAGAAGGGAGCTAAGAAAATAGAGTCTCTGTTCTCCTTTAAAAACTAAATCATAACCAGGCTTTGGATTAGCAGCTGATTTCTTTTTCTTCTTTCCATCAGCTGAAACGATTGCGACTGGATCCTCCTTAAATACAAGATCAAGCATCTCACCTACTGTAGACGAAGCAATCTATGACATCCAGAAGAATGCAGCTAATTATCACAGCTGCCTTTGTACAACAAAACAACTCCAAGAGGAACCTATTCTCTAATGTAAAAGCTACAGCATGGAGATAAATTTATCACACCCTGATCTTGGTGTCATGAAAAGTTTCAAATTACATGATATTTTAACCAAAACATCTTCAAACAACTAAAAACACATTCAGGTTCATTTTGGTCCTTTATCACTGTACTACTGATGTAAATCATGGTCGCCGTGCAAAACCAAGAACTTATTGCACGTACATTGCATCAAGCATAGGACAAACTGTAGAAAACTTCTAAAATCTTTTCCAAACATAAATCTGACAGATGTGCAAAATTTAGTACTAGTTCATCCTATATTTTTAAACAACTTCAAGATTAATAAAATATGAACTAAGAGCTTAGAAGAGCAAATACACTGGCACTAACTATACATACTATTCAAGAAATATTTATATGATTCATCAAAAGAGAAAGGAAAGTGCAATTGTAAAGGAGGGAGAGAGGAACAAACAGTTAAACGCAGCAATGCATCTCTGGTTGCACTATGAATATCACTATTACTGTTGTGAAACAAAAGCACTAGCTGTCGAAACATTTGACCCTGACAGAACAAATAAAAGAAAATTAATGAAAAACCATTCACCCAAGATGTACTTTGCAATCTAGTATTGTATTGAAATGATCAATAACAGCCATCAGCCATCACACAAACAGATTACTAATAAACATCTACCCTATGTAAATTATATAGATAACCATCCACTCTATAGAAATATATCAAGTATCAACCACAACCATCCGCCCTAAGTAGACACAATCAACCAAAAGAACAAACGAAGGGCAAGTATCATTTTCACATCAGGGACAAAGACCCAAAACCGTACAGGATTAGCTACAACTAATTGCACAAAGAGATCGATAATGATCGTGTATGAAAAACTTTTCAAGGATAAGCAAACAATCCAAGCTTTATCCATCAGTGGTCAGAATGTACACACACAGCATTTCCCAAGTTCAATTTATCAATCTAAAATCTGCAGGAACACTTCCAGTTGACATGTAATACAATCCCTCAGGCTTGTCTGGTCATGGCACAAGAACATATATATTTGTCCTTTTTCCCCCTTACAACATCCTATTTCAATTCATTAACTAGGTAAAACATTGAAATTTAAAGTAATGCATCCCAGAAAAGTAATAGAAGTTGATAATAATAACCTGTGCCTCATTTGTCAAGCCACTGTAGAATTGACTGTTTAGCTTTTGTAAAACAGTAATACAGGGTTCTTTAATGGCAGGGTCTTCTGGAGACTTAGAATCCAACTGAAACAAGAAACATAAAAGCTTAGGATTAAGTCCTGAAATCCTAGTACATAGATACAAGTTGAGCGGAGGTTCATACTTGCAATGCCTTGAACACATGTTCAGAAAACTGTCCACCAAGAGACGAGGGCATAATACACATCTAGGACAAGCAGAGGACAAAATCATCATTGAACAGCTATGATCATAAAATCATACTAAAATTTAATGATAAAAAATACAGAGATGCATGCCTATCTTAAAGCCATATGAGACAAACCAACTAAAACCTTACCTCCAAAAGCAAGCACAGGATCATAATTTCAGCTTCTGACAATTTGAGGGATGAGTTTTCCAGGTCAAAATAGCATTGACTTCGTTTTCTCAGAAGCAGAGATAATAATGCCTCAATCTCTTTAACATGCAGAATAGCATTCCCTAATCCTTTGAGCAAAGATAAAACCTTTAGCTGCCAACAAGATCAAACCAATAAAAAATTTTCAAGTCAGTATCACAAGTCACACATGAAAATAACAATAATCCCTGAAATAATATCACTTAAACAGGGAGGAAAAATAGGGAACAGCTAAATGGGCAAACCTTTCCAGATTCAGAGAGATTTAGAGCAGAACTTAATATGAAAGCCAGAATTTTCTCCTTTTTAGATTTAGTAAATCTGAAATAGAATATTTAAAGAGAAAAATATATTATTAAAAACAGCACAGCCTCATTATACAATTTAACGCATGGAAACAATCATATGTTATGAATAGCGCAGAACAATTTAGCTAATGACAACATAAAACTCAATTTCATATATCATGACATTGTTCTACCAGATCTATTGAACACAATAGATGCAAGTACATGTAGCAATCGAAGATTACATTTACAAAGCAAACTGTTACTCCACTGGGGGAAATAAACTAAAGGAACATCCTTTTTAGTGAATAAGTGAAGCTATTTCAAGTCGTACAATGATTAGGCTCTAATTATTGTAAATGCCCAGCAATAAATTATATTAGAGAAGAAACAAAGCATGTCAATACCTTTGCTCAATGTTTGGAGAAACCAAAATGCTCTCACAAGACGAGCCAAGCAAACATGTCAAGAAAGAAGGGAGGAAATTCTTGTCAGATAATATAAGCCTCTTTTGCTGAACCATCAAGCCCAAAAGTTCATCAAGAAAATTGCTCCAAATTGCAGTATTTCCTGTTAATAATCCAATTCCAGTTATAGTTTAAATAAAAAGGTGAATAAACATAACCATATGAAATAAAAATATCATCCATCATACCATTTTTCTTGCTGGAGAAGTCCACTTGACACCACAATTTATATAGCTTTTCAATACAGTCCATGGCAGCAATCCTAGTAGCCTGAAAACAGGATCTCACATATTTATACACAAGGAAGAACTCAAAAGGAAAGGGAGACCATCATGAGCTCCTAAGACAAGCCAGCATTTAAAAATTTTGAAAACTGGTGAAACCTGTCTGTCACTGGTGAGTGGAAGAAGAAGCGAGGGAAATTCAGCCAAAAGTTCAAATGGTAGTCTATCATTTAGCTGAGAACAAAGAAATGAGAAACAATGAAGGCTCTCTACTTGAACTGCAGCAGGAACTTCTGCAAAATCAACGACAGACATAAGCTTAAGCAACAGTCTCTTCAAATTCATTTTACATTGTAACTTTGCAAGGATAAATGCATATCACCCTTGAAAACTGAAAAAGAACAAGGGGAAACCAGAAAAACACCTTCTGCTGTATAAAACCTAGACAGAAATCGAACAGGTGAAACTTTGCACTTTGTAAGGAAGTCATGTAGATGCTTCTCAACAAGCTCTTGAAGGTGTTTCTTGAATGCATCCTTCAAACTAGAACCGGCTACAAAGATGAAAAAATCCTGAACTCGGGTAATACCATTCTCATTGTCATCCTATAGAGAAAAGAAAAGGTCAGGGTGACGCAACACAACCAGCAAATCAGCAACAGAAAGAAAGAAAAGTATCACCAACCAGAAAGAATTCAGCATTGACTGCTGAATCAAGTAACCTCCAGAATAGGCATATAAGAATATTCTTATTTACTGTATCAACATCAGCAACAAAAAGCTGATCTAGAAACTTTTTGCAATCCCAATCAAGCATCTCTTCATTGAACTGACAAAACAAAAGAAGAAAAATTGAATAATTTGAACAAAAAAAGTAAAGAGCAATTTAACACCAAATAATAACAGAAAAATTGACTTCAACCTCATGTAGAGAGTTGCCAAGTATAGACCCAAAAGCTTCCCACTGAGACTTCAGAACCGGAAAGCAAGCATCAAAAAGTACCAAAAATTTTCCATCTAATAGATAAAAACATACGGAACAAACACTTAGTATAGGTGCAAAAAGCAACAGTAAGGCAAAAGAAAACTTCAGGTAAATTATCATGAGATATATGAAGCAAAGAGTTTAACAAAATTACAAAGTTTCTTCACTAACAAATCAATTTTACATTAAATCACCCGCCAAAAGCAGACATATTTAATAGAATAAAGAAGTATCAAAAAGTTGCACATTAAGTTATCGATAATATAGTAAAACTGAAATGTTAGCATAAAAGCAGAAATCCCAAGACTCATGCATTCCACCAAAACAGTAAAGAAACATACCGTTTATCGACATAGAAAATGACTGCATCAGAACCAAAAAGAGAAGGGTCTTTGATGATTTAAAGTTGTTGCAACTTCTGGTAAGCCAAGGCATATAATCAGTAGGTTGCATCAAGAACTCTTCCGATAGAAATCTAACAATTTCCATATTAACTGTAGATACAGTGCCACGCTTCTGCATTTTCTTCTCAAATCTGCCAACAGCCTCCACATCAACTGAGGATCCTGACAGTAATTTCTGCAACTTTTACAATTTCAAAGTTATTCAGCACACATAGAACCTAATAGGTGAACAAATACAATTAGTAACTGAAATTTAAAGTGAAAAACAAGTAGACTACAACCTTAGACTTTCACCTAAATCAAATGTTACTGCTACCTCTAAAATTTTGACAGCTATTGATCCCCCAAGGCCAAAATACATAGCAATTTCATATAGTATGAGGCCTTTACAGGCCATTAGAGAGAGACTGTTCCAGTTCCGAAATTCAATCTTAAGTCAAGATATGACCAAATAAAACACAAATCCAAAACTCAATACCCATTCATCAGCCAAATTATATTTTTGTGATCTTATCACCAATAGGTTTTAGGATGGATGCTTAACATACAATTAAAAGTTACAGACACAAAAATGGCAGCCAATAACACTCTTACAGCCAAAAGGCCCATGTTTCTTCATAAAAGGAAGAAGAAAAGAAAGGGAAGACTCACCACTTCCTCCCCAGATGCAGCTGCAAGTGTCTGGAAAAATGGCCATTTTATTGTCTTGGCCAAATCCAAAACCTTCAAGCTCAACCTATGAGTCTGCACACAGGTAAATTTATTACATATCAATTAAGAACAGAAGTATGGCTTAATAGGTCCCAATAGGGCACCTTAAGAAATTAAGTAATAAAAGCACCTCTGGCAAAATTAGTAGTAGTGAGAATATCATGGAAGCAACTTCTTTCAAATAATCTATCTGATCATGGAAGCTGAGCATGGCAATCTTTAGGAATGAAACAGCAACATCACAAGACAAAGTAGAGTTAACTGACGAACCTGAAAATGAAGAGCATAAATCATGAGAAACAAAGCCATTGCAACTCTGGTGTGCTGAACCCTCACTATCTCATAAATTCAATTGAACAAATCCTAGGCAGTAGACAGAAACTATTACCACTGCTTTTTATCTAACATGACCTCATTTAATTCACGTGCAAGAAAGATAAACCTAAGAGGGACTTCACTCAAGAACTTCTGTTACAAAGTGTCCAATTTTTAAATGCCTGATAATCTCCTTAGGTCAACCATAGAGCATCCGCCATATACCAATATCAGTTAAAAAACTCACTCTCTAATCAAATAAAAAAAATCATTACGCAATGCTAATCAAGCCCACTGCAGAATCAGAAGGAAAGTAAGTATTTTCTCAACTTGTTTATTTTCTCTTTTGTTTGGCAACAGATGTAAATTGGAATAATACAGAAAAACCAATGAAGAACCTATACTTCTCTGTTTCTCCAGGAAGTTTAGAGGCAGTAGCGGAGACAGTTAAGATTTCAAAATTCAACTTACTGACCTAATGTCAGAAAACTTAGACATTTCTTAAGCACATCACGTAATGCTTCAAGGAGATCCGAAGGACTAACTACTTCAGTCAATCCATCCACAGACAGAGCAGCTTGAACTACTGTTAAATCATCATCATGAAGCTGGCGCAATACAGCATCTTTAATGGCTACAAGCCTCTGCCAACAGAATCATGGGACAAACATCAGTCGAGAAATGAGATAATCTAATGCACCTAATTTATATAGTAAACATACACACAAAAATATCTTCTTCCAAAAAGAGCCAATTTACTTGCCAACCGATCTTAATAAGACTGCTACACCAATGTCATACTAAAAGAATAGAACAGGTACAAGGGAGAAAAGTGGGCCACTATCATTTACTTAAGAAAAAGCACAAAAAGGAGAAGAAAATGTCGTCTGTGAAAATAGAAAGAAGGAAACACAAATAATGCAAAGAATCGAAGTCATTTGCTGCAAGAAGGAATTAAAAAACACCATATCCAAAGAAATTCAGGAGAGTAAAGCAACAACGAAGTAACTTAAAAACATTAGAAGTATCGTCCCGAAAAGAAAGAGTGAATTATTCAAGCACCAGAGACAACATTATCAGATCAAACTAAAGGCTTGAAGCAGCAAATAAGTAACAATGCAGAAACCAAAACTACATGTATAATGCAAAGGAATTACCTGTGCATCAAGAGACTTCATTTTAAGAATAGCAGATCGGTTAAGCCCTGAAAATGTAGCACGTCGAACCTCGGGCTACGTCACAGCACCACAGCATAAGAAGCCTTGAATGTATATTCAAAAAGTCCTAATAATGTGATGCTAAATAATACCTTAGGATGGTGTGATGCAAACCAGATTTTGGACTCTGAGAAGGCTATTGATAAATCTAAATTCCAGTCCAATATTTTACTCAAGAACTCACATACAGTGTCTTCTTTCTTGGATTGTACTTTGGCATCCTATTAGAATAAGTAAAGACCAAAACAAAAACATAAGACCAAAAGCATGAAAAAGATAAAAACAAGCAAAGATATGGAGTCATAGTCAAACTAACCTCTAGGAACTTGTGAACAGCTCCATGAAATTGTGATGGATAATTCTTATTAATAGTAGCTAAAACATTCTTGGCCCAGGTTACTGAAAAATATTTCACAGAAGATCAAGAAATAGGACATAATTAGCATCAGTGGAAAAAAAAAGTTTGCCTACAATAGACAGTTAGCCAACGAAGACCAAAAGTAATAAAAATAAAGATATCAAAGTAAATAAATAGTACCCTGAGCACCTATGAAACAAAATTTAAAGTGAAAGAAAAATGTTGATAAAGTATAAGACATACCTGATTCAGAAGATACCAATTTGCCATCCCTCTCAGATAATTTCATGCAGGTTAGTAGAATCTTCGAGACAATAGGATCCACTAAATTCCTCAGAGGAACTGAATCTATTACTGATATTAAAGCAAGATGATATGAGTCATCAGAAGAACTGCAATAAACAAAAAACAGCTTAGAAGCAGCAAGTATGCAAAAAAGCAGGACAAGTAGCAAAAAATAATCAGCTTCACACCTTTGATCAACCAGAGCTTCCAACAGTATGGCAAGGAATCTATCGATGTTAAATTCCTTGGATAGTTCCAGAAGAACAGCACCAATATCCCTTTCAAAGCATGCAAAAAACCTAGTAAATTACAATTGAACCTGGTGACAAAGACTTGCAGTACTGCATTAAATTTCTAAACAATGTTCAAAGAAACAAGGAGTTACTTGATATCCCTCAAAGCTTCCAAAGCCTTCTTTGGGAATACATCAACAGACTGTGACTGCAAATTTTACACAAACTAAATTAAGAAAAATTGAAACTGGACTGATAAAAATAGAACATAACATTTATTGCAGGATGACTAGATTCTCAATTTGAGTGACTCCAACTAGAATCATTTTGTACGAAAGGCAAATTGAGCACCTATTCAAAACGGCCCTTTAATCATATAAAAGGATCCATTAAAAGAAAAGAGTAGGTAATAAGCGTCATCTCAAGTTAGTAATTTAACAGAGATAGTATGGCTAAAACACCGACCGAATGAAAATATAGATCAAGCTAATATATTTTTTACATGTAAATGGTTGAAACTTGAAACATGTAAATGGTTGAAACTGACACAAAGCTCCCTTGTCAAACATGTAAACATAGTAAAAATATGGAAATCAAATTCACAAATGATATGCATGTGAACCTCAAACAAAAAATGCCAAAACCACACCAACAGAGAATGATTGAAATTATTAACTCATAAAGAACAGGATTTCAGGATGAAATTGTTTTTTGCAAATTACATATTTGGCAAGAGCAGGATGTTGTTACCTGAACAAGATTTATCAAAGCCATAAGGGCCAACCGAAACCATTGCAAATCAGTTGACTCTTTTACATCTTCCCTAGCAACCTCAGCAACTGTTCGAATCAAACTATTTACAAGTTTAGGAGCCAATGCCACTTTATTTGCTAGTAATCCAACAATCATCAAAGCACCGGCCTACATAAAAATTGTATATAATTCAATCTAACTACATCTTCAAATCAGCAAACTAAATCTCGTGGGACAAAAACCATAAAACAAAATAGAAGGAATAGTAAAAACAATTTCCAAATTATCACACTTATGCCTTTAAAATACCTTGTGATCAGAACCTCCTTTTGCACCAAATTGAAGACCAGAAGCTACAAACGGATGGATTCTCTTCACAATGTCACTGTCAATTGTTGCAACACAACCCAAAACTTCAACAATAACTGCAGTGCAAAAGCTAACCACTGGTCTTGATGCCTGAAATTTCTTTGTCGGAGATGCCTACAGCAGATAGTAATTCATATGAGAATCACCAGGCGATAGCAACCAATTTACTATTTTATACAAACAGTAACTTACATAGTTGCACAAGGCCTCCAAAACTCCCATATCTCGAATACATTGTTGCACTATAACAGACCTAGGAGGCGGTGCACCAGAGGCTTTAACACCATCCAAAAATTTCCATTTACTATTCCTGTAACAATCAAGAAAAACAACCCACCATTTACAAACAACTATTCGTGATAACCAAGGGATGATAAAAAGAGAAACTCCACATTTTCCTTACCCTGTGTTGATTAACTGAACTATTCGAACAAATGCATGCGTGTCATGGTATGGAAGCACACATAAAACCAAATCCTCAACATTGTAAACATGAATCCTGTAAATGCCAACGCCAATCAATTAAACATTATGTACAACAGAAAAAACATAATAATAATAACTAAAAATCAACATTTAAAAAACAAAACATTATCACAAAAGGTGAAAAACTAAAAACAAAACATTATCACAGAAGGAGAAAACTAATACTTACTTGTATCGACGTATCAAGTACTCAAGTGTTTTAAGAGAGGCAGGAAGTTGGAGATGTCCTGATAGTAACCGCAAATACGAACTTATCGAGGCATTAATTTGATTATTTTCATCTACTCCCATCAATTCTCTATCCAATTCTTTACTCTTGAGATTGAACAAATCATTCTTGCAGTTTCTAAACCTTTCGTCCACGCCTACTAGAATCTCTAGCCCTAAACACAGCATGAAACAATTATTTTTTAACAAAACATATCATATCAACAACCTTCGTTGAAAGAAATAAGAATTACAAAGCGGAACTAACCTGACAGTGCAATGTCCAGAATAGTATCAATATCAATATCAGCAGCTTCTTTGGGGTTAAACAAAATGGAAGTGCGAGTTAAAGGACGCTTTTGAGGTTCATTCTCAACTTGAATAAACGTTTTGATAGCCTGTAGCTGAGAAGCTATAGAACTCGCCATTCCTTTCTTGTTTTCCTTTCTTTAACAATCGAAACGAAGGAGAGAACGACTTGGGATTTTTAAGAATCAAAGAAGAAAGAAAAAAAAATGAACTTTCAAACCAAAGAGAAGAAGTAGACTCAAAAACCCTAAGCGCGGCGCCGTTTTCAGGTATGCTCTGGGGTTTAACCGCCTTCCTGAAATTCTCTTCTAAATTTGTGAAGGTTAAATTAGTCATTTTATAGCTGAAGAGATACGTTTAGTTTTTCTATTTAGGTTTAATTCTGTCCATATCCCTATACTCTTCACATATTTGATATTTAGTCTATTTAAAATTGCAATTTAAAAATATTTTCTATAATTATGGTGACTGTGTATTATTCTTAAAATAAAAATATTGAAACCAAACTTATAAGGAAAATTTTTTTAAATCATATTGTTTATTATTCTTAAAATAAAAATATGGCAATTTAAATGGATTTTGTAAAAGTAGGGTGATTGAGAGCGAAATTAGACCTATCTACACTTTTTTTAACTGGCTGAGAAACTAATTGGGCCCATTTGAAAGTTTTGAAGGCCATTTACTGAAAAGTCCATTAAACGTGAAAGGCTGTTCAGGCCTACCTACTATAGAAATAAAAGACGGCAAACGTAAACCCACCCAGAAAACCTATTTTGCCTTTAAAATACCTTTAAAACTATTTTACGAAAAATATTACATTGCCATAATTGCACATTTAGATAGTTAATTTTATCTTATTTTAATTTGAATACAATTCTAAGCATTCAATACATAATGTGATAAATTAATTAATAAGTGTTTACATAAAATTTAGCTTTAAATTGAATAGAATTCTAAATATAAAATGTGATAATTTAATTTATAATTATTAATTACAGTCATTTTTAAATTGAATTTTAAGCTATATAAAATTCAGACCATTAAATTCACAATGTAATAATTTAATGGGTAAACTATAAAAATGTACTAAATTTCGGAGAATTTTTTCACTAATTTAAGAAAAGTTATATTTTAGTCATTAAAGTTATTAACTTATTACGTTTTGGTCACTCATCCGTTAATTACCGTTACAGCCTTAATGAAAAAGTGAGGTGACACATTAATTGAAGGGTTAATAATATGTTAAATTTTCATTAACCATTTTTATACATTTGAAATAAAATAATATGTTAAATTATCGTTTAAGTTTATTTGAATTTTATTTTTTATTTTTTTAATAATGGAATGAGATGAGGTTGTTTGGATCGAATCTACACTCTCATGTCTACAATAAAATATTCTTATCACTCATAAAAAATTATTAACAATTTTATATGAAGATTAAAATTGTTGTTTTAATTTTTATATAAATGCACTAACTTTAACCAAATTCACTTTTTTTTTTAAGAAACCTCCTTACTAATTTCCTTCCCATAATTTTTTTAAAAGAATACGAGTGGTTTCACCACAATTATAATACGACCTTTACTCTTATTACTTTTATATTATTTTATTATTTTTTGGTCAACTTTGGAATGTTTAGTGTCTTATAATTAATATAAAAACAATTAATTGCAGTAAAAAAACTCTAATGCTTTTGCTTTTCTTTTATATTACATGTTTATGATATATTTAATAGAATTTTATTTCGATCATTTAAATATAAAAGTAATAATATATCTATATTTGGAAATTTTTAAGAGATGGAAATTATTTCATGCAAAAACTTTTTTCACTCTTGCACAAAAGTAATGGAAGGGGCTGATGCGTGTCTCAAACTTGCTAACTCCCTGAAATTTTGTATATGTTTAAAAATCTAACCATATTTATTGTATATTTTAGTAGAAAGGAGTAGTAAGAATTTTCTAGTTTCAAAACAATTTACTCACAGTTTTCTCAATGAGAAACTGGACATCTCTTCATTACTCGGCTAGTGGTTTGCTGATGATTTCAATTGTATGGTAAAAGGTAATTTTATTATATCGTTAATTTTAATTTTTCTGTTTAAAAAAATTTAAATCTTATGCCTTCATAATCTCTAAAACTAAACAATTTTTATTTAAATAATTTTGTTAGTGAATGTGAGGAATCTCTTTGAATACATTGTTGTTGAATGCTTTAAATTTAGGAAAGAGAAGATAATCATTGTGTCACGTGCCGAGACTTTAGCTCCAGTACTGTGCAACATTAGATTCGATTCTTTCGTCAACAAGCCTAAATTAGCATTTGATTTTCACTTGGGAAAGGCTTTGACACAGGTGGAAATAGTTATATTACTCAAAACTAGCTTGAACATACAAATAAGTGAGGGGAGTCTCTACTTATATAGGCAAGTCTGAAATGATCCAATGATTACAATTGATCCTAATGGATGGTCAATATCACATTCTAGAACCTTCTCACCTAACCCTATTAAATGTTATACAAAAGTGAAGAGTTATAGAGCTTCCGAAACATTCTACACAAATTCGGTCTTTCTTCGTATTTTTGAAGTAGTTTTTTCAAGTTTATTCAATTCTAGATTTGATGATGTGTTACTCACATGCAAGACGTGACACTTATACGTTGTACTTACCTTTTAAGTAACCTAAAACTTTCATGTGTAAGTGATAATATAAAACCTAAGTCTCAACAGAAATACTTTATTTTCATCACGAAAATTTGGTAAGCTTAGCCCCCACGAAGAATTGGCTTGCAACAATGGTCTCGATTGACTAATGCTAGTTTTCTTGTAAATAGAACCACGCGCTAGATGTTCAATTTAATGGCAAAATTGTCATGGGAATCAAAGCTACAGTCATGAAGTAATTAGGAATTGCTTGTAAAACTAATTTAGCAAGAGTGACATACCCAACTAAGGAAAGTTTCCTAGTATCCCAATCATCGAGCTTTCTACGCACTTTTTCTAGTATGAACTGTAAAGTGTTTATTGTAGCACGCCCATGGAACAAATAGCTGCCTAACTACACCCTCAAATCATCCACTCTCATGAAACTTAGTATATCACTGATTCCAATAGCTAACTACTCTTCGAAAAATAAACCTGAGTCATGCGGCATTGACCTAATATCGAGTACATGACTAACTGTTTTAGGTTCGCATTGTAAATCAAAATGTGAAATCATTAGACACATGTGAACTAACTTCACTGGAGTCTAATTTTCGGACCAAACTTCTTGATCAATTAAGTGTCCCAGTCCCTCCATGCATAGCACAAATAACATAGGGGTAATGGGTTCCCCTAATGAATGCCATGAACAGGCCGAAATGATTTCAGTCTCACCATTGTACAGTACCTGAAAGGATGCTGTAAGAATACAACACACGACCAACAGACAGTGAAAAGCATACATCAACCAAGGTGTTTTCCAGAAAGTCCCATCCTACGTTTTTTCCAAATCCATTTTAATAACCATGTATTGACATCCTGCCAGCTATAAAACTGGGTTGATTTGGTTGCACTAATTTGGACATAAGAGGCCGCAATCGGCAATGGATTAAAGATAATCTTGGTTATCACCTTGGTTCTTGTTGATCCGTTCTAACAGTTGAGGAATTTCCTAAATTGTTGACCAAGAAAAAATATTATTAAAATAGTTAAAAAATTTCTATATAAAACCAGATGTTTGTTAACTGACTAATGATCATAAGCCTATTTTGACTTAACCGCTTTCTTACATCACAGAAATAAACAGTCAAAGTTAACGACTCCACGGCACTTTCATTTCTTACTTTTTATTGTCACTACAAAAAAGAAATTTCCGCAAAAATCACAAGTCTTTGAAAAGCTTTTGGATTTTAAATTTTCCAATGGATTTATCGATTTCCAGTCCATTCCGCGGTGCTTTTCCTGCACCGACTTCAACCTTCATCCTCAATCCGAAATCTAGATGTTCCCATTCCTTGAATTTCTTTAAGCATCGAAACTCTTACAGCAAAAATCCGCTTTTTTCCCGCCAAAAAATACCGATCAGAGCTCAGGTTTCTGATCCGGCGGTGGATGATGGGTTTGTCATTGACGATGTCCCTCACTTGACTGATTTCCTCCCTGATTTGCCGGTATTCACTTCACTTTTCAGCCTTCATATTTTATTTTATTTTATTTTTTGCTTTCGTGACTGTTGTTGATTCTTTTTCCGAGTCTGGAATTGTTTTAGTTGGATTAGTGTAGAGAAAATCATTCTTGTAATGATTAGGAATTTTGGGCTTCTGTTATTTGGTGTTGATAATAATAAATTGGACGAGAAAATATGGAAAAGAAAAAAACAGTCTAAATGAACTCTCCTTATAAAAAATAAAAAAGAATTGAGAAGTACTTGAGTTTAAGTGATTTGGAGTAAAATTAGATGAATGTTAGAGTCATAAAATAATTGAGCTGCTTTGGAAACCATCAATGTACGAACTTGGAAAGTATTTAAATAAGAAAAGTATCAAAATGAAGAGTCTTTGATTTCTAAAAATCTCTCACATTTGTAGGGACTTAAGAAGTGCATTGCAAGAGATGTTGTCACCTTAAATCTCACTTTGTGATTGTCACCTTAAATCTCACTTTGTGATTCTTCTGACTTCGCTTATTCAATTAGTTATCTCTCAATGTCACTTCTCTTCACTTCCATATGAACTTACAATTTATACTGTTGACCAATCTGTTGATATCCATGCTGTATTTCTTCATCTGATTTTTTAGGGTTTTGATGGCATTCGAGTTCTTCCAACTTCTTGGTTTTGTATTCCTTTTATACATAAATCATATCTTTTTGTTGTTTTTTTATCTATTTACTTTTTCTTTCAGTCGTATCCAAATCCCTTGCAAAATAGCCAAGCATATGCTATCGTCAAGTAAGTGCACTTATTTTTGGTATAGTTTTCGTAATAGTTGTGGTCAATTTTAGTTTCATGGTCATTATACTTTAATCTTCTGTCCTGCCAGGCAAACTTTTGTTCGTCCAGAAGATGTGGTTGCTCAGAAGGTAGGTAACCAAGATTGAAGAAGAAGAAAATGAAGAAAAACACATCCCAAAGTTGTCCTGATAAACTTATTCTATTTGATTCGATCCTACAATGTCTTATCTGTTTCCTTTGTCTTGTTTAGATTGTTGTTCAGAAGGATAGCTCCCGAGGAGAACATTTCCGGCGTGCAGGGCCCTGTGAAAAGGTATGTTTCTTAAGATGTCATCATGCTCTTGACATGGGTTCATTAGCCTATTTAATGCATTTTTTATTGCAGGTATATTTCAAATCAGAGGAAGTGCGTGCTTGTATAGTAACTTGTGGTGGTTTGTGCCCAGGGATCAATACAGTCATTCGGGAGATTGTCTGTGGATTAAACTATATGTATGGTGTTGATGATATACTTGGCATTCAGGTTAGTTCATTTGATATTACATTTTCTTTGATCATGTGTGGATTGTTTTTGATGAACTCGTGTGGTTTTTGCTTATTCATTGAATATATCTACTGTTCATCTTTCTTATATTCGTTTAAAATTTGTGCATGAACATAGTTTTTAAAATCTGAAATTTTGTTAGCCATTTTTCTCTTTCAGCAAGAAAGACAAGATGGTTTTCTATGGATATAGTATCTCCATTTGAGCTTAGTTTAATAGTTTTCAAGTTCATATTTTAACTATTGATTCCAGATTGTCTAGGTTCTTACCCAGTTATTTCATATTCAATTGGTATTTTACAAATTCATGGTATAGTATGGCAATATGCAACATGGCAACTATCATTCTCAGTTGATGTTTACTGCTACGAGAAACTATTCATGCTAGCAGGACTGCTGCATGTTTTGTGTTATTAATTAATACAAGGCCCTAAATACTGGCTCCATGTCAACTGGAAAAATAATTGACTAGTGCATCTATTTTCAGCACATGATTTTTTTATTTCACTTGAAAAATATTTTATGGTGGCTCCTTTAAATGTTCACATGTTTAATAGGACTGTTGCTGTGAAAAGAGTTTAAAGAGCTTCTACTTTTTCTAGATTCCACAGTACATTGCGCAGTTCACTTTGCGATCATTCGTCTGTTTTTTTTCTTCTTTATGTATGTTTCTCGGTTCTCTTAAAACTTAATTTACATTCTTTTACATTGATTGTATTAAATTTTAGTTGGTTGCAACATTGTTTCATCGTTATACTGTTGAAATTTCTAGGGAGGATATAGAGGCTTTTACTCTAAAAATACCTTGATATTAACACCCAAAGTTGTGAATGATATCCACAAACGTGGTGGCACCTTTCTTCTCACTTCACGAGGGGGTCATGATACTCAAAAGATTGTTGATAACATCCAGGACAGGGGAATCAATCAGGTAAGCAGTTGCTTTCTTGTCCATAACAAAGGTCCCTCACTGGTAGGTAGCTTGTCAAAACCTCTATGGATTTCAGGTTTACATTATTGGAGGAGATGGAACCCAGCGGGGGGCATCTCGGATTTATGAGGTAATAGGTCTTCCAACGTAAGATCATTCCTTTTACTTAGGTGTATCCATCTTGATCTTTTTGGAATTTATTTTTTCTATTTCTTACTTTCTGTTGTTTCCTATGGGCACATTTTCTTCAAGGAAGTTGAGAAACGTGGTCTTAAGGTAGCAGTTGCTGGCATACCCAAGACAATTGATAATGATATTGCAGTAAGTTCAACCACAGTAATATAATGTTTGAGAGAGTAAAATTAGGTAGTATTTTGCGGTGGTCATATGACTACCAAATTTGTTAACTCTACAAAGAATATAAAGTATGTTATACTTTTAGTATTTAGATTAGATCCATGCACCTATCGTTTGGGTTTTAGATAGTACTATATCAAGTGAATTTTATAGCTTATAAATACTTCCAACAAAGAGGGTACAGTTCCTGGGTAAAAGCAAATAAAGTGGCGTTCTTTGTATCTGCAGTTTTTAGAATGATTGGAGTGTAAAACATCTTAATAATTATTCAATTACGGGGCCTCTTTTTCCAACTGTTGACTGCTAAATTTACATATTTCTTCTGTTTCTCTTACCATATTCTCTTTATTCTTTAAAAGCCCTTTGCAAGGCCACGATGGATTATATTTTTCTAATGCTCTTATAGAAATATGATTTTCATATACAACTTTGAAGGTTGCAATCTTCTGTTTAAACTGACTGATTATAATTGTGCCTGGCTCAAGGTGATTGACAAATCTTTTGGTTTTGATACTGCTGTTGAAGAAGCTCAAAGGGCCATTAATGCTGCACATGTGGAGGTAGAAAGTGTGGAAAATGGCATTGGAATTGTCAAACTCATGGGAAGATACAGCGGTTAGTGTTTTGAACTTTATAGAAACTACATGATAATTATGTAGTTAGGGGATATTTTATCATATTTCTTTATTATATATGGAGATAATGCATATTATGCGTGTGTGTGGTGTGGTGTGGCTGGCATCCTCTTTAACTATTACTCATGCAGGTTTCATTGCTATGTTTGCAACACTGGCAAGTCGCGATGTGGTAAGGTCTTGGTCCCATTTTCTATGCAACTAGCTTCATATGATAAATACCTCTGAATTACACTGAATATTAGATGACTATACCCTTTGTTGTCTTTTTTTTTATCATTGTTTATTTCCCCATACTTCAATTTCCCAAGAATTCATTCAATTTGAGTAAAGAGTAAAGTGTAATATTTTGGTTCAAATTCTTCATCTTTGTGTGGTTGATGTCTAACAATATCATAATATTTGACATGCAACAGGATTGCTGCTTGATTCCAGAATCACCATTCTATTTGGAAGGCAAAGGTGGACTCTTTGAGTTTATTGAAGAGAGATTAAAAGAGAATGGACATATAGTTATTGTTGTTGCTGAAGGAGCTGGTCAGGAATATCTTGCTCAAAGTATGCAAGGAATTGATGAGAAAGATGCATCTGGAAACAGGCTTCTCCTTGATGTTGGTCTCTGGTTAACCCAAAACATCAAGGTGGGATGCATAATCTCTCTTATCAGCTTCAGATTTTTAATTCAGTACATAATGGTATCACAGTCTCAACGATACCTTAAGGAAAAAACTAAGGCTTTTATTTCTCCTTCCCTTAAGCAACCTTTCTCCAGAAGGTTTTTTATTGAAATGAGCATTGAAGTGGGTGCTAGTTGTAATTAATATTCCTTTGTTGGATTCTGTGTTTAATTTCATTTTATATAATCATAAATCAATGCAGGTTTAGAAATAAAAGCATCTATAATCTAGGAAATCAGAAAAAGAAAAGATGGTGTTCTTTCATGCATTCTGAACTATATACCGAGAGGAAAATCTTAGTGCACCGCCAGAATATTATGTTGCATGAAACATTTTTGTTTGAGTTGAAACTTTACTATGGACTGGTTCTTGATTTCTGGTTGTAGTAATTTTCCTTCTTGAGCTCCATAATAGAAGGGTTTTAGTGTATTAACATAACAGCTTGTGGTGTATAATTATAAATTTTGGAGGAAATTGTAACTCTATTGTGTTACTAAGGGTCTTTGGTAATCAACCCTCCTTTTGTTCTTATCACCTGTGCTTTTATCATTTCCCCTTAATTATTTACTACTTCATGCAGGATCATTTTACTAAGGAGCGGAAGATGGCAATAAATATGAAATACATTGGTAAGTTCAACATCATATCTTTTTTATCCCCACTCTTGTCCTTGTGGCTAGTGCAATTTTATTTGATCTGTCATTTTTATAGTTAAGATAATCCTGGTTAAGAGATTTGGGTGTTTTGTCATGCTAATTTTACTACAACCGCAAGAAAATTCTTGGATATGCATAATCCATATTTTGCAAATAGTTAGGTAAATGATGGTTGGTGCTGCAATTACTTGATGTGTTATGCACTTGATCATGTGCTACCCTCCTGAAATAAGATGCTTCTGTCTGTTTCATTATGCTTTGTACTTTAAAGAAACCTTGTTCAAATATCATGACCAAACATGAAATCATGAGCCGCAGTTTTACTGCAAACCTCTTGGAAACTTGTTTTTCTCTCAGTGTCATCTACCAAAATTTTAGTGAATTAACTGTTATCATAAAAGCTGCTGGTTTGAAATTATCTACTTGCATGGACACCAAATTTCATGAGACATCTTTTCATTTTAAGAACCTTTGCTTGAGTTTTTGATGTGGAAGTTAGTGGGCAAATTTGAACTCTCTAGATCGGAACTGCTTGTTCTTATTATTTCATGTGATAAAACTAAAATTATTTTTTTCTTTCATCCTCCAGATCCTACATACATGATACGAGCTATTCCGAGTAATGCATCAGACAATATTTACTGCACCCTTCTTGCTCAAAGTGCTGTGCATGGAGCCATGGCTGGATATACAGGGTTCACAGTTGGACCTGTAAACAGCAGACACGCCTATATTCCAATTTCTGTAAGCATTAGAGTTTTCAGTGGTTTTAACTTTATTTTGAAATCTGATAATTATGCTTGACATCTAATTGCATTTATTCTTTTGAAGTTAAAATGTTTCTCCATGAACTAACTTGTTCAAAATTCAACTGGTTTTTTCCTTACCTTACAAGCATCAACCCCCAAAACTGAAGATAATTGGTTGTTGTCACCTCTTTGCAAATTAACCTAGTTTTTGTACTGTATTGGAGTTGACGTCTAACTTGGAATGTCACTGTATGGTATTTCTGTTTCAGCACGTTACTGAAACTCAAAACACCGTGAAGCTGACTGATAGGATGTGGGCTAGACTTCTTGCTTCGACAAACCAACCGAGTTTCCTGAACTGTGATGAATCAACAGGTGGGAAAGTCTGTAAAGATACTATCGACTTGATCAACAACATGAAGATTACATCTATTTAGATTCGATGGATATATGCTCCGATGTAAACACATCATCATGGCTACATATTTTGCCTCTAATAATTTGCAAAATCACTTCAACTTCGAAGCTGTGAAGTCACCATGAAGGATTGTGATTTTAGACAGTCTCATATCTGGTAAACTTCTTCCTTGTACATGCTCTCTCATATGGTAGATTTACCATCTGCATTTAGCTCATATTTGGGTTGCTACAGATTTGTTCTCAGTTTGGATTGTCTCAAGAATTTGATATCATCATGACACATTTCCAACCTATATGTATATTATATTGAACCGGAAATTTTTGCTTCAAAGTGTATCAGCATAGATATTTCAGTTACTTTGATTCCGATGTTTATCCATTTTCTTGGATCCTTATGTGGATCTTTCGTTGCTCCTTTTAAACTTTGAAAACTAAGTAGGCACGTTTGCATAGGCCAAGAAGACGTTCTTAAAGTGTATATTATTGTCAAATATATGTTGGAACACCATATGTATTCACATAACATGATATTGATCGTTAATTTGTTATATTGACATGCTTGCTCGAACAACATGCATTTGGACCCTGAAACTCTGATCCTCCCTTGTGGTATATTCTCTAAATAGTAGTGCTGGTTAACTTGTTGCTTATGTTTATTGGAAAAAGAATGTGATGGGTCTTGGACTTGCAGAAGTCCCTTTTATTTAATAGACATGTCTTTAAGGTTGGAAGTTGTGTTATTGGCTCATGATAAGTGATATCTAGGTATCGTTTATGGCAAAATAATGCTAACCGAGTTCCGATCCAATCCAACTTTATAGGAGTAGTTTTGTGAGGGTGGGTTTTCAATTTAAATTTTGAGTTTGTTTTGCCCCACTTAGCGAGAATTATCAAAACACCCTCCTTTTAATTTTATAATTTTTTTATGATTTTTTTTTGGAACTTCTATAAGACTTTATAATATTTTTACCTAATTTTAACTGTCTTAATTAGTATAACATGAGGAGTTATGTAATAGTTTGGATTGAAATTGAAGTGTTTTTCTTTTTTCCATAAGGTTTAATATTTAAATTTTGCAATAAATTTTAAAATTATTTATGAATTTAGATTTAAAGTGTATTTTAATATATGAATTATGATTTAGTACTATTATGTGCATGATTTTTATTCAATTACATATTTGAAAATTTGATTTTAATCAAATTGAGCAAAACTTGAAAAGGTCAATCCCATCCCAATCAATAAGCAATATATATATATATTTATTAAAAAAATTGACATGATTTAGTCTTTAAATTATACGCATTTTTTCACATTGATATCTAAATACTTTTGTCGAAAAAAGTGGGTACTTAAATCCAAAATTCAAATTGCAGTAAAAAGAAAAAGAAATGACCCAACGTATTGCAACATTGAAGGAGCAACAGAAAGAAAGATGTATCTATGCTACTTGGGGAAAGCAAGATCATGACAGAAAAAAAACATAAAAAATACAATAAGCACAGAATAGAAAAATGCTCTCAATCAGTATCCAAAAAAGAGATAGCAAGAACAAAGCACAAGTTGGAACACCATACCACTCAATATTATGTAATCAATACCTAAATATATGAATAGTAGTCAAACAAGTAGTCATCATAATAAAGATGAGGGAGAAACCAGTAGCAATATCAGCGGCTGGCTTCCTAACAAATAAGGTTAGGTATGAAAAGGATAAAAAGGGAAAATCATAGATAAAAATATGGTTATATTTGTCAAAGGAAAAGGCTTCTTGGTTCACTGGTGTAGGTACACTGAAGGCTTTGGCTCTAGTCAAAGCAAAATAGCATTTTTGGAGTTTGTAACTGCATTGAGGCTGCGTTGAGATTTCAGTGAAACACTAGCCTAAATGTGCCTTTGTGGAGGCAATCAGTGATCCAAAGGAAGTCAAACTTAGAAAAAAGGTCTTCCCATTAAAGTTTGCCATGATTCTCTTGAATTATAAATTTTTAAAGGAATCAATGTGTAATTTTATCATTATATTAGAATTTGAATTTAGTCTTCAAATATCAACAAAAAAGCTTCAACTACTCTAAAAAGAAATCGATTCAAACAATATTGTTATCCCCAATCTCCCTACTCAATTTAGCATTATATTAACTAAAACATAATTTACTATTACCGATGTCTCATGTCAAATTTAAATTATCTTAAATAGTAACTCCCCGTGAATTACTAGACATATCTTTAAATAATATATATAGATGCACATGGTTTTGACTGTTTTGAGTCTAGTAGTCCCCATCAAGCTATATATTCTATTATTACACTATGAGAGCAAGCTGGGAAATCCAAAGAATCGAAAATGGATATGAAAGGTTGAAATTTATGATAATGAGATCATATGAATAAAGGATTGATGATAATAATATTATCCCTCCTCTTACATCTTTTATAAGTCGGCTATTTAATAGTCTGCAACTTGCTGTGATGGGGGCGGTTGTTAGTACATCTCCATCACTCGCAACTGGTTAGCGCACTATTATCTATTAATTATGTGTTTATATTTACACATTGCCATACAATAGTAGTAAGCAATATCAATATTGCGCTTATCTGCACACAATGTTATGACGTAGCACCTGCACCAATAACTCAATATAATAGTAATAACAATTATTGTCAAATAGCCTTTTAATCTAATGATAACAACAAAGTATTATATTGTAAGTCCGAGCGTTTGGTTTCGATCTTAAACAATCTCATTTCCCTCTCCAATTATAAAAAAATATTATTATTATTATTATTATTATAGAATATCAAAATAATACCTAAGAGCCTGAATAAGAATGAACATCATATATAAACCCTTCAACTTATACATTTTTTAGCAATATGGGATTAATCCCAACATTGCAAACTACTAAGAAGTACGATATGAACCATTGAGTATTCACCATTCAAATTTATTTTACTTTTATGGATAACAAAATATCCGTTATCCGAAACTATTTTGTTTTTAGAAAATAATTTATTTGAATTTAAATATTCAAATCTATTATCTACTTTTTATTTTATTTTTCCTGACCATCGAACGACTTTGGAGAGCCTCTGTGCATTGCCAATGGCTTTACGCTATCGGGTTGGCTCTCCTGCTCCCCCCTCTCGTTAAGCATACTAAAACGCATTTATTTTCTCATTTAAAAATTAAGAAAATATTATTAATAATTTTAGACGTTATATACGAAAAACCCACCTCTTCTAATGAGAAAATTCATACATGTGCAAAATATAGTCCAAATAATATCTAGACTTTAGCCATACTCTTTTCCATCGTTGAAAATAACATAAAGTACTTAGAAAATGAATTTGCACTAAAATTTCTACTTATTCTAGCCACATGTTTTTACTCATTCATAGCACGCACTAACAAAAGAAAAATCAAAAAGAGATATTTTAAAATTTTAGAATTAATAAATTAAATAAATTATTTTTTAGAAATATTATATTTGATATATTTACAATTTATATTTTTATCTACAATAAAAAAATTGAAGAATAATATTACATCATAAAAATAAAGTAATAAGATACCTTACACTCCAAATGAAAGAACGCGAGTTAAAATATTAAAAACAACATTGTTTGAAGCGACAGCTATGAACTCCATAAATCATAAAACAGACGCGGAAATTATAAATTTTTAAAAAATATTTTTAATTATTATCTATTTTAACTTCCATCGCATATTTTAGTTTAATTCTCATGTATAAATCTCCATATGCTTGTAATTATATATATTATAATTATAGAAAACTGAGGTAGAAAGTATCATAAATATCTTTGGGTAGCATATATGAGCCTTATTGTATAAGCCAAACATAGTCCCAATAATATCTAGACTTTAAGCATTACTCTTTTCCATAGTTGAAAATGAATTTGCACTGAAATTCCTACATATATCATCATACCTTTTTCTTTTCATTCAAAATTTTAAAATTATTGAATAATTACATATATCATAAAATAATGTAGTCATTTAAATCCATTTTTAAAGATTTAGTCTTTTTACTTTTATTTATAGGAATTTAGTCCCTCTACTTTTCAGATTTCAAAATTCAGGTCCAATTGTTAAGGGTACTAAATTCCTGTACTTGTATTTAACAATTAAACCTAGATTTTGAAATATGAAAAAGTAGAGGGACTAAATTTCAAGTTTGTGAAGAGTATAGGGACTTATGACATATTTTAACCTTTTTTCCTAATTCAATAAAATTAATGTATTATTTTTTAAAAATATCTAAAATAAAATCTATGTAATTAATTCTTAAATGGAATAAATATTAAAAATATACATAAATTTTGATGCAATGTGCAATGTTTTATATGAATTCTAATTTTCTGCGATTTTATATATAAATTTTTAATTTGATTAAATTTTTACAAATCACTAATAACATTATCGAATTAGCACCATTTTACATTGATAAATTGCACACACAAACAATTATATTAATCCAATATGAAAATAAATGTACGCATTCGTTTTTATAAATGTGAATAATTGAATCAAAATAAAAGTTTCGTATATATATATATGAATCACAATTCAAGTTTTATATGTATAATTGTACCAAATCAAAATTAAAGTATCAAATTGTACATTAAACCAAAGTTCATATATGAATTTAATATTTATCCAAAAAAAAAAACCAAGACCAACATTGTGCCATATTCCTCTCCACAAAAACTTCAATTGCAACTTCATATACAATTCATTGTACAATAAGTTGTTGAATTCTTGCATTTTCTTCAAAAAAAAAACATAACTCTAATCGTTCACTTTTTTTACCTTTTTATTTATTTATCAGGTTATTTATTGGAGCGAGCTGAATAATTAATTTTCCGCATTCTGTAGGTTCATTAAAGAGTAGATGTTGGCCACAAATTTTAAAGTTGTTTTATACTAAAGACGAAAATTAAACTCTTGACCTCTGATTAAGGTAGGAAAAGCATTTACTATCTCATCTAACTCCCGTAATTACTATTTAGTAATATTGATTACGTTATTATAAAATACATTTGGGCATTTAATACATTATCTAACATGTCACTATAACACGTTTTCTAGTTAAGAGAGACAGTCCATTCCGATCATCATCATCAAGCTCACCCTCTTCTTCCTTCACCTCCCAAGCCATTTCACTACTTCCCGGCGATGTGATGTCACTTTCCGGCAACCAAACTCTCTTCTCTCTCCTCCTTTTCCTCCCGGTAGTAACCGCCGGTGGCTGGCTTCCCTCTCCGGCTTCAAGTGGAAAATTCAGTATTGCTTTCTGACCCCTCATTTTAAACGCAGCACAATCATAAGCCTTAGCAGCATCGACATCACTATCATAAGTCCCTAACCATACCCGAATCCCTTTCCGGTTCGGGTCACGGATCTCCGCCGCAAACTTTCCCCATGGCCTTCTTCGTACACCTCTATAATGCCTTTTCTCTTCACAGAATGGCTCCTTTGTTATCGGCGCTGGTTCTACACCATGGGTGAAGATTTCAGGGAGTTGATGGCTTTGGGGTTGAAGGTGAGAAAGGCCAAAATCGAGGGTGTTTATGAAAGCATCGACGGTGGCAAAGTCACCGAGAAGGTGTTGTCGAATGAACTCGAGAGTTGTTGATTCTTCAAATGTAGCCGGCATTGTTAAAGTTTACAAGGAATTTGTATATGATGAAATTGGATATGAAGTTGAAATGTGGGAGTGAGTGAGGATCTATTTATACAGTGAAGATCAAAATCTCCCTATCCCATCGCCATGGAAATTGACAGCTTTTTCAAATGTGGGACTCACCTTGGGGGGAAAAATATCCTTTGGATCCATGCAAGCATACTACGACATGAGAGCACCTATATCATATTTTGCTCTCTCCTAAAATTTAAAATTTAATTATGATCTCTTCAAATATAAATATTTATATTTTAACCCTTGATAAATTATAAAATTTTACATTAATACAATGATAAAATTACAGTTTTAACTCTCTCAAATTTAAAATTCAAATTCGATGTCTCCAAAAACAAATTCTGGCTTCCCACTTGTCGAAATCGAAACGTTGAAATATTAAACAAAGTCAAGGAGGAGTTGGAGTATATACATAAATAAAAAATCCCAGCCCTGGCATTGCCCGTTGGTTTATCTCTCAGTGTTTTGGTTTGCCCGCAGTAGCTTGGAACTGTTTCTGCACACGGTTTAAGGGATGATCTTATCCTTGGACAATTAAAGCAGCCCAAAAATGGGGTCCTTTTAATAGGAGTTCTTCAAGTTGACTCTAGATACAGCAACTGAAGTGAAAAAGATTGTCCATGTTATACATATATGTCCTGAGGTTGCTGGGACCTCCCAAGTTGTTCAATTCTTATCCATGTATATGTTTGGCAAATAAGGAGCTATGGTGTAAATTGAGGGAGTGGACATGCAACATTTTAAGAGACAAATCACTTTGCAACTAGAGTGGCTACTGGCTACTTGGAGGGATCCACACCCCAACTAACCCTCTTGTCATTTTATTTGACAGCTTCATTATGAATTGTGTGTGTAAGATGACCGGATTCAAAGCTAGCTATTTCAAGCTGTTTCTAATACTTACATCCCTAGGGACAAAAAGTACTTGTTCTACCACTTGCTAAGTAGACCCCTACCTAGACCATGATGAGAGAGTTTTGGTAAAAATATAAGCCTAAAAAATATATTTGGATAAAAAAATAAGACACGTTTAAAAAATGAGTCGGGCCTCGGGTAAGATATTTTTGACCCGGCCCAACCCAAATTCACTAAATGACAAATTTTTTGCTTTTTTTTTAAATATTATTTTCTTATTGTTTTCTCCTTATTTTGCTACCATTTTACTATTATGTTGTTACTATTTTGTTATTATTGTTTGGATATTGCATAAAACTTATTTTATTGTTAATTTTGTTATTATTTTAAAAACATTTGTTAATTTTGTTATTATTTTAGAGTCATTTGCTTCTTAAGTTGCATCTATCTTAGTATTATTTAAGTATACATATTTTTAAAAATTTATTTTCAATTTATTGTGAAATATTTATTTTGATGTTTTTAGTATTTTTGATATATTATATATTTTTTAAAATTATATAAAAAATATAAAAATTAATATGGGTGAGCTGGGTCGAGCTCAAGTTTTAACATTTTTATCCGGGTTGGGCTTGGGCAAAATTTTAGGCCCATTTCTCGGGCCAAGCCTAACAAACAGGCCTAAATTTTTAGTTGAGCGAGGCCCGACCCGACCCATGCACACCTCTACCCCTACCCCATAATCAAATCTTGCATGCATCTCTTTGCCATGTTACTAGAAAGCACTTTGTAAAATGTGTTGCATATAATTTTTAGAGAAAAGTAATGTTTTCGATAATTGACAGGTTTCAGGTCACTAGCATAATTTCCTTGTTTTTGGGATGGCTTAATCAAACCGCTATAATTTTTCTATTTCTATCTTTTAACCACGGTTGATGATTTTAAAAAGAACCCCACAAGATTCCACTATAATAACATCGCACCTTAGACATTAACGAAAATTAGAGATTATCTCGTGCAAGCAAAGTTATACATTATTCTTAATAACCAAACCAATTAAAGTAATTAAGGAGAAAATTCAAGTTCGAACATAGAAATAATATTATTGAGAAGAGCTATCACGAATCCTAAAAAAATTAATCTTCAAAAACTTAAAATGGACATGAAAAATACCCTAATTATACCCAAAAAAAATCCCTCTCAAGTGGTAAACTATGAGCTTCCAATTGCCCAAAAACAATAAAAAAGAAATTTAATCTAAAATAAACTGTACTCAAAATATATAAATTTGAAAAGAAAAATAAATAGTCGATTGAATGCAGAATAACAAAGAACTTATGTTTAAGTATTTAGTTGACATCATTGGACAACACTTACCTCCTACAAAAAGTAAAAATAAAAAATTGTTCGGTTCTCCCAACTCCAAATTAATGTTGAAATAATTATGGGATAAATATTAAAATTATACACAAACTTTAATTTAATGTATAACTCGATACATGAATTTTAATTTCGTACAATTATACACATCAAACTCTGGTTTTAGTTCAAATGTGTACTTTTGATTTTGATTCAATTATACACATTACAAATATGAATACATCAACTTATCTTTATATTAGACAAGTATAATTATTTGTGTATATAATATGTAAACACAAAATGGTGTTATTAGTAGTTTGTGAAAATGAAATCAAATAAAAAAAATAACAACATCAAAATTTACACGTAACATTGCATATTAAATCATAATTCGCTTAATATATCCCCAACAATTATATTAAAAACTTCACTTTAGATGGGGACTTTTCTTCTATCAAGTCTTCAAGTATTGGAAATATGATCTCAAATCTAAATAGATTGTAACAATTTCAATTTTAATTATACTTTACACTAATTAAACATCTTTATCTTATATTAACAAAATTATTACTCATCACGGAACAAATATTAATAGTAATAATTAATCTCACCTACTTTCTTAAATTTTATTAAATGTAATTGCGTGATGTATTCATTAACTTTCATATCCCAACTTGTAATTATAATATATTCTTTATAAAATCCATTTGGGTTTATTTTTAATATAAAAATTACAAAATTGAAATTTTTATAAAATCCCATTCTTATGTTACCATATCTAGTTGCTTTCAAATATATATTATACATTAATTTCGATTTTGTGTGATTTTATATATAAAATTATAATTTGATTAAATTTTCATAAAATATTAACAAATTATTGAATTACATATTGGATACTTAAACAATTATATTAATCAAATATGAAAATAAATATATGTATTTATTTTTTTACATGTGTATAATTGAATTAAAATAAAACATAAGAATCACAATTCAAGTTTCATATGTATAATTACACCAGATCAAAATTCATGTATCAAATTATACATTTATATTCCGTAACCGTCCAAAAAATTATATTTTGTTCAAATAATTTAAAAAATATTAACAAAAAACCCCTTACATAAATCTTAATTAATTAATTATAACAAAGGTTTGATTCTTTTTTTTTGTAAAAATAAAATAATAATTTCATTAAATAAACAAATAAAGAAACAAATACAATTTTAATTAAATAAAAAACCTTAGGCTTTGGCATTCTCTAGCTTATATATGCTAATAATACTCATACTAATCCAAAACACACACCTCTTCGTTAATCTATTTCTTGACGGCCGTTAACTTTTCCGTTTATAGTAGATGATTAAGCCGTCACGTCAACCAACCTTTCCTTATTTAGTAAACGACACCACATCATTACATAACGGCGAGTCCTGAAATGGAATAACCAAACGGAGATAAAGGTGATAATGGAGGAATACTAAATATTCCCTTCATATCTTCACTATCCCAAAACCCTTTCCAATTTGACGGCGTTAAACATATCCCCGTTGTCGTTACGTTTTCCGTTACCTCCTCCTTTTTCACCACTTTCCTCCTCTCTTCTTCTTCTTCTTCTCTTTTTCTTTTATTCGAGGGTTGGAATTCAGTTGAGTTCGAGTTTCCGATTTCGAGAGGGAAATTCAAAATGGCTTTACTTCCACGTAGCTTAAAAGCAGCTCTATCATAAGCTTTAGCGGCTTCGATGGCGGTTTCGAAAGTTCCGAGCCAAATTCTAGAACCTTTTCGATTAGGGTCTCTAATTTCGGCTGCGAACTTACCCCATGGTCGTCTTCTTACACCCCTGTAATGCCTTTTCTCGTCATGTTCCTCGATGGCTTTCGTGGCTGCGGAGGTTATGTTAACTTTCGATGGTGGAATTGTGACGTTAATAGAAGGACGACGTTGGCTTAGGGTGGATTGTTTATGAAACTGTGGTGTTGGAGGAGGTGAAAGAAAGGTTTCCATTGAAGGAAAATCATTAAAGAGGTGTTGCTTTATGAGTTCTAAATCAGATGGTGCTTCTCCGAAAGAAGCCATTTTTGGGAAGCTAAAATTAATAAAATGGAAGTGAAGTTGGAGGAGAAGGTGATGGATTTGAGTGGAACAGAGAGTGTGTGGTGGGTTCGTATATAAAGGGGGAGAAGATACATGGAGATGGGAATAAAGAGATTTTCATAGGAGGTTTCCAGGATAGACACGGGAAGTATCCTCTACTTTTAACCATGGGTCAAAACTGGAGGTTACAATAATATCATCCAATTTGGCATTTTCCTCTACCCCTCTCACGTCATTTTTAGATACCGATTCAATTTTTATATTTTTAAAAATCTAAAAATTATTAATTTTGTTTTTAATTTGAAAATTCTAATGTAATATTTAGCGTGTTGAAATGGTTAACTGAATTAACAAATTTTTTAATCATTTAATTGTTAATCGAATTAAAATTTTTTTAAAAAAATTAATTGAACTGAAATATTTCAGTTAATCCAGTTGATTAACCAAAGTTTATATTTTTTTAAATAAATATAAAACATATAAAAATAAATTGATAATGTTAATTTGACTAAATTAATCAAATTAAAATTACATATAATTTATATTATTAATTATTAAATTCAGTTAATTATCCAATTTCAAATCGAATTAACCAACTTCCAACCGAATTAGATTGATTCAGTCGGTTAATTCGATTTTAATTGAAATTTGTACACTCAACCAATAGTTGACAATTCTACTTTTTCTTTTTAAATTATCATTACGTAAATTAACAAAAACAAATTATTATAATTGTAATGAGATGAATATTTTTGTTAATCCTTAAATTGAAGGATAGAAGAATTAAAAATTATTATAAATTTAAAAATAAAATTGAATTCATCAGGGTTTTACTTGGATTAGAATAAGAACTAGAAAACGAGAAAGAAGGATAAAATCTGGGTAATGATCGCACAACTTTTACAAAACATAAAAAGTCTTTGGGACTAATCAAAAGTAAGTGTGTAATGAAACCATATGTCATGTTTTACCGACAGTGACATACTGATTTTTATTTTTATAAATTTTAAATTCATTAGTAAAGTAATTTAATTATATTTCCAAAAATTAAAATGAGTATTGTATTCATATATGTATATGAGTTAATTAAATATTAAAATTTACTAAATATATTAATTTAATAATTTTAAAAAATATATTATGCATAAAAGTAAAACGAAATTTGAGATGTTGTAAGCAAGAATGTTTTGATCTTTAGCTATCAAGTTCAAATACTTTGGATTTAGTGTTTGCACGTGCCGTGGACTTTCAAAAGCTGTTGGAATGGTGGTAAAATGTAAACTTTTTGCCAAAGCAACGTTGAAAGTTTTGCCTACGCAAACTTTTTGACCATTCCAAAACCAAAGCTATTACCATTTTCAATGTTTGTAGAATTTTAATTACCACGTTTCTAAATGTAATAATAATAATTTATAAACCACTAGTAAGGGTTTAGAATGATGGATTAAAAACATTTATGAGACGAATCACTTCCTATGAATAGATGGACACTTGATACAAATCATCTTGTGTCCCCCACGATGCATCATGTGGGAACCACAATGCAACTCTTGCTTGACCTTTAATGCTTATCAATTTTATTAAAGGTCTAGAAGTATCGAACAACATTTCGAAGTTCACACTCTAGCACCTTTTAACTTACCCTCTTTTAATTTTTTTTTAGCAGTAAGATTTTGAGAACCTTTTCTCGAAAGTAAAACTCTCTCAAGCATTCTCTCAACAACCAAGCCCTTCTTCCTCATAAAATTAGAGACAAAGATCACCTTCATCACAACCTTTGTAGAGAAGATCAATGGAGAAAGCTGAACAAGCAACATCTTTTATTTCTCAAGAAGCAGTTGAAATCCGTCCTATTTAATAATATTATAGATACCCAATTTTGGTTATTAACATTTTATCTCTTCCTTAAAATAAATAATCTTAACATTTTGATTAACGATCATCGTCTTGTGTTTTAAGAGATGTTTCACGAAAGATATTTAACGTGATACCATTTTAAGAGCAATCATTATGCCATTTGAAAGCATTTGATTAAGACAATTTTAAGGAGCTTTAATCGATCATACTAGTGGAAGATTCACAAATTTGGCACTATCTATATATATATTGAAGACTTGTTTCGTTGCTTTGGCTACGAGTTGAAAAAAGCACTATTTGCTCATCATAAGAACTTGTCAAGGGGAAGATATTTTGTAAACAAATTGTTTTTTTTTATTTAGTTTGTAAATAAGCTTTCAAGAAAAAAGTTTGAGTGGAAGAGTGAATCTAATTAAATGTGTAGAAATGAGATTGGAACTTGGTAAGTAAGTTGAACTTAATCACATCTTGTACTATTCATTCATAGTGGATTACTCTGTGAGTAAGGCTTGATAGACATAGGAAGGGATTTCCAACCGTGTAACATATGCATTGTTGTTACTTTCTTTTTACAGTTGTTTCTTTAATCACGATTCACAACACAACTGACAAGTGACTCAACACTATCAAATAACATATGACTCTAGATTTTCGTGGGTAAACTGTTAATGAAAGATTTGTTAGTCAATAAATTGTTAACCAAAACCGCAATTTAAAAAAAAAACCTTTTCTTTAAAATGTTTTTTTATTTCATAGAATTTAACTTTTTATGTTACGTTTGGTTGGAGTATTATTTTTTATATATGTTTTAGTATATGAGCTAGCACAAAACTAATTCAATCGATAATATTTAGCCACTCCCATGACTTTTTTCTAGTGAAGAGAAGGAAAAAATTTCACCTATTTTAAAGATGTCTTATTTTTACAAGACTTTTTACTCATATTTCTAATTCCATGTTTAAATTCACACTAACTATTTCTTTTTATTTTATGTCTAACTATTGTAGTACACAAGTAATAAAAGACTTTTTCCTTCTATTATTATTCCTTCTATTATTATAATAATAATCTGTAACACCCCTATACCCGGTTTGATCCAAGGAACCTAATATAAGAATATTATATTTAGTGCCAAAGTGATTTTGGCTAATCACTAATATATTTAAACATTTAAAAAAAATAAGTTTTCATAAATTATATTTTTGTCCCTACTACTTGGAACACACTTGATCTTCCTAAGTACGCGACTTTTTATTCAAAATTTTGAAACATACCCTCTTGGCACTTGGAGATATGATGAGATGGATGCTCACAACCTCAATTACAACTCTTCAAAATTACTGTACCTAATCTGCTCACGGAAAACAAAATCGTACGCTGAGTAAAACTCAGTGGTATTTCTATAATCCGAATATTTAAAGACATGATAATATAATAAACACAATTAAATTATAAGGACATATTAATGTCTAGTATCATGACTATCATTTTTTTTATTAAACAATATCCTATTCGCACAATTGCTATATAAATGGTTATTCACATATCAAACCATAGTTATTCGTACAATGACATTAGTCATGCAATACTCAATTCATGAATACATCATTATATACCATACTCAATTTTCATCACTTGCTATATAATAACTTTCCATAATTTGTTCACATATAATTTAAACAATGGCACTATCCATTCCATATTCAATTCATGAGTATTTAACTCATGTATTCTATGTATTTACAACATATTTCATATTCTATTTTCAATTTCATTTCTCATACCATGCCATTTAAATATCACTTATAAAACTTTATTATATATTTACCTCTATTAACACGACTCGGACTCGGACGGATACACGGATCCAACCAAAACACACCAGTTTGGCACGCAGTGTCTCATCGGATAATTCGAAGTAATAATTTGACACCCAGTGTCTCATCGGCTAAACCGAAGTAAATTAGCACCCAGTGCCTCATCGAATTAATCCGAAGTAATAAATTGACACCCAGTGTCTCATCGACTCAAAGTTGAAGAAATCCCTGAACTCTTCCAATCTTATGGCATGTCATCTATATCCGGCTCAGCCCCGATACAGTTAATAGGGTTCCAATTCACTTTTCAAATACAACCAATATTCATTTCAATTCAAATAATCAATATGTTCAATATATATACCAATTCAATCAATATAAATTCATCACATATTAAACCAATCCATTTCGATTGCAAAACACAATAATTCTCACCTCAACACTTACCATATACATTAAATTAAAAATACAACAATTAATAATTAGTTTCAGATTATAGAAATACAAACCGGAAATTTCGAGCTATTCGACATCGACTTTATCTTTTCCCTTTTTAGTCGATTCCGATATGACGTTAGCTACGGAATTAAAACAATTAAAATTCATCAATACAACACAATTCAATTTCATATTTAATATTTCAATTTTTACTCAAATATTGCCTAAATTTCAATTTAGTCCCTAAACCGAGACTAACTTTTATTCTTCGCATTTAGTTCTTTATTTTCATGCAAATTCCACATTATACTAAATTCAACTCCCTATTTCACATAAATTCCTAAATTTCAAAATTTTTACAATTTAGTCCCTATTACTCAAAACTTATAATTTATTCCATAATTTAATCCCTTTCTCAATTCTAACTTAAAAATCTATCAAATTAATCCCTAATACTCAAATTATTCAACATAGACAACATCTAAAAATCCAAAAATTTCTAAAATTTCAGCATAGGTTAAGTATTATTTAATACTAGGATTTCAAAAATATAAAAATTACAAGAAAATGGACTAAATTAACTAACCAATTGAACTTTAAACCCTTGAGACCCTAACTTTTCTCCTTCTTTCTTTTTCCCCCTGTTTCGTTCTATTCTCTGTTTCTTTTTCAATTCCTTTTTCTTTTCTTTTATTTATTTTGTTTTAATTATAATAATATAATAATATATATTTACTTAATTAATAAGCAATACATATTTTATTATTAAATACACATGTTTATTATTATTACACATGAATTTACCAACACCATCTACTTGTCAATTTATGGCTTAATTTCTTATTTAGTCCCTTCACTTTTCCTCTAATCTATAATTCAACTTTCTCTCTATATGCAATCTAGTCCTTACACCTAATTACTCTTAATTTAAACAAATTCACCTAATCAAAACCTAATTAACCACACAACTAACTTTGTAAATGTTTTTAATAAATATTTACGAATCCGTTTTACGAAAACAGAGACCCGAAAGTACACTTTCCAATACTCGTGACTATCGAGTCGTTACATAATCAAACAAGTAATTACTCTCATAATTTTACACTAAAATTTGTACTATAATGAAATGTGTATTGTAATTAATTAATCATTATATTCAGTACAAATTTAATATTTTTTTGACACAATTTCTAAAACATATCATAGTCTCTCCCCAAGACATAAATAAGAGAATAATGCGTTTCAACGCACTCGAACCTACGTCTTTCTGCATTGACAACAATACTCATACCAATCGAGCTAAAACATAATCAACTATACAAATTTAAATTAACTTTTGAAGATAAAACTTTTTTTAACTCTGAATTATTATTGTTTTAAATTGTTTAATCATATTTGAAAAAAATTGGATGTAATCATTTTTAAATATATTTTTATAACATCTAATCAATTAATATATTTAAGATAATAGAAGTAAAAACTTAAAGGCTTAATATAACATTTGGTACTTAAATTTGATATTTTTTTATTTGATATATGGATTCGACACTTTTTTCTAATTTAATATTTAATATTTTTATCCGATTTGGCACTTGAACTTATTTAATGTCGTACAAATTACTCCAATATACTAATCATGCTATCTTTTCTGAGGTAGCAAAAAAAATCAATCCATGCTTGTCATGTGGCAAATGGCATGGTGTTTCTTTTTTTATGCATTTTAAATGTTCAATTACTTTTAATTTAATTAATCTATTTTATTTTTATTTTGGGTTTTAAAATTTATTTTATTCAATATTAATTTCTCGAGTATAGCTCAATGCATAACTTTTTAACAGGAATTTCCTCTAATACTGGTGATATTTTTGTAGTACAACAAGAATTTTTTAACACCGTCTGTGTTTTGAAGTAATTTGTGTATCATTTAATAAATTTAGATATAAAACCTAAATACCAAATTGAGAAAAAAATATCAAATATCATATTAAGGGAATCTTAAAATGTTTGGGGGAAAAAACTCACAGTATATAAATGTGCAATTATGAAGGGAAGATTGGGGGTTATTTTTTATTCATCAAATAATTTAAGAATATTGATTTTGATTAATATAAATTGTTAAAGAAATGATTGAAATTCAACAGAGAAAACATGATGAATAATTGTAAAAAGTTGCAATTATTGAAATTCATTTAATGGACCTTTTATTTTACTTACTATTCTAACAGTTTGTGATAATTTTAAATTTAATCATTTTATACGTTAACTTATCGAATGTTAATATTATGCAGTAATAATCCAAATTTTCTAACGCTGCACTTCTGTAATTATATATTTGAAGTTTCTTGGACATATTAAAATAAATGAACATTTTGCACCATGCACCAAGTCTCCATACTGTTAGTTAATAGTCTAGACATCGTCCACTAGTCAACTCATTGACATTTACATATAGCTGTCCATTGAAGCAACATCCATTACTTCTTTTATAATTGATTAAATTTTACTATTAATTTTAAAATAAAAATAAATTATTAGAAAGGATGGCTACAAAATTCGAAAAAATTAATCTTCATAAAAATACTTTAATCATACAAGAAAAAAGGGTTTTTTACAAAATTATTATAAAAAATAAAAAATAACTAAAATATTATAACTTTTTTTATTTACCAAAATATATAAAAAAATAAAAAACAGAAGAAAAAAAACCTGACAATAGCCGGCCAATCACATTGATATTTTATTGATAATATATTGATAATTTCCAAAAGAAAAAAGAAATTAAAATTGCGGTGTGGGACTGGGAACTGGGAAGTGACATAAGGAAAGCCATGCGGGGGATCGTCGAAGGTACGTAAGGCGCGCGAAGGCATGGCCAATGGGCATTACCGCACGCCACTTATAACCAACCAACAAACAAAACCTCTTGACCACCATGCATTCACTATTATCAACGCTTGAATTCTGACTTTCTAAAAGAAATAATACTTTTTTTTTCTTATTTTAATTATTTATAACAATTTTTCACTTATATCAATAATATTTATAATTATGAAATAAGATCAATATTCAATTAGTTCTCTATAATTGTATATGGTCTAAATTTTTAACTAAAATTATAGTTATTTCATATAAGCAAGCCCAGTAATGATCATTTATTAAATGAAAATGATCTTAATTAAAATATTATTTTAATAAAATGATTAAATTTCACGTGAAAAAATATATCAACCGTATTTTATTAACTGAAAATAATTTTCGATGAGTGGAAGTAAAACTATCAATTCAAAAAACTATTAAGTTCTCTAATTAAATATTCTATTAATTTGAAACATCGTAAACTAATAAATTGATCACTTGAATTTAGTAACTCGTTATAAATTAATCAATTTAATCTAATAACTTATATTAATTAATTGAACTTGTTAAATTTATGAACTTTGTATTTAATTTAGTTTGACTGCGGTTAATACTCCAAATGGGCATGCAAAAGGAGTCAAGTCGAGTTTGGTGCAAATTATCAGACATCAATTAGCAAGGGACTAGAATATTAAGGTATTGTATCTTCCACATTCAGTTCATATAGTTGCAGATAATATGGCAGCTCTAGGCGGGCCATGACCCACTTGGATTGTGTATTTACGATAGTCCAACCAAACAAGTTGCTACGAGATTACTACAAGAAAGTGTTGGTGAACTCTGTAAGGATTATTATGGCTAATTGTATTTAGTTTATTCTTTTTACAAAAAAAATGCATAAAAGTAATAATACATGCACATGTTATATGTCATTTAATTTTGTTGATTTGATTCCCACATTCTTTTTTTTTAACACAATTCTCACTTTCTTTATTAGATGGAAATTCACGATATGAATTTTATGGTAAGTTTACAATTATTATCTCTCTATAACTGAAAAATTTTGGGTAACAAATGTGGTTGTTATTGAGAGGGTTGATTGTATTTATATTCAATCTTTGACTTTTTTTTGTCATCTGGTAATTTATTTTGAATCTCGATTAAATTCAAAATTGAGTTGAGCCAAATCTTTCAAAGGGAGAGCAGCTCTTTCAATGCTTTTTTTTTTCTAATTCTATTTAAAGAATGTTGTTTAAATTGGATCAAGATCGATTACTATACATGTTTAAAAAGAGGGTTAGAACAATTTTAGAGTGAACTGGGGTGGCGAGAGGGGTCAAGCAGAGGCCTTGGCCCTCCCCCCCTAAAAGAATTAAACAATCACATTTTTATTCTTTAAAATATATAAAATTATTAATTAGCAATGGTAAAGTTGCATTTTAGCCCTCAAAATGATATATTTTAATTTAAACCTTTAAAATTATAAAGATATTAGCTAATATAATGGTAAAATCACATTTTAACTCTTATAAAATTTCATAACATAATTACATCTCCTAAAACAAATTCTGATTCCGCCTCTAAAAATGAACCACTGAAAACCAAAGTTGAATCACGAATCACAAACCGGGTGAACCAATTTATTTATGTTTTTAGCCCAAATTAATGCCTCAAATCGAAAGAAAAAAAAAACCCTCCAACTTATCCAACTCAAATAATTAAACCAACCAACAAAATCCACCAAAATATTTAAAAAGGTGAAAAAAAAAACTAACTTAAATCAGAGTACACAATTTATGTTTACATCATTATTAATATTTATTTACACTTGTATTTTTTTTTAATTTTTTTCTAATTTTATTTTACTTACTTTTTAAAATTTTAAATTTACAAATTGATTCAACCAATTGAAACTAATTTCAAAATCATTGACTTAGGAACATCAAACTTTAAACAACTGTTTACATTATTACGTAGTTTTTTTTTCTTTTAATAATTTTATTATAAATTTTGATTATATTTGTTTTTTACACAAAATTATTTATAGCCCATCTACGACTAATAAATAGAAGGATAGTACGCTTTAATACACTCGAACCCACATCCTTGACAAAAATTATAAAAGTACAAATATAATATAAAAGTCTTACCTCCTCAATCAATTTTTGTTGTTTTACGAAGTTATCAACAATTCGTCCAAATTTCCTATAAAAAAAGAAAATCAAATTCGACGAAATTAATTAACGTAACGTGAATCATGCACTTTATATTAGTTAATGGAAGAAAAAAATAATAACAATTGTTGTGAAAAGGAACTACAATTAATTTTATAAAAAAAAATATTAATATTTAATTCACTATTTAGTGTAGAATTTGTTTATGTATTAATATACCATTAAAAATTTAATTACTTATTAAAAAAATTAACTATACATATTTGTCTTTAAAACTTTTAATAGAATAACGACAAATAATTTAGTGTTAATTAGTATATAAATCTGCACATAAATAGCATATTAAATACAAATTAAAAAAAAAAGCTGTAGAACCAATGAGGCCTTGACACAGTTAATAAAAATGGAGCTATGCGTCTTTGAGTATTTATATTTGAGACCTATCACGTGCAATTGCCATATGTGATTAGTTCCATCATATGTTGTTATCATGTTTAAATTTTAATCCTGTAAGTTAATTTTAATCCGAATTATTTCGATTTTTAGTCCATTGATATTGATGTTAACTAGACTTTATTTTGTAATTTACCCAAACAAACATTTCTCAAGAAAAACAAAGGCTAAAAAATGAACTCTATAAAATTGGAATTTAATTTATATGCTTTTAATTTTAAGAAATTATATAGAAAACAATTAATATTTAGATTAAAATAGAAAAAAACAAACAAATAAGACAGAGTTGGGTCGGCAAATAATATGAAGTAATGGAACAAAGAGTGAAGACAATGGGGCACGCCCCATCATAATCGTAAAATCAATTAATTAAAAAAAAGCAGCTATACCTTTGACAAATTGCATTTTATAACGTACAAGGAAGAAAAGCGTGAAAATCACTTCCACCTATTTAAAATTTAAAGGCCCTACACCTATGTCACAATTTCAATACACATAAATAATATATTTGTAGTAATTTATTTTTTCTTTCATATTTCAATTATATATTTTTTATTATTTTCTTCTCTATTTAGTTATATAGATAAAGTAAGTTTATTGAAATTATATAAAATATCAATCTTTTTATTTGAATCTCAACAAAACTTATAAGTTCAGCCCATTTTTCAAGAAGAATTAACGGAACTCTTCCAAACTACTTTCACAACTCTTCAAACACTCTCAAACCACCATTACTGATTCTTGACTCTCCGTGTGAACTATTTCTAATTTCCTAACACTAAACCTTGTATCAACAATCGGCATTGCCTGTGGGAAACAAAGCAAAAACCATGTCTCTATCATATGAAAACAACCCCAACTTCCAACCAACTTCCAACAATAAGTAGACTTCCTACGAGGGGGGTAAATGAGTCAAGCGGAAATAGATAGTGGCAAGCAGAAGCTCGACTGGGAATTCGAGGCTTGATACTATAGGCTCGAGCTTGATGAACATCAATATCTAAGCTTGAGCTCAACTTGAGACATAATTGAGCTACTCAAGCTCGACTAAACTCGTTCATACTTAAGCTTTTTCTATATAATAAGGATAATGATATAATTTCATAATATAAAAATACATTAAAAAGAATAGCTGGATTAGGCTTGTTAGTTTTTAGAATTGAGTATTATCATGTTCAAAGTCGACTTGAACAATAGCTTGAGATGCTTGAGCTTAATAATTACTAAATCAAATTTGAATTTTACAAATTAAACTCAAATAGCATGTGAGCATCAATGTCTCATTTACACTATACTTCCTGCAACAGTACAACCCAACTCCCTCTTATATTTCTTTCAACTTTGCCTCAAAGTCTTTCACTACCTTCTTCAAGTGAGCAACCTTCCTTTGCAATGTCATATATATATATATAGAGAGAGAGAGAGAGAGAGAAACCTAAGCTACTTGAAAAAAAAAAACAAACAAACAACAACCTTCGTTTGTTTTCAAATAAGATCAGTCATCCTTTTGCTTGGTCATAATCTTATTCTTTGAGCTAAACTAATCGTAATTATTATGCCATGCTGATGTCATACTTATATTAATTAATGAAGTTACATTACAATCACATGCTCCTTATTTAAGAAGCAGTCCCCATGTAAATAATAAGACAACTAAAAAAAAAATTCAACAATAATAAATTTAACCCATTAATAATACTGAGGCTAATCTCAAACCCCAAATGATGGCTTGATAGTCAAAGGTGTTAACCACCCCAGGTGTGACTTAAATTTGAGTTGTGCTAGTCGTGTTTAGTGTTCGGGCTTTGCCCTATTATTGTAATTAACAAAAAAAAATACAAAGGGTAATCTCTATGTATTATTTTTTGTTATCCACATATATGGTATAATGAGTTTCAATGTTCAATTTTTTTTAGGTATAATCACAGGTGTACTCATCTGTTTTACGGTCTAAGAGTGTTACACTTCTCCGCCACTCAAACACGTGTCAACACTAGAAGTATTGTTGACTTCCCTGTTGACTCCATCTGAAACTATGCATTGCCTGATCATCTTTTCTCAACACCCTTTGGTGAGACCATCTATCCCTTCCTCGAAGGAGCTAGCCACCCACATTTTAAGTATGAACGCTCTTCAGGTGTGAACACCCCTTTAAGGCTATAAGGGATCCAGTTGAGCATAACAACCTTATACTAATTGAATGAATAATGAAATGGGCCCCACGATACACGTCTTTCACGAATTGAATGAGAATAATTTTATTCATGGCAATTTGTCACGTCACAGTAATGGACAAGGGGGTTTCTATAAATACCCTAATCAACAATGAAGAAGAGATTAATTTTCAACACCCTAAAATTACTTTGAGCAATTGCCCTCTTAGTCTGTCCTCTTGTCCTTGTTCTGGCTCTTGGCCTCCTTAAATGAACTAGCCTCCACGGCCCCACCTTGACCCTCCTCCCTTGTTGTACACTGTATCAACAAAGAGTAATCATATTCGGGTTGAGATGGTATTCAGGTAAAGTCCTTCCAATAATGACAACTCTAAAATTAGAACTTGGTTGAAATACCTAAAGAAATCTACTACCACTTTTTCTAATCACTTACTGATAAGATTGAACCTAATTGATCCTTCAATGAAAGATTGCACAAATTCTTAAATTGGTATCTATCTCCTTAGCTTTGGATCTTATGATTGAATCACTGAAAAACTTTTTAAGTCTTGAGTGCATCTACTCCATTTCCATAAGCTCAGTTGGGTTCTTGAATATCTTGCTTGCCTTCCATACTATCATCAGATAAACAAACTAAAAAGATTGTAACAATATCTAGCACTACATTAATATGAAAATATTTTTGAAATATTACAACCCAATTAATTAGTTGTTGGAAAATATATATTAAACAAATGGAGTAATTGTGGATAGCAGCTTCTAGCCAAACTTTGTCTCTATATAATCAAACTGACGAAAGCATATATAATATTAAAAGGATAAAGGCATACAATATTAATTACATGAATTATATAAACTCTTCGTCAAATACCAAAAAATAGCTTCTTCTCATTTAGACCATTTTGCTAAACCTTTCATTTTATTTTTTATTTCCAAAGTCAGAATTGGTAATTTATATTGTAAGATGCCTTAATTTATTCAATGTGATATACATATAATGTATTAGACAAAATTCCAAATAGATAATGATAATTTTAATAGTTTATTATCTCTGTTAAAGTTGTGTAACCCAATTTCTTGTTATAGTGGCAAAACAGGTTGTACAAGTGAAATCCATATAAAAGTAATTTTTTTCTATTTTATATTGATTGGAATAAGGTGTTTTAACCTTACTACACTGCTTCTATTTGACATTGATTAGAATAAGATTTTTTCAACCTATGAACAGATGTAGTCTAAACTGCTCATGTACCATTTGAATTCTACATTAGTAAATTTTCTTCTCCTCTGCTCGTGATTTTTTCCCAAAAGGGTTTCCACGTAAAATCTTTGTGTTATTATCTTTTCCTTTCTTTTTGCTTTGTGATCGTTCTATATTGTCATTGTCGATGTTCAACTTTTACAATCTACATATTGATGAAGGAAAAATAACAAAAGAAAAAGTGAAGTATATATATAAAAGGATTCACTTGTGATAGTGTGAAATTAATATGATTTTACATACATATTTTTTGTTGGAAAAATTGTAATTTTTAGAAACTTTAAGGCATATTCTCAATTTGTAAAGGTGGAGAGATGAATCATAAAATTATGGTTTTATATTCTACTCCATGAGACTTTTACAACGGTATATTATATGCTCAAAATGGTTGAGTGATAAATGAGAAATTGATGCTCAAAGCAAGCTACTTGTGAATATTTGTTGAGGAAAAGAAAAACTTAGATCCCACATTGGTTAAATATCAAGTGTGAGATGTATATATGTATGAGAACCCACTTAAAAGATAGTTAAATGATTAAGTTTGAAACCCTGTCTCACGCGCAAGAGGGGTGTAGATCCAAACCCATTGGGGTTGGGATGCACCCCCACGATGTGGGCGACATGAAATGCCTTGACTGGTCAAGCCCAAAATGGGTCTACGGATATTTTGTGTCTTTATTCATGGATATTTCTAAAATTCCTCCATATTGAATGCCTATAAAAGGCTAAAGATTTTTTTGAACACGGACAAACACTCACACCGAGTTTATTTTGCTTTCTAGAATTCCTCTCTTTTTCCTCTCCATATTTTCCAACGTTCCAGTGATAGAAGAAGCCAAGGTTTGTTCATTGATCGCTGCAAAGGTGCTACTACTTCGATCATCGTGTTGTTGTATCCTGTGAGACAATCAACCAACTTTTCTCCAAGTACTGTAAGAGTGGCCAAATCTGTCTTAAGGAAACTGTGTAAAACAGGCCTCAATATCCTGTAAAATTCGATTCATTATTCGATTTTGGTTTTTCATAATCTTATTTATTTAATTGAATTCTCATATCTGATATTTTAAATATTAATATTTATTTTATTTTATATAAATATTTGTTTATTTATATTTATTCGCTAACGTGTTTTGTCCTACACTTTTTTCTTATTTGTATTTATTGTTTTTTTTCCCCTCTGATGTCATTCTTAATAAAATTTTACATAAGCTTAAAAACAAAAACATTTTTATAAAATTTTCTAATACTAATATTTTAATAATCCAACATCATATTTCATATTCTATTCATACTGATTGTACATGTCAAGTTTGGAGTAAATTATTATTTTTAGATATTTATTTTTTTTGTAAAAAAATTCAACTATAGTATATACATATATATTTTTTAAATTTTAGAAATATCATTAATTTTTTTAACCTTTTTTGTGGTTATATCTTGGCCTTGAAAAGCTAGAGATTGTAAAGGCTTATTTATTAAAATGATCCTAAAATCTTAATAAATTTTAAAAAGAAGAAAAACCTTAAAATTTAATGACTTTTAAATAAAAACTTTCAAATAATTCAGTAAATAAAATTAAAATTTTCGAATAGTTTAATTATAGTTTACTTTTTTTTTAATACAAAAAGGAGGGTCAGGCAATAGCAACAAAAGGACTAACAATACTTGCTCCTTCCTTGGTTCCTAAAGCCTTTATCCCTTGATGGATTCATTTGTTCCCGTGGCTTGTAGCACGATGCACCACCCGATACTCCTTCCATATCCCAGGAGCCAATTATTACAGGGACATATGCAAGGGGCAGGTACGTATCTTGCCCCAAATTAGTAAAATTGTTTTTAAGATCCCTTAAAATTTTATAAAATTATAAATTAGTGTAACATTAAAATTATCAATTGCCAAAATATATGCTCATTTCCCTTGTTTGAATATAAAGCCATTTGTAACTATAATATTCAAACGAGAATTTTATTCATCTTTACATTTGTTTTTCAACATTAAGCATAAACTAGTGGAATCCATGTGAATCTCATAAAACAAAACCCGTTCATATTAATTATTTTATTTCCTAGTTATTTTCTGGTTTTAGTTTTTCTACTTCACAAAATTCATCTTTTGTTATTTCTAAAATCTAATGCGCCAAACATATGATCATATGTGTAATGTCATGTCAGCTTGTTATTTCTACACATATTACTCACTAAAAATTCAGTTAATGGATTAACGATTATCAATCACATCAAGATTGAAATTTTAAAATTCGAAAAAATACAAGGACTTAGAATGATCCAATTGTAGAATATGGACCATATTTTACAATTGTATGCATCGCACGAGATTGATAATCGAATTCAACCAAACTGGTTTATTTTTTATTGTTTGGATCAAGACTAAAATTGATCAAATTAAAAGTACAATAACTAAAATTAATCAAATTAAAGTAAAGAAATTAAATCGACACAACTTTCATAAAGTATAAGAACTAATAACATAATTTAACTTAACTCTTAAAAAGTAAATGAATTATGTAGTTGATAATGAAAATTTGTGAAATGAGTAAATTAATATAGATTAATAATATCACCATGATGATGAATAAGAAACATTAAAAAATCAAATTAATAAACCTTATCCACTTCGCGTCCTCTGCCATTAGACTTCATCTACAGGCTAGATTAATGCTGTGGGAGTGGAGAGAAATCGGTTTAATCGATCGATTCAATCGATTTTTTCAAATCGATTTAATCGATTTTAATATGAGAAAATTGATTATGGATTATTGGGTTGAGTTTATATGATTATATAAAAAAATCATCGTATGTAGTATTTATATGTCAATAATAATAATGCAATACAATGTAATAGCAGTAACACAACATAATACTTGTAATTAGATAGAGTTGAAAATTAGAAGAAAAATTTTGTTGAGGCCTGTATGAACAGATTCCTTAAGACAGATTCGACCTCTACTCGGTGCTTTGAGTAACGTTGGACGTCTGTTTTCCAGGATACAACAACAAACGATAACAGTCAGTAGTAGCACAACAATAGTTATCAATCAAACACAATCTTGCCTTTCTCTATCTTCAGGAGGAATGAATTTAGAAGAAATTTTTTATATTGATGGTTTTTTATGATGTTTTTGGAATTCTCCTAACTTGGCTTTATATAGAGGAGATGAAATGAATGAAGAGATTTAGACCGATTCATGAAGAGTGTTGTTGAAAAGTTGATAGATAAATGAATAGACACAATGAATGAAAAGATGCAATATTAAACTAAAAACAATGAATCTGTTCATCAAAAGATACAATTGTTCAAAAGATACGACTGTTCATCAAGTGACAGAACTATTGTTTAATTTGAGCATTAATTTATCATTCATCACTCAACAATTTCGAGCATATTATATAGAATATAAATCAATAATTTATTTTTCAAACCTTCAAATTTATCAATAAAATAATATGTCTCAAAGGTCTAATATATCTATTATTTTCTAACATATTATGTTTTTATTATATATTATATATTTTAAATAATTTTAAAATAATATAAAAATAAATTAATTTCTTAAATAAAGATAAATATTATTAAACTCGAATTTAATTCAATCGATAATTTAAACTTAATATTCTGATTTCCGCCCATAGATGTACGTGTAAAGCATTGAGAATTCCCGAAACCGCCCGTAGGTAATATAGAACTCGTCTTGTCGTGTAATAGACTTGTAGACAAAAGGTGGTTTAAGAACTTTATACACCTCATCCATAGCCTTCACGTGCCCCACATTTCCTTCCAATTTGCCCACTTGCATTTTACAAATTTCATCCACTTCCCAACTTTTTAATTTATTAATTTATTTTAATTCAAATTATAGTTGGTGTCAATTTAGGGATTGAGTCGATAAAAGTCTATGTATTAAGAGTTAGATTGCAGTTTGTTTTCACTATTTAAAAATTAATAAATTAATCTATATACATTAGATCAAATAGTAAATTGTCATTTCTATTAAATTTTCCATCTATTTTTAAATAATTAGGGAAAAATACAATTAAGCTCTTAGTATAATGTCTCATATTTATTATACATAATTGAGATCTTTTACTATATTAATGTTATGTTTTAGTTGAAATGTCAAACATTATAAAAAAAAATCCTGAGCTTAATCGAGTTCATTTTAAAAAAGAAAATCGAGTGGGAGGATCAAATTATATTAAATTAAAACTTAGAGATCAAATCTTCGTATTAAATATAGTATAAGGATGAAAATCTGAAATTTAACATTTATTTTTGGTAAAAATATCTCTCTAATCTCTCTTAATTTTGATATTTAGCAAATTGGTTCTTTCTCAAAAATATTAGAACAAGGATGAAAATCAGAAATTGACATTTATTTTTGGTAAAAAGATCTCTCCAGTCCCTTTCAATTTTGATATTGAGGAAAATGGTCCTTCTCAGAAAAATAGAGCAATTTAATCTTATCAATTTCGAAATGGAGCAACTAAAGACAATTAATTTCAATGTTAATATTTTTCATCAACTGTACATATTTTTTATTGGTATAATAACAAATTTAACTCTCAAAATTTTATATATTTTGTCAATTTGGTATTACTTTAACAAATTTAACCCACAACATTTACACAAAATATATAAACATCAATGCTAAATTCATTATAATACCAATCAAAATTATGTATAACTGACAAAAAAACATAAATATCATTATTAATTGTACTTAATTACTCACTTTCAAAACTAAATTATTTTAATTTTTTTAGAGGGACCAATTTGCTCAATATAAAAAATTTAAAAAAAAAACCACAAAAGTGTTTTTACTTGTATTTTATTCTTACTTAATTTTAATTTTCTTTTCTCATCTATAAATACCCTCCATCTCCTTTTAACTTGTGTCCATTAACAATATCATTCTCCTCCATTTTTTTTTTCTCTTTGATTTTTCATTGCTTTACACTATTTGATCAATCAGAAGCTTAACCCTAAAAGTTTCATCAGAATGAACAGTGTTAACCTTTCTCATCAATATCCTCGAACATCAAGCTTGACTTGTCTTAACTCTTGCTTGACAGAACACTGGGGTGATTTGCCCTTAAAAGTCGATGACTCCGAGGACATGATCATCTACAATTCCCTTCATGAAGCTCTTAACTTCGGTTGGTCACCGACGACAACGGGTTCAACGGCGGCAACGACAATTAAACCCGAGCCCAAAGATGAATCAGCAGAGATTATGGAAAACGCGAAGCCAATGGGGTTGACTCAAAAGGTGGTGAAAGGGAGACATTACCGTGGAGTTAGGCAAAGGCCGTGGGGGAAATTTGCGGCGGAGATTAGGGACTCGGCTAGGAATGGAGCAAGAGTGTGGTTAGGTACGTACGAGACAGCTGAGGAAGCTGCTTTGGCTTATGATCGAGCAGCTTATAAGATGCGTGGTTCAAGGGCTTTGCTTAATTTCCCGCATCGGATCGGTGACAATGAGCCTGAACCTGTTAGAGTTAAGGCTAAACGTGGGGCAACAAATGATTCGGTTTCGTCCAATGGTTCATTTCCCAAGAGAACGAGAAGCTTGGAAGCTAACAAGGCTGAGTTGACCACTGTGTTTCAATTGGGTCTATTGCAGGTTGGGGAACAGTTATTGGTGAATTAAAAATTATCAGAACTTTAAAAATGATGTTGATGAGAGAGACAGATGCAAACCCCGAAAAAGATAATCTCCATGAACCATAATCTTAAAAATAACATTGATAATACATTGGTTCACTAAAACAAATATTTTGTTTATTTTTGTTGGTTTATTGTAAAGCAAATTGAAGTTATGTGAATAGAAAAAGGCAATAGTTTTTTTTCCCTTTGATTTTGCAACGAGAGTATAAACATCAAGCTTTGAAAAGTAGGATTTGTTTCTTTTCTAATACTATTTAATATAATTTTAATTATTATTAATAAGTACTATTTTCACAATTTACGCATATATCTTACACAATTAAACGGTGATTATTAATTTATTGAAAACTAATGAATGAACTCAAATTGAATTTAGATGTACTAGAACTTGAACATAAGCTGATGCTAACCTGTACGTCACCAAAAGAGCTAGCAGGTCCAGTCTCCTTAAAATGAAAAAAAAATAATATTATCACCACTTTAAAAGTGATAAAAATTTAATTTAATCTTTTATATTACAATAATAAAATTACATCTTAATCCACAAATAATTTCTAACTTCGCCTTTATTCATTAAAAAAAACATATTAGTTTAAAGCTTGTAATCAAAGACAATTGTCAACTTTGTAATAACAAAAGGGATTAGGGCATTGCCACAACTTTTCTTTCACTTATTGGCAAAGATGATTTAATATGTTGGAGCAACTTTGAACAATTACTTTCAACTTTATCAATGTTATGGATAAACTTGCTTTAATTATTCATACAACGACTTCTTAAAGGAAATTGACATCCGAGTATATCCTTTGGCTTATCATATCAATTTATTTAATTGTTTTGAGGATACAATTTTTGGTCTACATAGGAGAGCATTTTAAATAAATTATTTGGATTGGTGTTAATACATAGGATTTGGGTTCAAATGTGTTGAAGCGCATTATTCTCCTTAAATGTTGATAAAATCCTATAATGAAATTAATATTAAATAAAAGATAAATTATTCTTTAATAAGTATGCTTTTCAAAATTTAAATTTGTATATTGCTAAAATCTAAACTATAGCTAACAATGTGTCTCAACTAATTAACTGATGACAAATAACACGATAATTTGAGTTTTATTTTTTATGCAGGAATAAATCTTAAAGTTATTTAAGAATTTTGGTGAGATGTGCAATTTGATACATTAATTTTGATTTGGTATAATTATACACATGAAATTTTGATTATGATTCAAATGAATATATGAAAATTTAATTTTACTCGATTGTACACATTTAAAAGAAATAAATATATTATTTTATTTATATTTTGAATAAATATAATTACTTGCGTTTGCAATATATAAAACTTAAAATAGTATTATATCGATAGTTATGTTAGTAGTTTATGAAAATTACATCAAATTAAAATTTCATGCGTAAAATTATACAAAATTAAAATTTACGTGTAGTTTTGAGATTTATCATTTAATATAATGATAGTGAAATTTTACTTATAAAATGCAATTATTTTTGTACTAATAAATATGATATTTTTCGTGAAATATAAAAATTGAAGAAATTGAGGTTACCCAATATTTCTTCATTGCTGTTGAAAACGTGGTGATATCGAAAACAGTATGACTTTTCAAATAAGGAAATTGCAGTGAGTTGGGAAATTATTTGTCACTTGTCAATTTATTGTCTCGCGACTTTCAATAAAGTCAGTTAACATATTTCAAAATTATTTAAGAAATTTCTTTTTGAGATATTTTATTAGGGGTGAAATCAAATTATTTTTAAAGTGATAGTACTAAATTATAAAATTTTTAAAAGGTTAAAATATAATTTTATTATTTTAAAGGACTAAATAAATATTTTTCCATATTTTAAGGGGTAATATGTAATCTGACCATAAATTAACTTGTAATTTTATTATTTTTAGGAAATAAGGTTCCTGCCAACTCCTCTAATATTGGGGTTTTTACAATAATATTATAAAAAAATAAAATAACCAAAATATTATAATTTTTTTATTATTTACCAAAATATATAAAAAACAAAAAAAAAACCTGCAAAAAGCTGCACCGAAATGACAGTCGCCTGATCAGGCCAATGGCATTGGCGGCACCAACGGTGCCATACAGATTGGCGGCATTACTCGTGTTATAAACACGACCTCTGTCTAGCTAAAGGCAGAAAAATCAGAAGAAAAAGAGGTGCTGCGGAAAAGAAGAGAAAAAGAGAAAAAAAAAAGGTATTTTTTAAAAAATAATTGATTATATTGTTGTTATTGTTTTGTATATTTTGTAATGTTTTTTGTTTTAAGTTAGTTATTAAGATTAATAAAACTCAAATTGATAGTTTTAGTTATTATTATTATTATTATTATTATTATTATTATTATGACTGTTGTTGTTGTTAGTATTAAGATGTTATTAATGTATTAAGATGTAACTTAGTAGTATTATTGTTAGTAAAAAACTAGTATTATTATTATTGTTAGTTATTATTTTTATTTACCAATATAAACTAGTTAGTAAAAAAACTAGTATTGTTATAGTTAGTTAGTTATTATTTTTAGCAAAACCCTAATTAATAATTTTAGTGTGTATTATTTTGAGTATAAAATTATTAATATTATTATTGTGTTAGTTATTAGGATTAGTAATTTATTTACCGTTCGAGAATTTTTATGAGATTTTGGTTTTTTTTGACAGATTAAATATTGAAGATGGATGCTAAGTTTCTTGTATGCGTTTATTTCGATGAAGTTATCTTGACAACAAGTGTTTGATGTGTATTTGAATGTCGACAACAAATAGCAATGAGATTTAATAGAAATGTATCGTTCGATGAAATGAAGGCAAGGATTAATGCAAAAATTCTTAAACGTTGTGGGAGAAGGATATAAAAAATTTTCTACAAGTTTCCAGTTTCGACAAATCCGGTCAAATTCGTCGAAATGGATGTAGAAGACGAAGACGTGGAGACAACAGTCGATCTCTACTGTGGGAATGAGAGTGAGAAAAATGCACCGATTCACTTATTTGCTGAGTTAGTCGGTATGGAGCAAAATGAATATGTTAATGCATCTGATGAAGAAGACGGGGCTGAAGAACCGTGGATGGTGGCTCCAATATCATACGTTGATAGTGAATCAACTATGGGTGGGATTGATATCGACCTGAATATTACACCCGCTGTTGATATGGTTGGTGGTGAAGAAGAAAGTGCTGGCGAAGAAGAATGTGGTGGCGATCATTGGGATGAAGAGGTCGATAGTGATGGTGATCCCAATGTAGACGATGTACCTGGTGATATTGATGATGAAGCCATTAACGCTTCTTCGGTCGGGGAGCAGATGCGGCGTATTTTGATACACAATAATCCTGGGCTGCACATGTCACTCATAGACCCCGACGCAGCGTATGTAGCTGAGTTCTCGGAGTACCCTGAAATAGTTCATCCTCACGGGCTGACCGTAACATCTGATGATGAGGAGTTATTCATAGGCCAGAGTTTTAGCTGTAAAGAAGAGTGCGTATATGCCATTAAACGGTACAACATGAATATATCGGTGGATTATAAAGTCTCCGTGTCTACTCCGACAATATATGTTGGGGAGTGTTGGAAGGCAGCGGAAGGCTGCAATTGGCGGGTCGAGCTGCATTCATTAGAAGTTCTTAGATGTGGGAGATACGAAAATTTGTTGGTCCTCACACATGCACATCAACACGTATGACAGAAGATCATGAAAAACTTGATTCGAAAACTATTTGTACGTGTATCATGCCAATGGTGAAGAACATGCCGACCATTAAAGTTTCGGTATTGATCGCCGAAATGCAAGCATGATTCCAGTATCAAGTCTCATATCAGAAGGCATGGATAGCTAAACAGATGGCGATGGAGCAACTGTATGGGGATTACGATTTGTCGAAAAACGAGCTTCAAGGTTGGATAGCTGCTATGCGGGAGTACATACCGAGGATTGTGATTGAGTTGCAGACAATGCCATATTATGGCCTGGATGACCAGTTACAACCGGCAAAAAGGATTTTCCATAGGATGTTCTGGACGTTCGATCCATGTGTGCGGGCATTTCTCCATTCCAAGCCACTTGTACAGGTGGATGAGACTTGGCTGTATGGAAAATATACACAGATCCTACTTGTTGCGGTTGCTCAAGACGATAACAGAAACGTACTCCCGATAGCATTTGCTATCGTAGATAAAGAGAACATAGAGTCTTGGGAATTCTTCCTCTCAAATCTGCGGAGGTATGTTATTAAAAACGATAACATTTGCATCATCTCTGATAGAGGGAAGGGTTTAATTGCAGTTATTAGGCGTTCCGGTGTGCCGTGGAGATCCGTTTACTGCATTCGTCACATTGCGTCTAACTTCCATAAAGATTATAAGAATGCAAACTGGAAAAGACAAGTCGTGGCAATGGGTAAATGATAACATTATCTTTTCAATATAAGTTGCAATGTTTGATGTTATCGACTTACTAGAACTTATTTTTCCTTAATACGTATGCAACGTACGAGTTGGAGCCACATATTTTTCGGCAAAGAATGATCCGACTTGAGAGTGACATGGAGGGGCAGACAAACACATCTTTCCAACAATGGTTTGGCACAATGGAGCCGTGGCAGTGCGCTCAAAGTTTTGACGAGGGCTTTCGTTATGGCCAAATGACCACAAACTTAGTGGAGGGGATCAACATTGTCTTGTTGAAAACACGTCATCTTCCGATTGCATCAGCATTTTTTGCTACTTTCTACAAGCAGGTTACTTTGGTGCCAAGAATAGGTCAGCAGCAAGTCGACCAGATTTAGGCGGGACATGTGTTTATCGAACATGTCAGGGATACAATGGTCATAAACCATCGGTTGGCGAGGTCAATGAACGTGGAAATATATTCACGACGACTGGAAATGTTTCTAGTTACTGAGACCATCAGTCGTCGACCTGGTATACCAACTAGGTCATACGGAGTTGATCTCCGGAATAGACGGTCGAAACACTTCATTATCCCTGTGCGCATGTCGTGGCAGCGTGTGCTAAAGTCAACCTTGATGCTGAACAATATGTCAATGATGTGTACACGCTGGAGCGCACATTGCGTGTCTGGGAGAATGAGTTCCCCGTCCTGCCTGACCTATCTACGTGGGAGGTGCCGCCGATGACTTTCGAGCTTCTCCTAGCCAGAGGGCTACGGAGGAATCCAATGGGTCGTCCGCAGTCAAGCAGAATCCGTAATGAGATGGACACTAGGGAGAAATCAGACGGAAAACATTGTGGAATATGCAGGTTAATTGGTCATAGACGGAATAAATGCCCTAACCGAAACTTTCATGTTGGACAGTCGTCCGGATCGGGTCGGAATTGACCCAATGCTGTAAAATTTTTATGCATATTGTTATAAAAAGTATAATTGATTTGAAATAATTTTTATTATTCGGGTTATGCTTACGCTTAAATTGTATCCAAATTGTATTCAAATTAAGTTATAAAATACCATGTGCGCATTTGGAACGCTTAAAATTATATCGAAAATTGAAGCATTCATAAATTTATACAAAAAGTGCATTAAATCCCTAAAATTGATGGTTCGATGGTGTTGTCCTGGGGGTATACCTACGCGGAGGTCGACGATCACGTCCTGGGTGACGACCAACATCATCATCCGGCGCAGGTGGGGGTGTGGCTTACATAGAGGAAAAGTCCTGTGGCTCGTTTGCCGCTGACGAACTTGAACCGGAATGAGTCCCATGATGCAGCGGATAGGGGTCGGATGGGCCGGGCATACCGTACTGCGGCGGGTAAGATCCAAACAGTTCATACTCGTAGGCTTATTTGCCCTCTGCAAAGCTCGAAAAATAGTTACCGACCGCCAAATCCGAACGATAGCCATGTGAATCCACATTTGACCCTGACTGTTCGGGATCTGGCTAGGGCTCCTGCTCCTGCTCGGGCTTTGCTGGTTGCGGAGGATAATATGCCATCGGATCCAAATCCACCGGGCTCCCTGCGTCTGATCCCCCAACTTACTTCACGTGCGGGGGGATTACGGTCGATTGGCCTCCAAGTAAATATGGTTTCCCGCAACCATAATACCATTGTATATACTCTAATGATGGTTGCGGGTCGGTAGCCATAACCATCTGAGGTACTCGACGCAATCTATCGTTCCACAGTGCCACAAATTTCCGGTGCTGAATTCCCCAATCCAATTGAAATATTCCTCTCTTTGTCATGCCGTGAACTTCCCCCAACTGGCACGGCAGATCCGGGATAGGTTAGATGCATCCAAAATGCCGTAGTACCCGGTCTCCGTGATACCACTCGACTACGTTGAAATTGATAATTGGTGCGTTAGTTCACCATACGTGGGAATCAACGTATGTAGACGAGGGTACAACATTTGTAATTTCCGGCCTCCGGTATGGCATCCATATAAACTGCATGATTAATAACATTGTAACGAGTTAGAGACATAACTTGTGAGTAAGATATAGAAATAGAATAGATGTCATGAATATTAGAATAGCAGGTTACCCCTTCCCGGGCATGCTGTTCAATCATAAGGCGGTATATTGGGTCATCATACGACTTTCTGATGCCTGGACGAGCAGTCCACCCACAAAAAATATTATAGGGTTTAGGGTTGGTAACATTAGTCAATATATTATGACTACAAATAATGACAATTTATATTTTATCACCTGAGTGGCAGTGGATACAGATACGGTTGGTGACTAACGAATGCCAAAAATGGCAGCCGATAAAGCGCCTAGGACTGCAGCAGTATGAGGCATCCGCCGATGTCACGCACATCCGGCTTTGTCGCCCGACAAAGCTCCCGGTATAGCATTGCTAGGACGGCGGAACCCCAGCTATACGACCTAGCAATGGATAAATCAGCTAGCAGGGGCAAGTACATCAAATGCACACTGTCGCCGTTTGCATCAGGCGTGAGTACTGCCCCTACCATATGCATAATGTACGCTCGAGCAGCGCACATCAACTCACCTTCAGTGGCGGTCGCTGATAATTGTCCAATTTTGGCTTTCAGCTATGTAAATTTTATGTCGGAAAAATATGACTCACCGTCCCCTGGCGAGTCTCCTAGGAGCTGATAACAAAGTGCAGCCAAATCGATAAATGAAGATACTCCCGTCACGGGACTCCCGTCAATTGGGAGCCCAAGCTGCAATGCAACATCCTCCAAGGTCACCGTGCACTCCCCGCAATGAAAATGGAAAGTATGGGTCTCCGGGCGCCACCGCTCCACTAGCGCAGATAATAAATCAAAGTGCAAGTCGGAGGACCGGATCAATGCTACTAACCCAAATCCGGCTAGCTCCAAGTACTACATCAATCGTGCATCCGAAGCTTTCTTTAAAACACTCACACGACCCCTTAATACTCGGAAAGAGTCCTGGTAGTGTTAAATTACAGAAAAATATTACGATAACATAATTTATTTGTATATACTGCGTATATCCTTTTTAAATAAATAGAACTTGTGATTAACAAATAAAAAATCATACCGAGTTATTAGCCGCATCAGATATGTATTCATCGTTTCCAATCAATGGAGCCATTGCGATGCCTGCAAGTTGAAAAAAAATTTAGTAATAAAATCTTACTTCGGCCATTTTTTCTTATTTTTTTCTTCGCATTTTTATTCCTTTAAAAATATCATAATTTCTAATTTTATAATTTTACATTATTTCGGTGCATAATGTTTGAAATTTATAATTTAGTGTGTTATTTAAATTAATTTGGTGTAAGAAAATAACCCTTATCCCTGCCCTTTGCTCATATTATTTTCTCGATTTTTATTACTTTAAATAAAAATATATTATTCTTGTATTTTATTATTTTATATTATTTCAGTACATTTTCTTTGAAATATTTTGTATTAATTATTTCTGAATTTTAAAAAAGTTAGTAATACACTCTTACTTCCGCCATTTGTTCGTATATTTTTCTCCACATTTTATTATTTTAAAAAATATCATAAACTTAGTCTTTTATAATTTTACATTATTTCAGTGCATAATGTTTGAAATTTATTAATTTAGTGTGTTGAAGGGGAATAAAAGAAAATAATAAATAAGGAGGGATTAAAAGACAATTAGCCACATATTGGTGCCGCCTTTTTATTCCTCTCCATTGGTGCCGCTTTTTTATTCCCCTCCATCACCCTTCTTTTTTTTTCCTCTATTATTTTGGTAAATAAAAAATTGTTTATAATATTTGGTATTTTTTATTTTTTTTGTAATATTTTGGTAAAAAACTCGAAAAAAACTATTTTCCCTGCCCTTCGCTCGTATTATTATTTTCTCGATTTTTATTACTTTCAATAAAAATATATTATTTTCGTATTTTATTATTTTATATTATTTCAGTACATTTTGTTTCAATTATTTGTACTAATTATTTCTGAATTTTTTAAAAAATTTACTAATACACTCTTACTTCGGCCATTTGTTCGTATTTTTTCATCCGCATTTTATTATTTGAAAAAATATCGTAATTTTTAATTTTATAATTTTACATTATTTCAATTTATTATGTTTGAAATTTATTACATGTACATTTTTCGCATTTTTTCCCCATTTTATTATTTTCGGTGAATATACAATTTCCGTTTTTTCTTTTCGTATTTTATGTTTTCTTAAACATATTTCTTTATCATTTTACTTTTAATGCTATTTTCCTAAAATAACTAATTTCAACTTCCTAAGTAAATTTCATAAAAAAATCCCTAATCAACATACAATGTACATACCATTAATTTTTTCATTCTAAATATACGACAACAAATATATATGCTAAATAAAATAATAAAATACGTATAATGTACATAACATAAATTTTTAACACACAAATATTACAAAAAAATTAAATTTATAAAAAAATTACCTTTTTTTCTTTTTTTCCTTCCTTCCTTCCCTCTTCTTCTTCTTTTTTTTTTCTCTTCTCCTTTCCTTTTCTTTCCTTCTTTTTCTTTCTTTTTTCTTTTCCTTTCCTCTTCTTCTTCTTCCTTTTCTTTTTCTCTTCTCCTTTCCTTTTCTTTCCTTCTTTTTCTTTCTTTCCTCTCCTTCTTTCCTTTCTTTCTTTCTTTCTTTCTTTCCCTCTCCTTCTCCCCCCCACCGACCCCCCCTATTAAGGCTAGTGCCGCCAATGCCATTGGCCTGATCAGTCTGCTGTCAAATCGGTGTAGGCTTTTTGCAGGTTTTTTTTTGTTTTTTTATATATTTTGGTAAATAATAAAAATAATTATAATATTTTAGTAAATAAAAAAAAGTTATAATATTTTGGTTATTTTTTATTTTTTTATAATATTATTGTAAAAAACCCCTAATATTGCTTCTAGCTTCTAATATTCAATAGATATATTGCGTTCAGGTTAAATTTAAAATCGATTTAGCTAAAATTATTTTTTTATTCACAAAATTCGAAATTAATTTTTTTTTACTAAGATCGAGCTCCATGCAAATCGACTTAATAAACATGAATAAAATTTGTTTAATTTTAAGTTTAGATTATTAGAAAAAAACATTATTGGGGATCGTTAGTCGCTATGATTAATTAGTTGAATTTCCAGGTAGATGTTCTTTTCATATTAAAGCCAACAATAATTATTCTTCATTATTATTTTTGGAATCTTTCCTCTAATTATTTCTATTTTTCTGGTAGACGAGACAAATGATTAGGTTAATTGGTTGTTAACATATGTTTTCATGTTGGTTATCCACCATTAATTCGAGAGTTAGATTACTCACTCAATTTTAATAAATTTTCATTTTCGTTCGAATTTTTTTTGATAAGTACAACAATGCATAAGCCTAACTGAACTTAATCATAGAAGTTTTTATTTGCAATGGCTTTTTTAAAGAGTTTATAAGTATAAATTACATGTTCGATCAACTATAATTAGGATAACTCAATACAAAGCATAACAGGATGAAAACTGAAATATATCCGAACCTAAATCAAAATAAATCTTGATAGGGTCCACATGGTAAGACTTAAACTCAAAATAATTTGAGAAAAACGTACATAGAACAACTTTGTATGATGAGACTCCAAACCTCAACCCTGCAATACTTCTTATCTAACAAATTTATAATTTTCTCATTATATTGTTAAAAAAAGTAAACAAGATTATAAAGCAAGGAGAAATATACAAGAGAAGAGAAGATGAAAGGATGATTCAACTTTCACATTGGCCTTCAATAAGTTTGTACATACCCTCTATTTATAGAGCTTCAAAAACCACAAGTTACAAAGCATTTAAGACCGACGTTAATGATTTAGGGATTATGAAAATTCATTCTATAGGATTTATAATAGGAAAAACTTGAAGGAGTTATAGATATCTATTTATCAATGAATTTACAACAAACAACAATGTTGTTATGTTGTTGTGAATTGAACGAAACTACTTGGTTATAGACTTAATAGAATGGAGTTCAAAATTGGGTTATGCTTGGATTATAAGCCCAATTCATACTTGACCCAACACTACACAAGCTTATGACCCATGCTTGGTGTGGTCCATAATTGTAATAACTTAATTTTAATTTATGTTGATAAAAATCCAAAAATATTACAAAGAAATCCAATTTTACTTTATTTTTGAAGTGAGGAATCGATTTTGAGTTCTACAACCTATGGATGAATCAGCCCTACCGTCTCCAACCCTGCTGTGGTGGCAGTCGCGTAGCAATGTCTTAAGACATTGACAATAATATGAATCAACGCGATTAAATTACAAGATGTGACGTGATAATAGTTTATTTTATTTTTCAATTATGTAGTTGAGATTAGTTTTTACTCATTAAGAATAAAATATATTTCGTGAATATTATTTATATTTTGATTAAATTTTACTATTAATTTTTATTCTTGATGAAGAGTGAAATTTTAAAATTTAAAAGTTATATATTTAGAATAATTCAATTGAAGAATATAAATTAAATCTATAAATCTAACTACTATTATTTAGATTAAATTTGTACTAAAATTTAAAAAACAAAGACAAAATAGAATAATAATAGAATTCAACCTTACCTCTTCGAATAGCTTCCACGAGAACATTGGACGTCGTCTCGTTCAAAGGACCTAAAAAATCAAACCCGACAAAAATCAACGTGTCCTAAAACCAAGCCATTTTTTACATGCAACCCCTGCATGAAAGCATCCTCACCACGTGCCTTTCTTTCTTCTTACACGTGCCCCCTCTTTTCCTTCTATATAACCCACCTCTCTCCTCTCTTTCTCTCTCTCCAATATCATACATACCTACATACTTTCCATTTACTAGCAATTTCTTCAAGTTCTTTTCTTTGTTTTTTTAGGCAATGGCTGACCACCACCTCCAAAACACTCAACCAATGACTCACCAAATGGTGAAAGCCGCTACTGCCGCAACAGCCGGTGGTTCCCTCCTCATTCTCTCCGGTTTAATCCTAGCTGGCACCGTTATTGCACTCACTATAGCCACTCCACTCTTCGTTATTTTCAGTCCAGTTCTTGTCCCTGCTCTCATTGCAACAGCTCTCCTAGCAACGGGTTTCGTCGCCTCCGGCGGTTTCGGTGTTGCAGCCGTCACGGTTCTGTCCTGGATTTACAGGTCCTTCATCTTTTTTTCTTTTTTAATGATCTCCAAAAATACCATGAAATTTCCTGTACTGGACTATTTTTATTTAAAAAATAGTAAATTAGTCTCTACATTTTTATCAAAGATTAAAGAGAGTAAATTTTATCAAAGATCAAAACGAAATATCTTTTCATTAAAAATTTCATCTATTTTTATAATTAAAAATTTCATAAATTAGTATGAGATACACCTTAATCATTACATGTTAAAGTCGTGTCAATTTTTTTAGCAGTCCGTCGGGTCAGTCAAATTTTAATGTAAATTTTTTTTAAATGAACAAAAATAATTAATTTACTTTTTTTACGTGATTAAATTTTTTAAAATTTTTTTATTAGAAAGTAAAATTCAATCCAACTGTTAGGGCTTCCATGGCCCTATTAGTAGCTTTTTCTTATTCTTAAATGACTATATATACAGGTATGTGACGGGGAGGCACCCACCGGCGGCGGATCAGTTGGATAGTGCGGGGATGAAATTGGCTAGCAAGGCACGGGAGATGAAAGATAGGGCGGCACAGCTCACCGGTGCGGCGGCTTCTTAAATTAGTTCTCTACTGCATGCTTTTGTAATGGAGCTGTGCAAAAGTTCAGGATCAAGTGGCCATTAAACCGATCCTTAATGATGTTGTTGTTATGTTGTTGATGATGAAAAGATGTTTTTTTCTAAATTTAAAAGCAGCATTAGAAACTTCGGGGGGATGATGTGGCTGTCTGTTTATGTTAAAAACTCCCATGTAATTGACTGTAATAAGCACTACTTGTTTTTGTTGTTAGTTTGTGTGTTTGTTGGTTCCACTTCAATTACAATAAAGTAAAATTGAATATTTAAATTAAACACTATATAATATATATTATATTAATATACAATATTATTTTTTATTTTTAAAAATATTTAAAATTAATAAAATATTAATATAAAATATTATAATTTTCAAGTTTATTGAACATATATATTTAATTATCTAATCATATAATAAATTATTTAATATTTCAATTTTATTTAAATAATAAAAGTAATTTCAATATTAATATTTTAATAATAAACTATATATTAATAATAAATGTTTATTAAAATATGTTATCTGTACTTTTATTTTTAAAAATTTAGTCTTTTTAATTTTAAAAATTAAGTCTAATTTTTAAATATCGGTAAATCTTTTTATAAATTTTATTGATGTCATATTTTAATTCAAAAATAAAAGTAAGTAGATTAAATACTTAAAATAGATTAAATTTAAGCCTGATATATTTAAAATATGGTTTAAATAATGCTTAGCTTCATTTATCCCTTATAATTATTTGTAATATATATAATTTAAATTAAATTTATATATAACATTGATTATTACAAAATATTTTTATTGTTAAAAGTATATTGCACTATAATATTTTATAACAAATATATTTATGTTATCTTAATGTAAAATATAAAAAATATAAATTTATAGATATAAAATAAATTCAACTAAATAATGAAAAGATTTGTTTCATTTAAAATGAATTTTATGAAATATTTTCAGAAAATATGTCAAATAATAAAAAAATATTTAACATCATGCAAATACTAGAATATATTAATTTTTTTAGAAAATAAAGTCATTTTTCTTAAACTCATTTTCAGTGAAACAAACAGAGTGTAAGTGTTAAGTAGTGATAAGATATATTATATTTTAAAGGATATCTGATAAGGTGTATTTTGCTTTAGAAAATTTAATATAAATTTTCGAAAACGATAGAAAGAATAGCTACGAATTTTAGATAGCTACAAAACTTGAATATGAATAACAAAACAATAATTATCCGAAGTTTAATATTTAATTAAAAACTTATAAAATAAATTTTAATTATTTTGAAAAGAAAAAATTGCTATCTCGTCAATAAAATAAGTACTTTTAACATTTTATATTGACAAAATTACAGATGAGCATATCATGTAATTAGAGGTGATCATAGGCCGGGTCAGGTTTGGGTCGGGCCCAGATAAAAATGCTAAAACTCGAGTCTGACTCGGCTCGCTCATATTAATTTTTATATTATATTATTTTTACATAATTTTTAAATATATATAATACATAAAAAATACTAAAACATTAAAATAAATATTTTCGAACAAATTGAAAGTAAATTTAAATAATATACATACTTAAATAATACTAAGATAGATGCAACTTAACCAGAAAATGTCTCTAAAATAATAACAAAATTAATAATAAAACAAGTGTTATACAATATCTAAATAATAATAATAAAACAGTAGTAATATAATAGTGAAATAGTAACAAAATAGGGAGAAAACAATAAGAAAATATCATTAAAATAACAAAAAATATAGCAGCTTTTTTCTTGGCATTTAGCGAATTCGGGTTGGGACAAAAATATATTACCTGAGGCTCGGCCCGTTTTTAAAATAGGCCTTATTTTTTTACCTAAATCCTCCTATTTTTCAGGCAGGTCTACATGTAACTCATGTTAGTCTTTTTTCTACTGCAGAACATATTTAAGAACATCACGAATCTGTCATGTACTCATGTTATTACACAAATTCCGTCTTAAAACATAGTCTTTTGTTTATTCAAATTTGACTGGATTTAATAACTTTGACCTCTCTTAAAATTAATTATTTTAGTGATGAGATTAAAAATTATGAATATATATTAAAATAAATATTATTTGGATTCAAATTTAGACTCAGGTTAGATTAAAAAACAATCATTAAAGACACAATGTGCTATTATACTATAATAAAATTTATATTTTATAAGATTATAGACTTAAATTAAAATTATATATTTTTTAAAACGATAACTAATATTTATTAAAATCATATTTATGGTAAATTTTAAATTAAATAATAAGATATATTTAAATTATTTTATATTAATAAAAAAATAAAAAAATATATTTAAGATAATAAATAATTTATAACTTATTAGATTGTACTATATAAAATCATATAACTGTTATATAAAAAGATTTATATAACTGTTATATAACTTATTAGATATATCTTCTAATGAGAAATTAAAAGTTAGTGTGTTGAAAATTTTCCTAAAGAAGTGTGTCAATGGTCCATGAAGAAGTATTTGCAATTGGATAGCTCCAATTAAGAAAAGAAAATCTAACATTTAAGATTAGAAAAAAAAATTGGTAATTGAGTCTTTACTTGATTAGTATCCGTATTCTACTTATTGTATAAAAAATAAAATAAAAATTAAGTTTAAGAAAATGAAAAATCAAAGACCTAATAAAAATTGAAAAATTAAAATTTCAAGTTAAGTAAACCAATATTAAAAGAAAGCAACCTTACAGTATAAAATTTCATAAAATTTTCTTATGATTAATACTTTAATAATCTAAAAATTGAATTTTTTAATAGAAATGTTAAGATTTTAAAAATTGAACTAAACACTCAATGAATGATGCTTCCGATTTTGGGTTTAACCAATTGAATCAATAGGGAAGAAAATATTCAACAACCGGTTACACTTTACAGCCCAGGCATTGTTGTATCTCACAATTTTAAATCTCACAAATGAGTCTGACGCTACATTTCACTCTTTCAGCATCTCACCCATAAATTTCATCTTTTAATGTTTCCCTCTTTTTTCACTCAATGTCTCTCACTCATAAATTAGCCTCAAATTGCACCTTGTAGTATTTTTTTCGTCGATTAAGTTTTTAACTCAATTGGAATCGGAATTGTTGTTGGTGCAAGAGAAGGTGAGTTTGAGTATGCTGAAGCACATTATCTTCTTATTTAAGGGTTGAGAGGGGCTATGAACTAAAACTAGGAATCGTGGTGCTACACTCATATGAAAAGAAAGTAATCGCTTAGAATGCACGCCAAAATTTTAAATTTTTATAAAATTTTTTAACATATTGTTAAAATTTTTGATATATTTTTAAAGCATTTGCAAACCCTTCCCTCAAGGCTTTTTAGTTTCTATCTTTTTCTTCATCCCCTCTAAAGTTCAAAACTCTGACAGTTAATAAACATTTCTATTTGTTTTCTTTAAAGTTTAAAGCTAAAAAATCCTACAATTTTAAATATCAATATCTTTGAGGACTAAATTTTCTCTTTCTATTCTTTAAAATCCAAATTTTAGAGTAAAAACAAAATGAGAAATTGAAATGATAGAAAAACAAAAAAATATTAAAAATATTTTTTTTTCTTTCCATAAATTTGCTTGGTAAGAAAGATGAGAGAATTAAAAGAAAAACAACTTAAGACTAAAAAAATTGATGACAGAGTCTTTACTCGGTTAGTGATGCATTGTTGTCAATATAGGAAGATGCGAGTTTGAACTTATTGAAACGCATTTGTCCTTCTATTTTAAATAGAGTTGAGGAGTAGTTATAAATTATTCTACTCATCATATAAGAAAAAACAAAAATAAAAATTAAACTTAAGAAAATGCAGAATCAAAGACCTAATAAAAATTGAAAAATTGAAAACTCATGTAAACCGACATTCAAGAATGCAGCCTTGATGTTTTGAAAATAGAATGGAATAAAATTAAGCAAAATGAAAAGAGCGATTCACTTATAATTGTGTAAATTTTCATATTTTTTTATGATTAATACTTTAATAGTCTAAAATTTAAATTTATTAATACAACTATTCTTATCATCACTATTTTAAAATTTGAACTAAACATTCAATGAATGATACCTCTAATTTTCGATTTAACCAACTGAATCAACGGGAAGAAAATATTCAACATCCGGTTATACTTTACAGCTTAGGCATTATTGTATCCCACAATTTTAAATCTCATAAATGAGTCTGATGTTGCATTTGACTCTTCTAACATCTCACCCATAAATTACACCTTTTAATATTTCTATTTTTTTACCCAACGTCTCTCACTCATAAATTAGTCTTAAATTGCACATTTTAATATTTTTTTCGTCGATTGAGTCTTAACTCAGTTAGTATCGATATTGTTGCTAGTGTAAAAAGACGTGAATTCGAGTGTGCTGAAACACATTATTCTCTTATTTAAGGGTTGGGAAGGGACTATAAATTAAACCGAAGAATCATGATGCTACACCCGTATAAAAGAAAAAAATAAATCAATATATATATTTATTTTTTTCAATAGATTTTTATTATTTTAGTTTCTACCTTTTTCTTCATCCCTCTAAAGTTTAAAACTCTAACTGTTAATAAATATTTCTATTTGTTTTCTTTAAAGTTTAAAGCTGAAAAATTCAACAACTTTAAATCTCAATATCTTTGATGAGTACTACCCAATAAACATAAAACTTTCTCTTTTTATTCTTTAAAATCCAAAGTTTAGAGTGAGAATAGAAAATTAGAAAGATGAAAAATTAAAAGGATACAAAATATAAAGATTAAAAAAATATATTTTTTTTCTTTCCATAAAAGTGCTTGGCAGGAAAAATAGGGAAACTAAAAGAAAAACAAATTTCTTTCCAACTATTTCTTAGTAGAATTGAAAAACGAGAGAAAAGAAAATAAACATTTGATATTTCTATCATAAAAACATGTCAATCAAGCACACTATCAATCATGCGTGTAATTTTTTAAATCAATATGATATTTTTATCATATCGATCTAAAATATTATTTATATTAATATACACTTATTTTTTTGTTTGTTCTAATATAAATTATTTGTTTGAGTCTGTAAGTACCTATTAATATACATAATTTTATTTTTGGCAAAATGATTAATGTTCGGTTAAATGTTAGTAGACTATAAATACCACTTTATAAGTCTTTGAATTTAGATTTTGTGAGCCGAAAACATTTTCCTTAGTTTCATAGTTCTTAGTTCAGGGTTTAGTTAGGTTCTCTTTTCTTTTTTAATTTTGCTATAGTATTTTTATTTTTTCGTTTTAGTTGGAACATTGTGAAGAGAGAGATATTAAATGCTCGTGCTTCGTCGGATTTTATCTATTAATGAGCATTTTCTCAACCTTATCTTTTGCATTTTATACTTACTATGTGTTTGTTAAAATGCATGTGAGGAATTCAAGTTTAATCATGTACTGAATTATTTTATTGGTTGATTGATAAGTGGGTTACTTAGCTAAGTTATTATCTATGCTTTGATTGGTAAGTGTATTAAATTGCATATTACGTACTAGAATTGACACATTTAGTGGAAGATTTAGATGGGCGAGACCAAGAGGAGACTCTATCAAGTAGGTATTTGATACATTTGTGCCGAATAGTGAGATCGAGATGAGAGCTTAGGTGTTATGTTTTAGTTTAGGATGGGACCTAGAGGAGATTCTTAGTTGGGAATGACAAACAATATAATCATCATAGATTTATCAGCTTAGTTAGTAATCCACGAATCAATCAACCATCATTTCAATCTATTTGCATTAATTCCAACAAAAAAGGAAAAAATTTAGTTTAGTATTTTTATTTGTTAATTTAGTTATAGCTTAAATATTATTTTATTTGAATTTACACTAATAATTTTTGACTCGATCAAATTAGTAATTGTTGAACTTGTAATTAACTTGACAAAAGCATTTACCAACAATCTCTTGTGTTCCTTAGAATGCTATAGCGTTCCATTGACATTACAAATATTCTACTCATACAAAATAAAAGACAAAAATAAAAATTAAATTTAAGAAAATACAGAATCAAAGACCTAATAAAAATTGAAAAATTAAGAACTCAAGTTAAGTAAACCAACATTCAAACAAAGCAACCTTGATGTTTTGAAAATAGAATGGAATAACATTAAGTAAGAAAAAGAAATTCACTTATAACTGTGTAAAATTTCATAATTTTTTTATGATTAATACTTTAATAATCTAAAATTTGAATTTATTCTTATCATCAAGATTTTAATAAACATTCAATGGATGATATCTCCGATTTTCGATTTAACTAATTGAATCAATGGGGAAGAAAATATTCAACAACCAGTTACACTTTACAGCCTAGGCATTGTTGTATCCCACAAGTTTAAATTTCATAAATGAGTCTGACGTTACATTTGACTCTTCTAACATCTCACCCCTAAATTGCACCTTTCAATATTTCCATTTTTTTCACTCAACGTCTCTCACTCATAAATTAGCTTTAAATTGCACATTTTAATATTTTTTTCGTTGATTGAGTTTTAGCTTAGTTGTTATCAGCATTGTTGCTAGTGCAAAAGAGTGTAGATTCGAGTGCGCTGAAGCATATTATACTCCTAATTTTATAATGAAAAGAAAATTAGAAAGATGAAAAATTGAAGGGATAGAAAAATAAAAAGATTAATGCAAATATATCATTTCAATCCATTTTCATTAAAATAATTTGGGGTGGATTGAAACATAAAACAAAAGTATAAGTATCAAATTGAACTTTTCTCTTTTTTTTTTCTTTTTTCTTTTGCAAGGGTATCATATTGCACATTCAAGAAAAGTTTTGAGGGTAAATGTGACATTTAACTCTAAAAATAAACAAAGAAAAAAAAGGAAAAGAAAAGAAAAGCACAACCTAAACAAAGATGCTTAATATCTCTTTTGGCATTGTATTATAATTAAATTATGACTTTGATACCTATACAATTTTTTATCAGTTTCATCCTGTACTTTCATTATATAATCCCCATTACCCCTAACTCAAATTTCTGTAAAAAAATTAAGCCAACCAATGACATGCTGCCAAGTTTCACGAAAATTAAAAAACTAGAAAATATAACAAAACTAAAAAATAATTTAAAATAAAGAATAAAAAAAAATCTTAAAACTCAGAAAATCATTTAAAAAACTTAAAAAAAAATCATAATCCATTGTTGAATATTATAAAAAAAACTAAAATTAAAGTATGCAAAACTTCAAAAAAAATTAGAAAAATCATAAATTTTTTAAAAAAAATTGTTTGTTTGGAATTTTAAAATTAAGGTATTTTTACTAAAAAAAATTCAAATTTCCTTAAAAAATCCAAAAAATTCTAAAATTTACAAAAATACCATAAAATTCTTAAAAGAAATTCATAAAGGTCTAAAATTTTCCAAAAACCTAATATTCCAAACAAACAATTTTTTAAAAATTTATGAGATTTTTATTTTTTTAGTGTTTCGCATACTTATAATTTTTAATTTTTATAATTTTCTAAGTTCTAATATTTTTATGATTTTTTGGTAATTTTTAATTTTTAAAAATTTAAATATTTTTTATAGTTGTTTTGACACATAAATCGGGTCATTAGCTGATTTAAAAACTTTTTAAGAGAAATTTGGGTTTGGGGGTAATGAGTTATATAGAATGCAAGTAAAAGTCAAGTTAATAAAAAAAAAAGTGAAAGTACCAAAGTGAGAATTTAACAATAGTATAGGGACCAAAAAGTATTAAGCCTAAAAACTATTATCTAAAAGCTGAGAAACTTACAGATTACTGTTTGCCTATTTCCCATTTACTCGTTCAAGAAAGCTTCAAATTGGATTCCAAAATTAAATTTTCGCTTCCGATTTCGAAGCTATTAATTAGTGATCTTTTTTTTTTCCTCAAAGTTCAGTTAATCTTTATTCTTTCAATCAATTCCCTCTCATCTCCAATTTTTTTTTAATTTTTAGGCTCTATTTTATATGTTGTTTCTATTTCAGGTCTTGTAATTTACTACACTTCTCCATTCACTCTCATAATTAAAAAAAAATCCCTTTGGAGAGATTGGCGAATGCATTTTAAAAGAAAATTTATTCGAATTTTAAATCGTTAATAGAAATAATTTAAGCCGATTTATATTTGATGAAATGTTTTTTTTTTAAATATGAACTTAAATTTTAAAATTAATTAGAGCTTTTAATCTTGGTTTTCTTCTTTGCAGGTTTGAGGTGAGAGGAAAGCTATGATGCTAAAATTAAGCATTATCTAATAAGAATGCCGGGCATTCCTTTAGTGGCTCGTGAAACCTCCTCGTATGTTCTCTGGGATTTTAAACTCATAATTTGAGGGTTTTATTTTTTCTTCTTTTAATTTTTAATATTATTATGGCAATATGTTATGCTCATAGGTATCTTGGTTTGGGTTTCGCGTATTTTCTATCAATGTCAAGCTAAAAGTATGTGATCATGCAAACATTGTTTTTCTCAAGGTCATTGTGAATGATATCTTGTTCTAGAGCCTTTATGTTTGATTATTGTTGATTTATTATAGAGTTTTTGTTTGTTTGTTTTTGTGTTGTAATGAAGTGTGATTTTGGAGTATGTCTATTTGGATAAGTTCATGAGTTGAGGGGTTCTCATGTTATCTTTCTTTCCAGCTATTCAAGAAGCACAGATCAAATGTGCCAAGAAGATTCTGGCCTGAATTTATATGCTGAAGAGGAAATTGCAGCTGAAGAGAGTCTATCGGTTTATTGCAAGCCTGTAGAACTCTATAACATTCTTCAAAGGCGCGCTATAAGAAATGTAATATTTCTGCTTCTTGTTGCTTTCGACATTTTATTTTTTTCATGTAGATTGATTTTCATGTTTGTTCAAGATGTGGTGTCATTCGAAGTTGCAGACAGTTAAAAAGTACATGCTGGTTTGAACCATCTTAGTTTTATTTTCATTGGAAGAGATTTTTCTTTAATCTTTAACTCGGATACTTTTTTATATCAATCTACTTGTTAGTTGTGGTCATCTTTAAATTATTTTTCTTTTAATTTGCAGCCATTATTTCTTCAAAGATGTTTGCGTTACAAACTTCAGGCAAAACACAAAAAGAGGTAATGTTCCAATGTGGTTGCAACTTGAAAGTGCTTATGGTTGCAACTTTTAGGATAGGCAAATCTGTTGTATAGATTCTTATGTTTGACTATACATATGGTTGTTGGAATTTGCATCATTTAGGTAGCAATGACAAGTTTCTTTGTGGTAGGAGTTAATTCTTATTGTGTTGTGTGATTATCAATGAATTTATTAATTAAATTTTGATGATGATTAGTTTTTGGTTATTGTTTTCTAATAATCATGTGTTGTCTTGTTTGACTTGATCAAAATTTGCTATATACAGGTAAATTTGAGTTATTAACTGCATTTTATTTGGTTGATATGTAGGATACAAATGACAGTGTCAGTACCAGGGATTGTCAATGAAGGTGTACTGACACAAACTGTTTTTCCTTTATACATCTTGTTGGCAAGGCTAGTTTCTGATGTTGCGGTTGCAGAGGTAGGGTGTATCATGTCTGTACATTCAAAACTAAATCCATTAGTCTATTTATCTTCTTTTCTGGTATTGTTGTACTCTTTTTTTTGTACTTCATTTATGATATATTTACTTTTTGAACCCCACAATGAAGTATTCTGCAGTTTATCGTTTTCGTCGGGCTTGTATCTTGACTAGCTTCACTGGCATTGATGACAGTAATCAAGCCCAAGTAAATTTTATTCTTCCTGAGATTAATAAGCTAGCTATGGAGGCCAAATCTGGCTCGCTTGCCATTTTGCTTGTCAGCTTTGGTATGTATTTCATAAATCCCTTACATTATAACAGTTCAATTTAGTATGAATTTTAGCTATTAATGTCACTTTTTCTTTCTGTTTCATTCACATTCTACTTATTCTCACAGCAAATGGAGGATGCTGCCTTTGGGGTAGGATACCATTAGAATCACTATATTTGTCTTGGGAAAAATCCCCAAACTTGAGTTCGGGACAAAGGTCTGAGATGGTTTTACCTGTTGACTTGCAGTTTTGCTTATTGAAGGTGTGCCATCATAGCTTTCTGGTTATCATTTAAAGAAAAAAAATCTGGGGGACTGTTCTACTGGTTGCTTAGCTATTATTTTAGTCCGTATCATAGCAAAAAAGAATTGTTTAAGATTCAGAGAAAGCTTTCTTGATTGTTTTTGTACTATGGCCAAGTCATAAAGTATCACTTCTAGGGCAGTGCTCCATTTTCTATATTCTTCTCAAATATAAAATAATACTCTTAAGGAATGACTCTGCAGTCCTTAGCCTCTGATTCTTTCCTTGCTATTTTTATTGGGTATATACTTGTGATGTTGTTCAACCATGCCATTCTAAGCTTGAAAATTCATCCTAAACTCAGCTTTAGCTGAAGCATATCTTGAACTCCACCTGTCTATGTCTAAGAGTGCTTCAATGAAAATTCCTACGGCAGTTTAGAAGTTGGTAGAAACCAAAAAATATTTGTGCAACTGCATCAAAGGGATATAGTGGTTGATAGAAATGCTATGCTAGTAGTATTGAGCTCTATGTATTTGGGATGTTGATGGTGTTGCTATACCATTCGATGGTCAATTAGGTTTCCCTGTACTTATCTGGTTTTTTCTTAAGTGATCACTTTGTCTCAAGCAGTTTTGCTTATTGTCGATGACTGCTTGTGTGAGTGATACTTTAACCATGGTACAACTTTCTTTAGATGGCGCACTGTAACCAGTATAGAAAATTGCGATGCATGTTCAAGCACTGATGATTAAAGCTTAAATAAGTATCTGAATTGCGGTTACTTCTATATTTTATTTTTATCCTTTCCTGCTGCAGTTGAAATGTTCGAATGAGGACAAATTCATCTCAATTCAAAGTTCCAGCAATTCTTCCTTAGTGGTATGTCTCTGCTTCTTTTTCTTTTTAAATTGACATTTCTGACTTGTCTTCTAGAAATATTTTACTTATGGCATTTGATTTGACTTTTTTCACTCCAAAAGAATCAACCACTGCAGCTTCAGGTCATCATTTCTGCTAAGGAGGTTGGGGTAAAGGAAAAATCTGCCTATAATTCATACACATGCAGTGGTGTTTCCTCGTCATCGCTGCCTCATATTATTGGGTAATCCTTGTTATAATAACCATTAAAAGTAGTTTTGCTCTCTGATCAAATCTATTCCCCTTTCTATGCCCTGAAAATTTGATATTACCTGCTCTTTCCTGGTTGTTAATGTGTTTGGAAATAACCTTGTAATTTCTTTAACATTCTCCAAAGTGCTCTAAATGAGGCACATCTTACTTAGGAAAAAGCGGAGGATGGGCATTAGTGATTCTATTGGGTACTTTCATGTTTAATTCGATTTACTACCAAATGCCAATCTACAGATAGTCACATTGGGTGCTTTAGACTAACTTTTGCGTTTCAAACATAGTGTCCCCCCCCCCTCCCCCCAGCACACACACACAAAAAGAATCATACAATTGAAAGAAGTAAGGAATGTGCATTTGCTTGATGTGATTTAACCTTGGTCTCTATGTCTATCTCTAAGACTGACATTATGCTGCTTTTGGTTTTAGGTTGAGAGCAGGAAATGTCATCTTTAATTACAGATATTATAACAATAAGTTACAGAGGACTGAAGGTATTATTTCTTAGTTCTTACATCTTTTTCTTCGGGATAGGGGTTAAATCTTATACACATTCTGGTTTTCTTGAGGTTGCATCTTTTTCTTTAGCTGCCTGTACCCTCAAGCTAAGGATTATTTTCTAGAATTTTTTTGATTCTTCTCTCCTAGTCCTTATTTGGTAGACAAGACACTATGATTAACTAGTTAATCATTAGGATTTTGTTTGGAATTTTTATATAATTTTTGCATTGTATATTGCTTATTGATTTAATGTCATAAATTCCATTTATTTGCAGTAACTGAAGACTTCTCTTGCCCTTTCTGCTTAGTAAAATGTGCTAGCTTTAAGGTTGTTCCTCTTGGTTCTATTTTTTCTTCTTTTTCATTTTGATTCAAATGAAATTGTATCCGTATTACTTGGACATATATGGTTGATGCATAAATTTTTTTCTTATATATAGGGTCTGAGGCATCACTTGCCTGCAAACCATGATCTCTTCAATTTTGAATTTTGGGTTCGTAAAACTTCAGGATCCATGGTGGTATTCTGATAGTTGATGCATGCATACCAAAAATTCTAATTCATAGGTACTTTGTAGGTAACTGAAGAGTATCAAGCTGTTAATGTTTCAGTCAAAACTGATAGTTGGAGATCTGAGGTCAGAGTATTTTCTTGACAAGACTTGCAATTCTGTATTGGTTTCTGATTTTTTCTTCTTGGCTAAACGAACTGATTTGGGCTAATGTTAATGCATCTGGCCCCACCCTTTTTAAAATTGTTTCTTCAAATTCACAGGGAAAAGGTTACTGTAATACGTAAAAGTTCAAGTTTTATTTTTTGCCGTGATTAAGGTGAAATTTGCTAGTATGGGGTGACTCAATATTGAATCTGCCACTGTACTATAACCATATAAATGTGCCTATTTTTGTACATCTTGTCCATGTCACTGTTCTAGTTTACATGTGTATGTTTTCTATTCAGCTTGTTGCAGATGGTGTCGATCCTAAACAACAGACATTTATCTATTAGTAAGTTATTTAATTTGCCATTTACATGCTAGTGAGTTTCTTTCCTCATCTTATTTCCACGAACCGAAGTTGGTAGCTCATACGTATGCACAGCTCAAGACGTAGACGACAGAAGGGCCTAGTTCAAAATGCAAGGCATGTACATCCTGTTTTCTTAGAATCAAATCTGCCAGCAGGAGGCTGTGAGCTTCTTGACAAGGCTCATGGTATTACATTTTTATATACGACCATTTACTTGTTACTTTTTCCTTTTATAAAAAATATAACTTTTAGCGAAATTTACTATATACTTTAGAAATGGAAGGTTGTCTAGGCTATCGGATTCAAATACTGATGAAAGGGCTCTTGTCTCAGGTGGTAACATTATACAAAATGGTATAATGGGTGCTCTGGAGTGTGCCGAACATCTTCCATCCAGTTCCAATGTTGCAGGGGTTTCAGGCACTGCAGGACAATCATATTCTGATTCTGAACATGTTCAATCAGTGTCCGGAAACAATCTTGGCCCCCCTGCCTTGCAATTTGCAAACACAAGAAAAATATCTATGGAACGTTCTGATCCCAGAAAGTATGTCCTGAATTTTTTTTTTAATCTATATATTCAGTGTGTTCTAATTCATTCCAAAGCTGTGCAATGGTTAAATGCGTTTCTTTCTTTTCATCAGAGCATTGTTTATGGAATTTGTTCTGTGAATTTAAAGGCATTGCTTGTCAATTTTTTGTACATTTCTACACTAGGTATTTTTTGGTGCTAATGTAGTAGCTACTGTTGAATGATTGTTTTTCTAGAGAGTGTTGGTCTCAGAACTGTTGGGGTGTAAAGTACTTTATCTACTACCCAAAGTGTCTAGTGGCCACTGCCATTCCTGATTCAGGGATAAATGTTCTAAATCCTGTATCCATCATCTCCCTCCCAGTTTAGTAATAGAACTGACAAATAACAGTTGTGACCAACTAGTTAAAAGATGGAAGTGTGTCATAAAATTGATGTGCTCATTTGGACTGGTCTTGTTTAGACAATATGCTTCCCTCTCCACCCTTGCCCTATTTTCTGCTATGACAAAGGGTTTATTGTTGAACCATGAATATGGGTTTGATTTTATTATTTTCTCTGTGTTTTCAGCCGTACTTTCCTTCGGAAGCGACAGTTTTTTCACTCACATAGAGCACAGGTGATTGAAAACTTTGTAATTGGTGTTTGTAATTTGGTTCTGGGAAATGCGATGATATCCATAATGCAGTGTGAAAAGAAGAGAGAAAGAGGAAAAAAGAAAAAAAGAAAAGTTGCTTGCTGCTGCTTACACTAATCACACATACACACATTAACAACTAATAAGAGAGTGGGTCTAGTTGTGGCTTAGCTAGCATGTGAAATGGACTGAGGACTGTGGTTTTGGTATTCTCCTTGAATTATGTTGTGTGGTACAGCTCAATATGCCTTTGCATTAGTTTTTGTCAAGAGATGTTAAGAAGCTTAGTAATAGTTGACTATGAAATCCATTACTGACAATGTATACATCAAAATCTGTGAAACTCTACATCTCTGCTTGAAGCCAATGGCGATAGATCAAGTGACGTCTGACAGAGACAGTGAGGATGAGGTCGATGACGACGTTGCAGATTTTGAAGATCGAAGGGTATGTTTATTTTATTTGTTTTCTCTTCCGTAGTCTTTCAATGTTGATGCTTTTGTGGAAGGACATATTGTGTTGGATTTTGGTCGGTGGACAGCTAAGAATTGAAGGGTGATGTAGTTGTCAACAAGTTAAGGAGTATTTACACAAACTTACATGACAACCAGAAGTAAAGTAACCATTTTGACATTAGTAGATCCCTTTCCAAGGAATATATAAATGGTATTTGATGAAAAGATATGTATAGATTTTAATCTCATTAAAATTCCTTTTGGTACATTATTGAACTGCGTGACTCAATATCTGCGATGTAGACAAGCTAGGAACTGAAGTCAGTGAACGAACAACTAATAATAAGATATAATGCAGTAATTACTAATGTTTACAGCCCATTACAAAAATGACTCCGAGTGTCTGAAGTGCCAGGGTTGGTCATTAGGGCTAATGAATTGAATCTTGGTGAAATTGTTTTTGCATTTACAAGATTGCATTAAGATGCTCTAGCATGTTGCAGATGCTTGATGATTTTGTTGATGTAACCAAAGATGAGAAGCAAATAATGCATTTGTGGAATTCATTTGTGAGAAAGCAAAGGTAATCTTGTCTTTCTGTTTTACTTCGGGTTTTTGCTTCCGTTTCTTTTATTCTCACTTGGAACTAGTTGAAATCAAATCATAATTGTCATTATAAGTTCTTCCCGCCTCTGTCTGTAATTATGACAGTTTGTTTTAACACGTTTAAACCGACCTATATGATGCCCAGGATGTTGGTCTTTTTTGTGTTCCTTTGGTAGTTTCTTCATTTCACTCGTAGTTGAATCGAGTGACTCATTAGATCTTCATTTGTTTCTCCTGTTGTTGCTGTTTCAACGATGGCAGGGTGTTAGCAGATGGTCATATTCCATGGGCATGTGAAGCATTTTCAAAATTACATGGGCAGGACCTTGTCAAAGCCCCGGCTCTCATCTGGTACATCGTCTCTCTTTTGTTTCTGATTAAAATTTATGTCATTTAAGCCCTAGCACTTCAGCTTGTCTATTTTCCATGAATTGTAGTTTCTTTCTCTTGTCTGATTGTACATACTCATCTTCCTAGTGTTTCTGATCGGCTGATGTAATAAAAAACGATCCCACATCGACTAGCCAAGGATTTGATTCAGGCTTTAGAAATCAAGGGCCATCCTTCCCTATCGAGACCCGTTTTCTCAAAAGACAAAAACCTAGTGGGCGATCTTTAGACCTCAAAAAACAAACAATACCTCATAACGGTCGCAGTTTAACTATTCTTACATTAATAATGTTTATGAGATTGCACTTTTGTTGTCCCGTTTTCAACATAACATCGGATGTATGCTTAAATTCGAAGATCATAATAAACGTATTACCTACCTATGTTGAATTGGCAGGTGTTGGAGGTTATTCATGACCAAGTTGTGGAATCACGGTCTCCTCGATGCACGAACCATGAATAATTGTAATATCATTCTACAACAGCACAAAAAGAATGGTTCGGATTTGATAAAAGGCTAAAGAGACCATTGGTAAACAATCGTGATGCTGAAATGGTGCTCTCAGCCCCACCCCAACACTTTTGTATAACGGTGGTCGACTCTAAAGTTCTTTACATGTCATTAAGCCAAGTAATTGCTTTACTTATTTTGTACAATCAGCAGGTATAATTCATGATACTTTTATTTTCTTAATGTTCTTATAATTATTTATTTGATATTTAAAAAGAATTAGGTATCAAGTATCTATAATTTAAACATATATATACACTTTGGAGATATTGAAATCATACTACTACCATCGCATCTAAATTCCTGTGTACTTATACTTCTGGGTTGCTGGTTATTACCACCGCAGAAGCAAAAGCAATGAAGAAAGTTAAAAGTGCGGTCGAAAAATGTTTTTTCATCTAAACACAAAAGCTGAAAAGCCGAGATTTAAGTGTTTTTAGTTTTTATATTTGAAAGTAAAAATTATTAAAATATTTTTATTTATATTAACAAACTACATATTTTCGTACTTTTTTTGTCTCACTTTTCTAAAGCACTTTTGTAAAACTGGCCCTTGACCAGATAATCTTTATTTATATCAACAAATAACTGAGTTTCACTGTATGGTACCTATAAATATCCTCTGCCTTTCCAGAGTATTTTTCTCCTCTTTTTAATTGATGAGTTCTTGGACGGTACTAGCCATTACAACAAATATTCTTTCATTTATAACAATATAAATCCAATCTAATATAAAGCTCATCATTGATGGCAAAATTGGTACATTAATGCTAAAATGACAATGAAATGAACATAGTTCAATATATTAGGAGTTAGGTTTAGGAATGCTTATGTGCAAGTGTGGTATGCATTGTTACCCCATCAAAATGGCTAATTTTGGCTATTCATTAAATGCAAGCAATGGAAGGTTTTGTATGTTCAATTAATGATTTATTAGATAAAAATTTTCATATAATATTTATATCTTAGAGAAAATCAAATGAGGAAAACAAATCTAATTGCTATATGAAAAACATTATTTGCAGCATGCCTTAACCTGCCATCCAGTAATTCAAAACATACACGATTTTTAGATTTCAACTCATTGAAATAAAATGACAAATAATGCGATGAAAAGACTAGTTACTACAAACAAAATGTTAAGAACAACTTTGAAAATTATTTAGTAACCGGTAACACAGATGAAGCTGCGATGTATGTTTCGGATTCGAAGGCTTCCAAGAAGGATTGTGCGAAGATCAAAATATGGAGTCCACCCGTGGAAGGTTCGTTGAAATTCAATGTTGATGGTGCATTTAAGGGTGATGTGTATCATGGAGGGTGCGAAGGTGTTTTAACGGACTCGAATTAAATACTAGTGTGCATGTGTGTACTGAAATGACTAATTCATATAGTAAATCATTCTAATTTGAAGCCTGGGATAGCTAGCTTCTATCAGTAAATTCTATGTATAATTTCAGCAACATCTCAATACACAGTAATAGAATTTTTAATTAACAGCACAAAATCATCACCACCATGATCATCATCATCATCATCATCATGCAATGCTTCTGAAAGAATGAAATGTCAAAGTACTCGAAGCAGGATATTCGAAAGGTATGCACCCTCTGGGTAGGATGGGTCAATGGGATGATCACAGCCGGCTCCGCTCTGCCTTAGGACTGTGATTTTTCTCTCGGCCATCGAGGCGGCGCCCTGGTTTAGAGAACAAACTTGGAATTTAGGAGCTCTTCATCCATATTCCTACTTCTGTAGAGCAAGCTACGTATTTCTCAACTTTTGTGTTTCTAGATTTATCATTGTTTATATAAAAATGAAGGCTATCAAAAGCTAGTTCTTGCTTCATTGCTTCCGAGAACAAATATTAGATGATAATAAATTTCCAACTATCTAGTCTTGTAACCTGCTTCGATCTGGCTCTTAATTGGATTAAATTCATATGTAGGGGTGTAATCGTGTCAAGCCAAGCTGAGCCTGAATACTAGCAAGCTCGAGCTTCACTCAAAGCTCGAAACTCGATATTCCAACTGAACTCGACTGAACATCTATTCTTAAGCTCGAATTTGGCTCGAGATATAATCAAGCTACTCAAGCTCGAGCAAGCTCGTTTATCAATTTTTGTACTCAAGCTTGAACTTGAGCTCAATTAATCGTATGTTCGAGCCCGGCTCAATAATAATGCTTACGGTTAATAATATACTAAGGGCAGTAATGTAATTTAATAATATTTAAAACATATGTTAAAAATGAGAAGATCGTAAGGCTTGCAAGCCGAGTATTACTAAGCTTGAAGTCAACTTGATTGATAGCTAGCGCTCGAGATCAAGCTCGAGCTCGGCCCGATAATTACCAAATCGAGATCGAATTCTTTTCAAATCAAACTCAAATAGTTTGTGAGCGCCAATGTCTCATTTTTCAGTTTAACAAATAAAATTTTTATTTATAAAGATCTTGGGATATGGAAGGTATATAAAATCTCGCTATGTTCAAAAGGGAAACAAAAATAGTAAAAAGATAAAGCAGAAAACTTGCATTACCTATCCTCAAGTGGAAGAAAGTGCCTTTTTAAGGTATTACTAAAATAGTGACAAGGCAATGTGAATGGTAACAAATCAAACCAATTTCTTTTCTTGTAACAATGCAAATTTTGTAGAGTTACGCATACAATATATATTCAAGGCATTGTCAGATGGTTTCTAGTGCTCAAGAAAGTACACAGAAAAATCATTTACCTGAAGAGTGCGCAAGAATGTCCCACTTTGAGTCATCGCTCCTGAACAAGAACAGGTCATGAGAAGGCCACCTCTTCTAGTTATTTTCATTGCTAGTGAGTTTAAGTTTCTATACATGCCTGAAGCACTTTGGAGAACCTGGGTATTATTAGCATCCAAGAGAAACATGAAAAGCATATATGATGTATTATTAGACTTATAGTCACAGCTTAATATTCATATATGAGAGATGCCGGATTCGGGATGCATGAGAAGTTTTACATGTTCATTTGTGTGACAGTATAAGTGAAAATGTAGCATATTCTTGTTTATTAATTAATTTGGAAAAACAGCAAAGAAAAATTTATTTGATTTCCTCCCAAAACAAAGAATAAGAAATTAATTTCGACTAAACATAAGCTGCCTTGAGCTACTCATGCACTTGATGATATTTGTATAATATTTCAAATATGAATTACTAGATAGGAGATAAATGGTTAAAATATACTCTAAATCCCTATACTCTTCCTACATTTGGAATTTAGTCCCTCAACATTTTAGATTTCAAAATTCAGGTCCAATTATTAGCATAGTTAAAATTTTCTATTAAATTTACCGGTGTGACATTTTGAAATTTAAACAAAAAAAAACCCTCACTTGATGGCCATGTAAAAAATGACGTTATAATGAACTTAAATTTAACGATGTTAACAATTGGACTTGTATTTTTAAATCTGAAAAGTAGAGGAATTAAATTCCTAAAAATAAAAATAAAGGGACTAAATTCCAAATTTAGAAAGAGTGAAGGGAACTGTAACATATTTCAACCTAGATTAATCAGCAGGCATACAGATTAGTCTGTCTGCATGAATATGCCTGAACGTGTAAACCAGAAGTCTGGTCACCTTCCAATGTTATCTAAAGGGATATTAGATAGGGCTAAATGATATATATATATATTAGTAATACCTTTCTGCTTGGTGCAAGTTTTGGAGGATCAAGAATAACTATATCCCATGAGTCATTTCTAGAAAGAGCACCCTTCATAAATACAGTTGCATCTTCTCTCAAAAAAGATGTCTTTTCAGGGTCCAGATTGTTGAGAGCAATATTTTCTCTGGCTAGCTCTAGTGCAGGCAATGATGTATCAACACCTAAAATAATATCAGACAAAATCACATTAACAGTCCCAGAAAATATCTGCAATCATTGAGAAAGAGTTTTGAAGTATCTACGTAGATGTACCTTATGACAAGGAATATCGAGATGGTTAATATGGAAGCAACTTAAGGTCAAAAACTAACTCAATTCAACTTAGCTATACTTCGATTCCATACCAGTTGGATTCTACTATAAGGATTTTCATGGCCGTCTTCTTCAAATTTTAAGAAATTCAGCTATTTGGCAAAGAAAAGCGGCAAATCCAAAGTCTAGGAGATAGACTATGACCGGATTTTGGCACTACTGGATCAAATACATAATTTCGAGCAGATAGTGAAAATGACCAAATTTGAGTAAGAAATTACATTACCATAATACTAGGTTATGATAGTTCTACTTTACAAATTTCTAAATAAATTGGCCTTGCACTATTATTAGTTGGCTGCAATTTCTAAATAATCATGCCAGGCATCCTTGACAACTATTAATTAAGCAAAAACATTCAGTACAAGTAGGCATTTAGCAAACAATTAACAAAAATCTCGGCAGTCACGTACCGGTAATACTCATAGCACCTCCTTTTGCGGCATTTAGGGCAAAACCACCACTATAGCAGCAAACATCTAGAACTCTCTGACCATAGGAAATCGTTGACAAGAACATTCGATTTTCCCGCTGATCAGCATAAAATCCCGTCTTTTGACCCTCCAATGAGATTGCATAAGATATTCCATTTTCTATAACCTAATATATAAATGTAACAGACACCTTATAAGACTCATGTTAAACTATGGCACTAAAACAAAAACTGAAGGACAAAGAGCAATAGCTGTATGAAGCATTTCAAAAATCCAAAGCAAAAAGGGTGACCACAGTCACTTATCTAGAAAAATGACATTTCAACAAATGAGAAAAACTGAAGTCTAATGATTGTCTTCATTTTATAAATGAGAGATGCAATCCTGGATGGAGAATCCTCAAATGAGAACGTTCAGAAAATCTACAAGTGCAGATTAATGCCAATAAAAAGCTTTATAATTTGAAATTTTATGAGGTCACATAGTATTAATAAAAAAACAAAGAATTAATGTTGTAGTTATCTAGCATGAATAAATAATTCAATAAACAATATCCTCATATTGGCTCCAGCTCCGGCTATCACAATTATGGCATGGGACTTCCAGAAGTTGGTAGCTTCTTTCAGATAAAATATATAACAACAGCAAAGGCATAAAAGAGCCAACTCAATGGCATAACAAACCACAGTTTGTCCTTGCAATCTATGCATGATGGTAGCAGTCAATTGGAATATGTACAAAGGGAATAATTCTTCTTATGCATGTTGTCAGTCATAGCTAAATCTTAAATGAAGTACACATATTTTATTAGCAAGAAGACAAGTACATGGAGAACTTTCATGGTAAGCGTGACTTCAAGCTCAAATTTTCTAGTTTTTCAATCACCATGGAAGATGTGCGTCAGAAACCAATTAAAATGTGCAGGGTGCAATATTTCAAGGGATTTCTACCTTTGTTCTCTGGGGACAAGTGGATGGATGCAATTCTTTCAGATCTGCTGCTTCTATCCCTACTTTTAAATTTTCAACAGCAGGTCTCCAATGCATATGATTAATCTCGTCAATTCTTATATAATATTGTATTAGCAAGGACACAAGTATATGAACTTTCATGATATGAAAGCATAACTTCAAGCTCAGACTTTATAGCTTTTCAATCACCATGGATGTAGAATGTGCATCACAAACTTATTATTAATGTGCAGTGTGCAATATTTCAAGAGATTTCTACCTTAGTTCTCTGGGGACAAGTGGATGGATGCAATTCTTTCAGATCTGCTGCATCCATTCCTTCTTCTTTTAAAATTTCAACAGAAGGTCTCCAGTGTATATGATTAATCTCATCAATGCTACTGATGCATGCTTTAACTTTTGATTTGTATTTCTCAACCCAAGCAGCAGATGATGCTACCACTGCTAAATCTCCAAAGACATCGACAATTAATCCTGACAATCTACAGTGAAGCAGTCACATCCAATTTGCAAATGAGATGTTAAGCCTCCAGAAACAGTTTGGTAGGAATCAGAAATGAATATGAGAAATAACGGTTGATATCTGAGTTACTTTGACCCTTCTGTTCTCCTTTTCTCTATTTCTTTTTCTTTTCTTTCTTCCTCTGTTTTTTCTCACTGCTGAAACAGCCTCTTGACAGTCTCTTCTCTCTTTCTTCCCTTCTATCTCTTTTCAATTTTCACAAACTAATGAAAAAGAGCTTGTAGCCTTAGGATTCATTAGAGAGACACCCATATCTCTTTTTAGGTTTTGATAAAATTCAGCTCGTCTTTATTTTATTCATCATCTCTTTAAATACAAAATGCTTATTACAGTAATTAAAGGAAGTCATATCAATCTACATAAAGTCCTACCAAAAACTTCTTCCATTCAAAGATTACTACCAAATAACTTCTACTAAACATCCACAACAAAGATTCTATGGGATGTTGGTTAAGTTGGGTTTTCCAACAAAATAACTAACTACACACCCCTATAGAAAAGAGCACACTTCGAATTTATAACTATATTCAACACTCACTGCTATGCAATGGTAACATGGAGCCGTTTTTTATATCCAAACTCTAAGAGAAAAATTATATAGGCAACTGTCGAGCATGCATATGTTGTTACCAACAGCATTTTATTAAATGTCATTCCCCTTTAAATCTTGAATCAAAAAGTATAATTCAAAGTTATAGTTACCTGTCTCCTTCACTATTGACAAGACGATATGCATTCGTAGTGGCCGAAGGAAGCCCTAATCCACGACGTAACTCTACAGCTGCATTGATTCTTGTTTCAAGAAGTTTCTCCATGTCAAGTGCACAAGAAGGATCTCTATATGACATAATTTAAGGAAGTTAATCGCCTTTGGGTGTAAGTAAAACCTAACTACAAAACCCTGCCCTTTTTTGATTAACTACCTTGTTGCTTCCTCTTCTAGTTGCATGAGCCGAACACAGAACATGGAAACCGAATTATACAAACCCCATCCAATAGGTTTCTCTGTCCCATCTGCTACCAACACAATATCTCCAGTCTTAGGTGGTGGTCTACCAATTATTCTATCAATTGCTCCACTATAAACCATTGGGCTTCCATCCTTGAATAGTTGTGTCTTACCCTTCTTTAGAATAACCTTTGCAACACCTATTAAAGCCAAACAAAATACAACAAGTGTAGGAAATTTAAATCAATTAACAAGCCCTTACTACAAGTTCTGTACACGTCAGCTTTCTCAAGGACTAAGGAAGAGCATAAACAATGAGACAACAATCCAACACAAGACTCATGAAATCACTTGAGTATCAGTTTTTTATTACATAGCTCCATTTTGGTTTCTGTTTCCTGCCATTGTCCTACAATGATTGATTCATAATGAAAATGATATTAGTGATGAAAAATTGACACAATCTAATCTAACCACCTTCATCGCATAGGAAGAATCACAAAGGAAGATAATATTATCTACATTGGACAACTTCTTACCATACTTCACTGTTGTCTAGTAAATTAAGTATTTCGCTGAATCTGACTAACAAGGTGATGTCTAAATGCTCAAGTTTTATTTTATTTTTTTTATTTACTATTTTCAATGTATATATCCATGCTATTTAATTATTTACATTATTTATTTTATAAATCCTTACTTTTTAATTTGGATATTCAATAGTCATATTCTTGATGTATTTTACATTATTTATTTACATTGATGATGGCATAGTCTCATATTCAATAGTCATTTTGTAATCCTATTGTGATTTCAGCTAAACACAGTTTTTTAGGATTGAGATGTATTTTACAACTTTTTTGCAGCACAAATTGCCTTCCTTTTTCTTAGCTGAACTATATTAATTTATAATGATATTTCCTATTTCATGTAAACAGTTTTTGTTACTATTTTTTATTGGATTCTTATCCCATACACTGCCAGTGGAGTAAAAAAACTCCACAAGCGGGTATAGGATGATGCCATTTGTTTTTGGGATGTAATAAAATAATAATTAAAAAGGACATTTGGCATCATCCGAAACCCGCTTGTGAAGTTTTTTTTAAGTAGCCTTTTTTATTTACTACTTCATGCAAACCTAGAAACATATACATTATTTTAGTTTTCTTTTCTTTAAGCTTAAGATAAAAAGAAAAAGGACAAAAAATTGAGGAAAAGTTCTATGTATTTTGTTCGGGCAGCAGACTTTGTTTATGCTACCATTGTTAATGATCCTTGGAGATTCTTAATCAATTTTATATTGACTTGGCAAATAAGATAAGGAAAAGAATGCCTGACGAACTTGTAGTCTGCTTTACCCTTTTTTATGTGGCATTTATCTCTTACATGCAATTAGAACCAGACTGAAGAAACATCAGAGACCCTTCTTATATTGTCAAAAGAAATGCATGATTGCAAAATGGACATTCCCCACAATAGACCCTAATAAATACGATGGTCCATGGATTTCATAAAAAGATAATGCAAAAAAGCACGAATGAGGCAAGTTGTTTTCTACATTATATCGAAACTTCCAAACATGGATTTGGACTTGCACTTGCTCCTTTCTTTCTTCAAGAAAGTTAAAGATACAAAAATGCTGACATGCAACCAAGCGCACTGATTTTTCTTAAGCCAGTCAAAGAAATGTAATTTTCAATAAGAAAAAGAATACAAGAAAAAGTTAAAAGGAAATGTTCAAAGCAAGTGAAAGACAAAGCAATTCAATCAATTCATATTGCAAATTTGGATTTAATACTATGTTACTCGGATTCGGGTATGAGTGCGGATACAGATATCAATATGTATCCAACACGGGTGTGGTTAGATTTTTCTAAGTTTCTCCATGTTTTTGAAGATCCTTGGAGGTCACATCCCCATACCCAAGTGTCAATTGGAAGACTCCACTAAAAAATAAGAGTCCAAGCAACATAAATTTAATATCTCACTGCAAATTTTCTCGTTTTGTTTGCTACTCAACTTGCCCCCCATCCCCTTCAAATGTGTTAAAACAATGAAGTGTAAACAGTAAAAAACCAAAATTGTAGAGGGTATTTGATTAAACCAGGAAATTGGTCAAAATCTAAGGCATTCGAAGTTCGAACATAATAGATCCATAACAAGCTAAAATTACTATTCGTTTAATCTTTACCATCCAAAGTCTTTTTTTTTCTTTTGCATCAGAAAAAATACCAAAAAAAGAAGGAAGAACAATGCACCGAAAATTTAATCAATCTCCTCTAAGTCAATCAAAACAGCTAGACCAATCCAAACCTGATAGCTTTACAAATAGTCGAAGAACAAAGAAAGCACTGGTAAAAACGAAACGGAAGCATCAGCAAACAGAAAATAAGGGAAGAATGAAGAACCTGCCTCTCAAGAAAATGAAATGCCTAAAAGATGAAAGCATTGTAGCTTGAAATTAATCAGAAACAAGTAATTGGTCGCAGAGAGTTTGTCTTTGGAAGAAACCAACGTACCTTTGGGTTGAGAAGAAGCAAAACGCTGAAGGGAAGAGAACGGCGGTGGCGGTGGTGGTGGTAGTGGGAGGTGAGAGTGAGAACAGGAGAGACACTTCATAAGGCGGGCTTGAAGCAGCTGCTGCTGCTGCATGCTTCTTTCCACAATATTATCGAGTCAGGATTTGGTCCGGGTATCTAATATAGTTTTGTTATATTTATATATATGTTTTAAAGTATAATTATATTTTAATAAATTTATTTAAGATATGAAATTTAAATTTAGTAATAAAACAAAAAAAAATATTTTTTTATTTTTTTATATTTGAGTCGGGTATTTTAATTTAGGTGTTGTTTGTTTAAAAATTAAGTACGTATTTCATAAATTAAAAAAATTAAGTGTTGAATTTTTAGTATTGATTATTTAAACTTCAAATATAGATCTTGAATGAGTAGAGGTGTTCAAACAGGTAACCGATCGGTTAACCGAATTGAATTTGTATTAATCGAATCAATCGAATTTTTTAATCCTTTAACTATTAACCGAATCAAAATATTTCGATTACTTCGGTCAGTTAACCGAATTAACTGAAATTTATATTTTTTTGTTAAAACAAATATAAAACATATAAAAAATAAATTTATAAAGTTCATTTGACTGGATTAACTGAATTAACCCAACAACTAATAGTCTAATACATATTATATATAATATTATTTATTAAGTTCAGTTAATCAAGTTAATTACCTAATTTTGAATTGAATTAACTGTTAACCGAAATTTTAAAAAACTTTTAACTGACCTTTGACTAAACTAGATCGATTAACCGACCAATTAACTGAATTAAATCAATTCAGTCGATTAATTCAGTTTTAACTACAATACAGATTTTGAACAAGAGATTTAGAGTTTCTCAAGTCTCTTTGGCAGCCAGTTGCTTAGCCATTGAACAATTAGTCGTCACCCATCTTTGCTACTCCTGCTTCGACCATGATACCAATCATCAGTTATTTTTTCGAAATAATAAAGTTTTTTCGTTCAAGTGTTAGCCCATGCTTTGGCTTTACTTAGTGATATATATAGAGCTCGAGTAGTAACGATTTGATTTTTCTAGTCCTTAGTTTTTTGGTTTGATTGAATTTTCATAAGAAATGTCTGGGTTTTCATTACACATGTTTGATTTAAGTCATCTACGATGTTAAAGATCTATGTTTAGCTGTATTAAAGTTTTTTTCTCTTAAAGGTCGAGAGTGTCATATAGTGAGATTTGAAAATACGTGTCACCCAACAAGACTTTCTAAACCTCAATGATGTTGAATTGATATAATTTACAAATGATACATGGTTGGGTTCTTATCATTTGTTAGATAATAAAAATTGACGAGATAGAACTATCTATTGAAGTGATACGAAACAAGTATGAGCGGCATATATCAAAACTCTATTAGCTTATTATTTAAAATAGAAAATAATATTAAAGCAACGGCAAAATTAAACAAAACCTTCCAATAATATAAAGGATAACAATATGCATGATAAAGAAAACTTTTTTAGCCCTTCTACCAATGCAATCAATAAAGAGAGCTCTATAAATAATACTAATATAAAAATTAAAAAAAAATTTGGATAGGTGAGCTGAAAAAAAAGAAATTAAACCATAAATCTATTCAAATTTTATTTTTTATACTTAGAACTATTCATAATCTCTTCAAAACTTTTAAATAGAAGGATAATATGTTTCGGCGTACTCAAACTTACATTCTCTTATATTGGCAACAATGCTAATGCAAATGAAACTAAGACTCGATCAACTATACATATTCTTGTAATAGAGCTTGATTTATAAAATTTCTAAAGGTCAAAAGGAGAGAGAGAAAATGGTGAAAGAAACAATAAGAAAGTGTTAACATTGTGGACATAATGGCCATAATTCAAGAACATGAAATGGAAAAGGAAGTGGTGTTAAGCTATTTGGTGTGAACATAGCTGTTGTTGTTGCCATGGATGAAAATTTGATGAAGAAAGGCTTGAATGGGGAATTTACGGTCCCATAACATTGGAGAAAATTAAAACAACAATGGTGGTGGTTGTGGAAGATGATGATGGGTTTTTGTCTAATGGATAGATTCATGAAAACAGCCCATGGAAGGAAAACATGTAATCTGCTTGCACTCTTTTTTGCTTGTTTAGAAATTTGATTTATTTCAGGATTTAGGATTAAATTTGTTCAGTTTTATTTTTTTAAAGTTTTTCTTAAAAGATTTATTTATTTATTGAAAAAAATTCACACAGCGGTTCGTAGGACTCCAGTCCTCTAATATAGAAAATTTTTCATTTAGTGTATTTAAAATTTTTAAAATTTTAAATTAATAAAAGTAAAATTATTTTCTTTTTAATATTGAGTAAAACAATAAATTTTTAAATATTACAACCTACAGGAAAATATATATGTCATTCTCACTAATTTTTTTAAAAAAATTATAAACTTTTTATATTTTTTAATAGTGACCTGTAACATAATGTACACATAGATTGCCATATCAAAATCACTAAAAAATTAATATTTTGGTCGATATCTCTGCTAAAAAATATTTTTTCTTCAAATGTTGATGGTCAAATTTAACTTTTTGAAAATCAAATTGCCAAAAGATACATATTATTATCCTATGCACTGCTAATGAAGTAAAAAGACTCCACAATTGATATTTTTTTAAATACATTTATGAAGTTTTTTGTTCCATTAACAGTAATTACCAAAATTAAATCAAATTGTTCCAATGTAAAAGCTCTGATTTTGTTCTTTGTTGTTGTCACAGGGGAGAACAATTTTTGTTTGTTATATATTTTGGATCTGAAGTTAAGACAAAGACACAGAAAATCTTGTCTTGCCGACAGGACACCACCAAAATGTTTGGATCTTACGGTAACATCCCAAACATTCCGAAGACAAACTCAAGTCCATATAAAAAGGATGACTAAAAAAAAGTTATTCATTAATAATATCAAATTACAGAGAAACAGGGGATCCCCAAAAAGAATAGAGTGAAAATAAAAGTTCCCCAAAAAGAATAGAGTGAAAATAAAAGTTCCCCAAAAAAACTACAACTTTTCCCACGAAACAAACAGACCTCTTAATATCATAAAAACCCAGAAACTAAACAGTAAACCCATTTTTCCCAATACCAAAAAAAAAAAACCTATTTTTTATATTTTTAAATTTTAAGTGTATCAATGAAGTGTTTCCCATCAGCAATATCATTATTTGCAAGAAAATCCAAGAAATCCCTAAAACTACTTTCTTTATACCTCTTTGGATTTTGTTCATCGATAAGTTCATTAGCGGTTTCCATTTTATCATCCATCCCCAAACTATGTAAACTTGCAATGGAAATCCTAGTTTTTTCACTGTTCAATGTAGCCCTATGAACCACACTTTTGTATACCCCATTGCTCATCACTTCAAAATGGTCACCTATATGAACTTGCAATGCACCATGAAGTTCAGGGACCATTTTCCAATTTCCATCATCAGTGTCCAATATTTCAAGACCTGTTGAGCTTTGTAAGATAATGGTTAAACAAGTGTAGTCTGAATGTGGTGGTAACCCTAATGCCATTTCTGGTTTAGGACATGGCGGGTAACAATTTACTGCCATGATTTGCATGCCACGGTCCATTTTTGGGGTTAGTCGATTCGGGGATATCCTGAGACTTTCAATGATCATTCCCATTAGTTCGAGGGCGAGGTTTCGAACTTGTGCACAATATTTACCCATTTTCTCCCTGAAAACACATCACAAATTTAAATAAGCATGATGAGTTAGATATATTGCGTATATCTATATTAGTTGTCAAATTACATTTTGTTATTTTTATTCAGAAAATGGCAATTTAATTCTCGTACTATTAAAAATTTCATCCATTTCTACTATTAAAAACTAGCAGGCAATAGGCATGCAATAATCAATTTTTAGTAGAAGTGGATAGAGTTTCTAACAGAAGGACTAGTTTGCTCTTTGATCATTATATAAAGATTATTTTACCTATTTTTTGAATAAAAAAGGCTAAATGTAATCAAAATCTTAATATAAAAACTTACAACAATACTTTTTACCATATACATAATTGGGAACCTACCTGTATTGAGGAGGGTTATGGGGCCATGAATCAATCCAGGCATCCAAGGGATGTGCATAATGCTTGAGGAAAACTCTCCAAAATTGGACCTTGTCAGCACCGTCTTTCAAGCTTGTGCCGTACCGTACCGGGTTGTAAACGTCATTTGACTTGAATTTAAGCTTCTCTTCACTTGGCAGATCGAAGAAACCGAGCGCCATTGCGAGTGCTTCATCGAGAATAGATTGGCTAATCCCATGGTTCACAACCTCATGCAAAAAAAAAAAAAAAACATACCTCCTTTGTTAATATACACAAGTATATTCAACTTTAAACTAAAAAATATTCGAATTCAATTCGATAATTATCGAGTCAACCAAATTCAAGCATCTTTATATTCAAGAACAGAGACATAAATTTATATTAAAAGATCGGGTTGAATTATAAATGTTTGGGAATCAAAACTAACAATAACAACCATTTTTAGTTTTGGAAAACAACTTTTAGTACTTAATTAGCCTAATGGAGTTCGAATATAAAGTTAAAGTAATTCGACTATATTTTTGAGTTGAACTCGAACTTAGAAAACAATATTTGATTAAGCTTGAACTAAATATCGAAACCAGAAGTTAGAGTCAAAGCAAAACCAAGGGAAAAAAATACTCACTTGAAAGAAGCCCCTATGGCGACAAGCTTCACCAAGTTCTTCAATGGCGATTGAGCGTTTATTGCCATTCATTCTTAACCGAGACATATCGATGGTCGGAATTCGAGCTTTCTCAGTACCCGAACTTGAAGATTTCGAAGGCGAAACGACGTAACACTCCGGAACATAATCCAAACCCTTCTCTTGTGCTGTGTTTCCAATAGTAAACGAACTCGGATTTTTGTCTCCAGACATTCTGTTTGGACTTCGAGGAGAAAAAAAACCCCCAGAAAACAGAGCAAGAAAATGAAAAGAAATACACGTTGTGGGATACTAAAAACATGCAAATATATATAGTGAGAAAGAGTTGGGTCAGCTGTGACGATTTAAACTCAAATCATAAATGCTTGAAATGCAGATTATTAAAAGTTGTTTTAAAGCACAACATTCCAAAATATAATTTTCTACATATTGACATTCATTCATACATGTATGTATATTTAAATGTTTAAGGTATGGGTTTGTGGATATAAACTATGGATGACAAGAGGTGGATATAATTATATGTTTTTAAATTTGAGATTTTGCAATGTTTGCGATCATCATGTTTATCCAGGTTAATAAATGGTAGCTGAAAAACAAAACAGCACTTTACGGCTAAACGACACTCAACATATTGGGTGTAACTTGTATGCCACCGCATTTTATGTTGCAATGAACCGGTTCCAATTTTTTCACCCATTTGATGAATTTAAGATTTATATGAACTTGGAATTGAATTTGAGTCTAAATTAATCTAATTTTATCTAAAAATTCAAGTAGTTTGAATATTAAATTCGAAAAATGAAAAATTTAGATAACTTTAATTGGTAATTGAGTTGAAGCTAATTGATATATTATTGACTAAATATGATAGATGGGTAGATTAGGTTAATTTGGGTGTATCAATTTAAGTTTTAATATTTTCGAGTCATTTTAGATTTGGATTATTTCAAATTTAGATTATGGTCGTTTAAGTTTGTTACAAATCGGGTCATTTTAAGTTTTGTCATTCTTGTTTGTCATTCAGCTTTGGTCAATCCGAATTACTTGCTAGGATCATTTTATATCTGATATCATCTTAAGTTCAAGTTAATTTTTAAGATTGTTGGCTTTTTATTACCAACAATCAAGCATAAATATGATAATGCTCATGTATTCCTTACTACCACTTGATTATTGTTTTTGTTAACAAAATTTTAAGAAAAAATTGTTCTCGTTAAAATTCACATTTCAAGTCTCTATTAGTCGATGCCGATTAAATCTTAGCTCGATTGGCATGGGCCTCGTTCCTAATGCAAGAGGGCGCAGGCTCAAATGCACTGAAGCATATTATCTTCCTATTTATGGGTTAGAGAAGGGCTATGAATAGTTCTATGCTTTATCTCAAAAAGAACTAATATGATCATAATTAAAATTCTTTGTTGACACACCAATAATTTAATATCTTACTTCTTCACTCGATATTAACCAGTAAAAATAATAATACAACAAACTTATGATATCTCGATTCAAGATTTGAAGGCAAGAGTTGAATATGAGTATACTTAATTCTTTTTAATATTTGAAGACTGTATATTCATATGGATCTTAGGATAAGAAATATATGTTATCCAAAATCGAGCAACATGATACCAATATTATTGCTCTTTAAACTATTAATGACTTTGGAAGCACTGTCTTGATTCTACCTAATCAATCTTCAATCTCATCTTTACAAATTTTTTTATATAATTTTTAAATTATTCATAAATTTCGTCAAATTCTTAAATTGAAAAATACTATGCACTAGAACCCATACCTACCAAGTTGTTGCAACAATGGCGCCAACTAAGTTAAGATAAAATCAAACTTTACAAAAACCTTTTATCTATATTAGATTTTGTCACACGCGACTTGGGTGAAAAAAATTTTAATATTAAAATTATATTTATAAAAAAAAACCTTATTCAATAATTCAATCATAAACAAAGTGGTAAAGTATTTACAAATAATCAACAAGATTTGGGTGCAATTATGAGTCATATTGCATTCCCAATGGGAGACACATGTTTAAATCTAGAAAACGACATTGTTAAGAGGAGCAGCTACAAGTCCGAAATGGTTTAAGTAATTTCCCTACCGAGACACCTAGATCCAGCTGCATACTTGTATGTATGATATGATTTTACCAAATCCAGGTTTCCTTTTTATATGAACTACAAGTTTCGGTACAAATCATGTTACTAACCTTGTTTGTCAAATCTAAAAACTTATCAAAGTATAATGATTGGAAGAAGTGAAAGGAGGATTGAAGTTTTTCATTTCAAAAACAGGGATTGTTTTGGAAAATAGTACAAATACAAATACGATTTTTGTTGCAGCAAGGGAAGACTATTAGGATGTTTGTATATATACAAAGGATTGGTTATCTTGTTTGTATCTACATTTGAAAACCAATAATAAAGAGAATGAGAATGTCACCTCTAATCAAATGGATCAATTCGTGGGTCGTGTTCGCTTGCCATTGCCATTCCGGTGCAAAGACACGTAGGGCACATAACCTGCCAAAGTTACCAAAAAAGGGTCACGAGTGAACAAATGAATGATGCGAAATAATGCTATATCTGGAAAAGAAAGGTAAATAATGAAAGCCATCAAATTTCCCGGTTGATATATGCACAAGTAAACAACACACCACTGAGACCATATATTTTTAGATGACAAACCTTTCCGGATCCCAAACAGTTTGAACATCTTTCCGTTTTGGGGGTTGATAAAGGACGGTCTCCACCATTTAGTGTCGAGACTGGTTCGGTAAGAACAAGTGATCCGGTACTTGAGCAGCGAGCACAAGCAAGATATCCTGCATTTACCGGAGGATAAAATACAGTATCTTTTTTTTGAAACTTTACAAGTACAATCAGAGTACAAATACAAGTACATGTCTGAGCTACCAGAAAGTGTAGACTGTAGAATCAAACTATTACTAGGGCTGAGCAAGAGCTACCAAAAAGTGTAGAATCAAACTATTACTAGCACTGAGCAAGAAAAACCGATCCGAACAAAGGTGTTTGGACGGTTAATGGAATACAAGTTTAAAAAACATGGTTATCCAAAACCAAATCAAATTTTATTTTTTATTTAATATATAATTGATTTTAATTTTTTTTATGATATAAAAATAAATATTTTATATTTAAAATAGTGAAAATAATTTAAAAGTTATTAAAATTTTATTTTTTTTAGAAATATTTATAAAAAAGGCTTTGAATTTTTGTCAAATAATATTCAAAAGCTATAGAGCAAAGTTCATTTTGTTAAAATAAGTCTAAAAATCCAAAATAAAAAACTAATATAGAAAAATTGAGAACTGAGCCAAACCGAATTATGACGGACGGTTCAAAAAATCTAAAATACCTAACAGAACTAAATTGAACCGATATCACCCTTAACTATTACAGTATAGACGAACTAAAACCTGAAACAATCCAAACTAATATTGAATAACCGAACTAAAACCTATGCATATAATTGCACTTGGGTCTAGAACCTGGGAACTTGGAACCCTAGGTAAACAGAAAGTTTCAGGAATATACCTGTTCCAAGACAATACTTGCATCGTTTATGCTCTTGCTGTTTAACATTGTTTATTTCGACTACCATCAAGGCTGAGATAACCCCTACTGCTCCTCCAGAGAAGGATGCCACTATAGGATCAACCTGACTGCATTTACCACCAATGGAACCACGTTAAATAATACCACAACGAAACAAAATTGCATGCGCCGTTTAAGATTTGGTAACCAAGACAGATGCCACTTCTCTTTAGAAGCCAAACTTGTCTAAGAAATTAATTCCCCACTAATATTTCTAAGTAAATATAAGCTGGCTTGCAACAATTGCGGTAAGTGTTACACTGAAACCAAAAGGACATCAACTTCTTCGTGGTTAAAAAGGTAGCATTCAAGCGAGCTTAAGCGATACCTAATAATAAACATCCACTACAAACCAAGAGGATCAATCATACCTCAACTGCATTGGCAGATGTACACTACGGATGAAATCTGCATATGATGTGCCCCCCAGTCCTAGCTTAAGCTCCAGCTAGGGTATGGGAAGAAGAAATAAGACATGTAAGGAAATAGAATATGATTCCAAAAACAATATCTAATTCTATCATGTGTATTTTCATGTTAAAATCAGATGTTTATTAAAAGTGATCATCTCCTTACTAATTTTCGTATATATAATGGACTATTTCCCTTCAAATGATTTATCCTCTCAGGAACACGTTCCATTCATTCTATTCTTAAAAGAACAAACCAACTAGAGAGAGACTAGATTCCAAATGTTGAGAGCATGAATGACTTACAGTGGGTGCTAGAAGTCCACCAAAAATAATAATTCCAGCAATAAGAGAATAACAAGTCACATAATAAACCTTGAGATTTGCTGAGGTCTGCAAGTGAAATACCCGGTCAAAGATATATGATTGTAAATAGATCAACTTGGATTTAATTTCATTTATTAACAAGTAAAAACAATAGGCTGATGGAATAAAAACAAATCATTTTAAGAAAATCTCACCAATGGAGGCAGGAATGGGATGAATGATGGAAAATTAGGAAGTTCACTTTCTTGCTCTTCCTTGAAAATACCTAGTTCAGCACTTTTAATTCTCTGTTGTATCCTTAGCCTCCGAACCTACAAGAATATTATTTGAGGGGTGTATCATTTGATTAAGCAATCATATGGTTTTCTCAGTATAAATGCATGCAGAAACTTCCCCTATTGACATCGACAACTCAAAAATCTAATTAAAAGAAAAGCAGTGGATTCACCTCTTCCATTTGGAGAAAGATTTTGTTTCGCCGACTTCGAATATTATCCTCAATTTCTTGAAGTTCCATCTTAGCGAAATCCTGGACTGTTTCAGGCCCTTCTATGATGCAAAATCTGCACATTTTGTAATCATAAATTCCCAAGATTTTGAAATTCATGTTTTTCTATACATTTCAAATACATAATCAAAGTTCAACCTTAACTAATTTGTCTTTTCATAGCTCATAGTTAATATAACAAATAAAAAATCCAAATTCAGCTTTTCATAGCTTATAAAATCATAAATTCTTAAGATTTTGAAATTTATGTTTTTCTTAATACATTTCAAATACATAATCAGCGTTCAACCTTAACTAATTTGGCCTTTTCATAGCTCAAAATTAATAAAAGAAATGAAAAATCCAAATTCAGCTTTTCATAGCTTATAAAATCATAAATTCCTAAGATTTTGAAATTCTTGTTTTCTTATACATTTCAAATACATGATCAAAGTTCAACCTTAACCAATTTGGCTTTTTCAAGCTCAAAATCAATATAACAAATGAAATATCCAAATTTAACTTCTCATACCTTATAAAATCATAAATTCCTAAGATTTTGAAATTCATGTTTTTTTAATATATTTCAAATACATAGTCAAAGTTCAACCTTGACTAATTTGGCTTTTTCAAGCTCAAAATCAATATAACAAGTGAAATATCCAAATTTAGCTTCTCATACCTTATAAAATCATAAATTCCTAAGATTTTGAAATTCATGTTTTTTTTAATATATTTCAAATACATAGTCAAAGTTCAACCTTAACTAATTTGGCTTTTTCAAGCTCAAAATCAGTATAACAAATGAAAAATCCAAATTTAGCTTCTCATACCTTATAAAATCCTAAATTCCTAAGATTTTGACATTCATGTTTTCTTATACAATTCAAATACAGAATCAAAGTTCAACCTTAACTAAATTTGGCTTTTTCAGAGCTCAAAATCATAAATTTCAAAATTCCTAAGCTTTCGAAATTTGTGTTTTCTAATACATTTCAAAATTCATAATCAAAGTTCAACCTTAACAAATTTGCTTTTCATAGCTCAAAATTAATATAACAAATGAAAAATCCAAATCTAGCTTCTCATACCTTATAAAATCATAAATTCCTAAGCCTTCGAAATTTATTTATTTTATACTTTTTCAAATACATAATCAAAATTCAAACTTAACTAGATTAAAATTTAATTCTCACAATTCATATAACAAATGAAATTCGAAATTTTCAAATTCATTAGCAACAGAGAAATTACCCGGCGGCAGTTTTATCGGCGGGAGAATCGGATTCAACAGACTGCGCGGAGGAAGATGAATCCGGCTCGGTAGCCATAGATCGCCATCTCGATTTCAATTCGCATTTCGTATGAACAAATCTAGAGCTCAAAGAAGGAGGCTTGTATGGAGGCGAAGGCTTTACCGTACAAGAAATCGTCAACACTCGACTCAAACAAACCATCCTCAAGAAGAACAAAATTCTTCAATCTCAATAACTCTCTCTCTTTTTTTTTTCTCAATAAAATTTCATTTCAGCGTTGTTTTTCCAAAAAAGGAAAAAAAAATGTAAGTTCATTGCTGTGATTTTATTGTTTGATGCTGAAACAAATTAATCAACCGACGACTCTATTGGTCTAATTTTGCCTCAGGTTCTTATACTCTTGGGACATTTGAAATTTAGTCCTCTACATTTAATTTAAAATTCAATACCGTTGTTACTCGCTTTTGCTAAATTTGAACCTATTATTAATTGCACTTTAATATAAGTGTAAAAAAATATAAATATATATTTATAAAAGGTTTATCTAAAAACTTTGGTTAAATGGTTAATTTAAAGTTTTAATAAACACAATGTTTTAGTTTTAATATCATCATAGTAATATTTTATAAAATTATTTTTTTGAAACTTTTTTATAAATTTATTTTATATACAACTATAAAAAGATAAAAAATAATAATATATTTTTAGTCATTTTATAATTGAATTAGTGTTTGGTTAACTTGCGAGTTGTGACATCAACCCAATCAGTGTTGATGCTTGAATCAAACAAGATAGAGATAATAATGATGCAAGGGGAAGAGCCATCGTAGACGGTGATCAAAGTTCAAGGGTATACAATGGTTGAGGTTCAAAGGATGGCTGAGAGAGAGCAATCATGCACGAGGCTAAAGGTTTATATATCCTTAGCCATGATCTTGATGTGCCATATGTCACTTTTTCATTGGCAATCTTAAGGCAAGCTTGTCAAGTGACCTGTCATTGTTGACCTAAGTAGGGTGGTTAGGGTGAGTATTGGACATGTTGTCAATCACTTCATATGAAACACAACAGTTAGCATCATAAATGGTGGTTATTGTATGGGTCTCATGTGAATTCGTACCCAAGAAGTTGTTTTAAAAAGATTACTCTGAGTGGTAGTTTGGAGAAGTGAGTATTTAAAGAGTAAGGGTATAAAAGTCAAGATGTTAAATAATAGTATAAATAAAAATGTCGCATATTTTTTTATTAATCTAAAGAGTTATAATTAGAATTAATCATTACAAACATAGTTGGACTAAAAAATGGAATATATATAGACTTAAACTAAAATAAATTTAGACAGGACTAATGAGATTCAAAATACGAATAAAATTTAAAGAAAATTTACACATTACTTACATAAAGTGAGATTTGAACCTGGTCACTCAAGGTGACATATTCTAAGTTAAATAAAAATTTTGAAATTAAAAGTAGAGAGACAAATTTTTAAAACTGAGAAAGGACAGGGACTGGGGTCAAAATTAAACCATCCCAATTTGATTGTGGAACAGAGGAGGTGAGTGAGTGGGGCTTAGATTGACGAAGACAAAGCGGAAGCATTAAATAATGATGCAAACGTGAATGGCGAAGATCTTTTGAAGGGCGCTAATGCTGCCAAGTAACTGGAATAATAAATAATAATGTTTACCTGCTTTTTCATTTTTGGATATTTTTATTTTCCCGGAAAATGACTTCCATTTTTGTAACTTTGTTCAATTTAATCCTATGATTTTCCGTCTAGGATAAGAAAATAAAATAACAATAACAAAACATTATCCAATCTGTTTCTCTTATTTTTATTATTATTTGGGGATACATCAAGAAAATGAAAATTATGATTTTCTTTTAGGCCATTGGAGAGTGGGTTTTGTTTATTTAATAAGCCCAAGGAAAACTTTTGGGCCAGAACAACGGCCTGAGTATATTAAAGAAATAGGGTAAACTACAAAAATAGTCACTTTTGTTTCTCTTAGGTTACATTTTAGTCACTTATGTTTAAAATATTACGTTTTAGTCACTTACGTTAACGCGTTGTAACATTTTAGTCATTGAGCCGTAAATTTCCATTAACGATGTAATGGTAAGCTGATGTGGCACGTTAAATCATCATTTCAAACAAAAATTTCAGGTTAAATTATACAATTGATCCCCATATTTTTTCGTTTTGAGCATTTTTTTCTTTTATGTTCTTTCAACTTTCTCTTTTTTTTTCTTCCCCATTTTCTAGTCTTTTATGCTTCTCCCTCTATTTTCCTTCTTTTTCCATCTCTTTTAACATAAAAGAAAAAAATTTAAATTGCTCAAAACGAAAAAAAATATGGAGACTACTTGTATAATTTAACCTAAAATTTTTGTTTAAAATGATGATTTAATGTGCCACATCAGCTTACCATTACATCATTAACAACAATTAACGGCTCAGTGACTAAAATGTTACAACACATTAACATAAGTGATTAGAACGTAACATTTCAAACATAAGTGACTAAAATGTAACCTAAGGGAAACAAGAGTGACTATTTTGGTAGTTTACTCAAAAAAATATAATAGAATTTTTTTGGTAAAAATACCATAGAAGCCCTTGTACTAGAAGTCGAATTGTATTTTGCCCCATCTAGTAAAAAATAGACAAATTAGTCATTGTACATTAGATCGAAGAGCAAACTGGTCTTTTTTGTTAAAATTTTTATCTATTTGTATTGTTGAAAATGGATATGGTTGACAGAATAACTAGACAGTGACACATGGCGTGCCACTTATACCTCATGCTGACGTCCAATTTATAACAATAGAAATAGATGAAATTTTTAATAGAATGACCAGTTTGCTCTTTGATCTAACATACAGGGACTAATTTGCCCCTTTTTTTAGTAAATGGGGCAAAATGCAATCTGACTCCTAGTACAAGGGCCTCAAGGATATTTTTACCCCTTTTTATTATAAACTTTTTAATTAACACTAGATTTTTTCACACCCATTATGTGGGTGAAAGAAAATATTTTATTAAAATTTGTTTAATTATGAATATAGATAGAATTAATTTTATACTTAATACTATTGAATAAGTGTTCGATCCTTAGATTTGTAATTATTTTATTTAAAGATGATATAAAAGTATAAAAAATCAAAAGTGTCACTACAATAATATTAATTATAATTTTTTTAAAGGGATATTTCTATAATTTTATAATTGAGTTGGTAACTCGATTAAGAGTGATACTGTAACACCCATAACATTCATCCGTCACCGAAATAGGGTTACGGAGTATTACCGAACTTTACAAATTAAATACAGACATTTCATAACATTTGTTACACATATTAAGAATCAATTATATAACACTCATATTGTCCCTTAGATGCGCCCTCGAGGCCCAATATACATCTTAGAAGTGAATCGAGACTAAATCGGATACTCTGGGAATTTTTCCCAAAATCTCAAAAATTTTCTTAGGAGCAGGGGACACACGCCCGTGTCTTAGGCCGTGTGGGCAATCGATATGAGGCACACGGCCGTGTCCCAACCTGTGTCCTTACCTGTGTAACTTTTTGACTTGGGTCACACAACTAACCACACGCCCGTGTGCTAGGCCGTGTGCAAGGTGTAGGGGTCACACAGCCAAGACACACACCCGTGTGCTAGGTCGTGTAACTTTTCTCTCCCTTTTTTTTATATCAACCTATACACAACATTTCAGTACATCAAAGAGCCCCAATCAAACAATCAACACAAGCCAAAAATCATGTTTTAAACATAATATATCATCACAAAACTCAATTGCCTAAACTTACCAAAATAACTCCATTCATTGTTTTTCCAAAATTTACTACTAAATGCATGCATACTAACATATATATATATGTGTGCCATTCACAACCATACTTCAAATTTAGCTATTTTCCAATCCAACCCTATACATGCTATATAAACCATAAAATGTATAACAAACTCTACCGGAGCGAACTGGATAGTGTGACTCGATGTATTGATCCGATCCTCCGAACTTCTAGAAAATCTGCAAAGAACATTAAACAACACAGTAAGCTTAATGAAGCTTAGTAAGTTCCTTGGCTTTAAATATAAATCTTACCGAACATACTATAATAATTCATTTAGGTAAATCATTTCACAAACGTTTCCTGCCAATGACAACTTCGATTGATGAATTCACTTATTCGAGCTCAATATCAATAATAACTTAAATTCTTCCACATTAATTCCATACGGCACTTACCAATCCTTGTCAAATCAGATAACGTCTTACGGATTTGTGTACATCGTAAACAGAAGCCCGAATGCTGCAATGAAACACATAAGTGCTACGCAAAAACCCGTAAGGGTTAAACGGAAGCTCATAAGAGCTAAACGGAAACCCATAAAGGTTAATTTGAAGCTCAAAAGAGCTAAACTGAAACCCATTAGGGTAAAACTAAAGCTCAAAATAGCTGAACTGAAACCCAGAAGGGTTAAACTGAAACTCATATGAGTTGACTGAAGCTCACGAGAGCTAAATGGAAAGCAAACACGGAAGTTCACAACAAATGCTAAACCCTGGTTTACTTGGGTAATTTGCCGGTAATTCCTATTTCGCACTGAACAACTGTACTCAATCATGCGTTCCATTCTTTACGAACACTCAATTTAATTTCATAACTTTAACAATAATTTTATTTTCACAAATGATATAAATAAATACACATTACTATACATCAATTTAATTTATAACATTAAAATTAAACCATACGAACTTACCTGGGTTAAATTGTAAGTTTGTAGTACTTAGAAACTGTTCTACTAATTTCTCTTTTTCTCGTTGATCTACGGGATCTTGATCTAAAATATAAAATTGTTTATTCATTAGTATATTTTTCAATTCTAATTCACTTCACAATTAATACCCTTCAATTTTTTAAATTACACAATTACCCCAACTTTTACACTTTTTACAATTTAGTCCCTCACCAATTATCCTATCAATTGATTAATTTTTCTCAATTGAAAATTTATCTAACTATTCTAGGCTATCTCACGGCCTTTGATAAACTTAATCTAATATCAAACCCTAAGATTTAATCTTTTTCACAATTTAGTCCTACAATCAATTTCTATTAAAATTGCTTGATAAAATCATCATATAACAAAATTAAAGCTTCAATTCCATGTTAATTCATCATAAACATCTAGCACTCATCATTTATAACTTTAAAAATTACCCATAAAATCAAAAACTAATGAATTAGATAGTTGGACCTAATTACAAAAGTCTTAAAAACACAAAAAAAAAATCAAGAAAAGAGCAAGAATTGAACTCATATGTAGAAAAATATGAAAACCAGCTTCTTAAGGGTTCTTCAATGGTGTTTTTGGCTGAGAATTATGAAGAAGTGTCTATATATTCAATTAAATCCTATTTTTAACTTTTAACTTTTATTTCATTTCCAATTTTACCCCTTGTTCACACTAATTTCATGATTTTTCTACACTCATGCCGTCAAGCCTCTTATTTTAGGCTTATTTACCCTTCAAGTCCTTCCTTATTTAACATTTAGGCTATTTTATCACTCTGGCAAGTTTTGCACATTTTTCAATGTAGTCCTTTTTAATTAATTAACTGTCAAAAAGTTAAAATTTTCTAATGAAACTTTAATACTAACTTAATGACACTCTGTAAATATTTATAAAAATATTTATGGCTCGGTTTATGAAATTAAGGTCTCGATATCTCGTTTTCAGAACCACTTAACCTAATAAATTCTTTTAAAACACAAATCACTAATTCAAAAATCTTTCTAAAATCACACTTAACTCATGCATAATAAATAATAAAATTTTTTAACTCACTCGTCGGATTTAGTGATCTCGAACCACAGTTTCCGAAACCATTGAAAATTAGGCTGTTATAGATACCAACTTAATAAAGTGATTAAATAATAGTATAGATAGATAGATAACATTTTCTTTTATCAAAAACTTGTAGTCATGGTTGTTAATAGCACCTGGCTCAATTATTATCATGTCGACTTGGTAATTCACATGTAAACGATTGTTGATGTGACATTACCATGTTTGAAAAAAATATTCTAATAAGTTTTAAAGAATGTAAAACTATAAAAATTCAATTATAAAAATTCAAAAAGTAGCAAAATATTAAAATTCTCAAAAGAAATTCAAAAATATAAAAAGTGTTTTAAAATATTTATTAAAAAAAACCTAAATTAGTTCATATGACTAACCTTTTTCTAGTTTTCCTGTGGCCATGCCAATGATATTAGTGGCATTATTCAATTTGACTGAGAAAACAAGGCATGGGTTGGTGCTAAGTATGTTTCCACTGTCTGCCTTTTAACTTGTTTCCACCAATTATCCCATTTGATCGAGGAAGAGCCAATGCTATTGCTTGCTCTTTGTCTTCGTCCCTCGATTTGTTCAATTAATTGTGCAATCTCTATTTTGATTGTAACTGAAAATTGAGATAAGTTTAAAGAAAGTAGATTTAGCTTATTGTTGGTGCATATATGCTAGTAATGTTTATACCTTGGGAAGTTCGAGTGGCATACTTTTTTTTAGGAAGTCAGTTTTTTCAAGAATTTTTTTTTTAAGTATTATCTGTCGAGCAGTTGACATAACCCTCAACAATAGTAGGTATTGTCTCGTATTGAAGTTTTGTCTCTTTCTTCCATCGAGAGTTAGTTTTCGGAGAAGAAACACCTCAATTGATGAAGATATAACCAATAAAGCTTCCAAGAAAAATGTCATTATAGTGCGTAACATTAAATCACTTGCGTACAAAAGGAACTCGAACCACCAATCTAAACATAGAAGTTACCTAAACACAAGGGAACATCAAACAATGCTTTTGATAGTTGATGCTAATAATCCAAATTTTGCATTTTTTTTATTAGTATCATTTATCCTTGACTATCTAATTGTAGTATGTTTTGCAAATGTTTCCTTTGTTGGCTCATTCTGTTAGTTTGGTTTTTTGGGATGTCTTTAAAATTTGCATGTATTTTTGGTACTGAGATTTTTGCTATTGCCTCCTTTTTATAGTTAGTTTAGATTCTAGTATTGCTTAAGACCTTTGAAAAATAGAGTAAAGTAACTCTAAATATTAGAATTATCATTAAGGTTGGTTTAAAATCATCACTTTTAATGTAAAATAACTAACAGTATTGTTAATTTAAATATACATTTAATATTATTAAAAATATTAAATTCTAATTGGCATTGTATAGGGAGTGGAACCATAATTAGATCTAGACCATAAATATTTTGGTGTTGGTAGGCCCATCAACACAACTGATCACCAACAATAGATTAATTCATGAAACCTATAAGATCATCCAAATCCATCTATATAAACAATCTCTTTTGAGATTGATCAACAATGAACCTCAACATAAAACCTATTAGTCAAGGGTGTTTATTCCTTCCCCAAGTTTTTGGAATGATGTGTAAGTTTAACATGTATGATAGTGTAATTGTGTAGGCATATGGGTGTGTGAGTTGTACTTGAATGATATTAAGAGAGATTTGTCAACAATGAGCATGTATCCCAGGTAAAAGATCTTTGGAGGTCTTATATTAGGAGTCAAATTGCATTTTATGCTTATTACTCAAAAAATAGATAAATTAGTCAATATACGTTAAATCAAATGATAAATTATTCCGTTCTATTAAAAATTGGCATGATTGACGGAATAACAAAAAAGTTACGCCACATATACTTATACTGATGTACAAGGACCAGTTTTTACAATAGAACTGGATGAATTTTTTTATAGAACAACCAATTTGCTCTTTGATCTAACGCACATGTACTAATTTATCTATTTTTTAGTAGAGAGAACAAATTAAAATCCGGCGCCTGATATAAACAACTTTATAATACTTTTACCTATACCCCTTTGCTCTACTCCATTTCTTTCATTTCTTGTATTAACCTTACACGTAAGAAGCTTCATGAAGATCCAAATCCTACACCATCTAATATTATTTTTCCCTCCATGGGACCACTCTCGTTAGTGTAAATATTGTCCAACACTACATAATCATGTAAATTGAAAACAGATATAAATCACATCAACACTACATCTATGTAAAAATTACTGCCTAACACTACATGATCTTTTTAAGATATTATTTTCTATTTGTAGATAACGTTCACAGCCTCACTCACTGAAATTTGCTCTCCACGTCTAAGTAGGGAAGGGTGGGGGAGCTAAGTGGTATCATAAATCATCAAAAGATAGCCAAATTTGGATGAAAATATCTTGCAAGTGTTTTCAGCCTTCTAAATCGTTAGCAGATCCAACCAAATATATGTATGTAAATTATTATGGGACTGTTTTAGTGATGGGTCAATTCCTTCACTGCACCATTCACTATTGAGAATTGACATTATTGTATATAAATAAATTAAATATAGTTGAAAGTTGGGCCAAAAGGGATACTCAAGTTTCAGCGTTGAAGTAATGGGAAATTGGGTCCAATTTTATGAGGCAACTTGGATTGGGGAAATGGAGGGGTGTCGCATCGCATTGCATGTGAGGTGGTCCGACCATAGGGTGGCCGAATTTTTCGAATCTGCAAGGTTTCTAACTCATTTCAAATTTGAATAATGTAATTATTGGTAAAAATATCATAGAGTCTTTTATAATAAGAGTAGAATTGAATTTTATTTTACTTTACTTTAAAATTGGGTAAATTAGTCCATTTGCATTAGATCAAATAGCAGATTAGGCACTCTGTTAAAAATTTCATTAATTTTTACTGTTAAAAACTAGCCCTTATATGTTAGTATGAGGTACATGTTGCACGCTAAGGTCACTGTCTAATTATTCCATTAGCCACGCTAGTTTTTAATAGTATAAATGGATGAAATTTATAATAGAAATGATCAATTTATTCTTTGATCTAATGCAAAATGACTAATTTGTTCATTTTTTGTAGAGGAGCAAATGCAATTTGACTTCTGATACAGAGCCTCCATGATACTTTTACCCATATGTGTTCTATAGGTCAAAGACGTTCATCTCACAACCCACATTATGGGTTCAAGTCGTAGGAATTACCAGGGACAACGTCAAGGAGCTAGCAAAGGCCTCAACCTCCAAAATAAAATAAAAAATTAATTTTACTAATTCTCATAAAAATATACAATTAAAATCCAACCCATCAAAAAAAAATTTTACTTCACCTTAAAGATTATCGGCTTGTGGCATGTGCATAGCAATGATTTATTCTGAGTTATAAAAGAAAAAACTTTTTTTTTTAAATTTTAATATTTAGAAAAGGGTTTTCGCACACTAAATTCTGATTTATAGTATTAAAAAAAAAGAAAAGAAAAGAGAAGATTAATGAAAGGACACTGGAAAAGAAAAATAATCTTAACCATCTTTGCCAATAAGTGAAAAGGGGAACGAAATAATTGATTACAATGATTTTGTAATAAGATGATTGTTTTTTTATAAAATAATTATGTAAAAATAAGGAAGGAAAATTTTAAAAAATCAATTTAATTTTTTTTCTTAACATTAGTATGTTTTTTTTAAAGAAAATATTATTATTGATAAGAATCATAAACAATAATAATACAAAGATATAACATATCGTACAAACAATAAATAAATCCCTACAAGTTAAAACAGAAATGTCATATCTGCAAAATAATTTCAAAAAGAGAAGGACAAATTAAAAGTAATCGCAATACTGAAATAATTCATAAACAAATTAGAGATGGATCAACTTATTCAAATTACTGAATTTTACATCCTAGTCTCGCCATCATCAAATTAACCTGACGATAAATACCATCAACCAAGAAAAATTGTCAAAAATCTTTAAAAACCCGTTGCATTAGTGATACACAAAAAGCTAAATCTCATATGAATTATCTTCCTCCTCATTATCTTAAATCTATCACTATTATTATAATCTATCGTGATAAAACCCTTGAAAAATTATTCTTAATATATCTGACTACCCTTTTATTCCACCCTACTGCCATCCCTGTCATACCATTTTAGGCAAACATTCCCGCACGAGTTGAGCCAATTGAAGGTGAAGTTTACAAGTTGAGCTTATAGATTTGGTGTGCTCCATTGAAAATGGGGGCTCTTTATCCTAATATTAAACATGAATTTTCGTGGGTGAATGGCCCAGCAAATCGGAAAATATTCTAGTTGTGGAACCACCTATGTACCCTAGATTCTAGACATGTTGAAATTTAGTTAGGTCCTTGCCCAATTACTTCCACTACTAAAGGGTTTTTCCAATCTCTACTTCAATCTATATACCTGTAATTATGCCTTTCCTTCCGCCCTCAACAATCATAATTCATCACTGGATAACTAATTACTTTTCGATTGAATGATAAAAAGTTTGATATTTTTTATAAGAGATTTCAAGGTCGAGTCAAATAAATGAAGAAAATAATTTTGGAGGAGTCTTGCTCTCCGTTTAAGAGTTTAACTTAATTTGATTTTAAATTTAATTTGGGTCCATTGTAATTATCGAATATCAATAAATTTATATTAAAAAAAGTGAACGAATCTAATAAAAATTGGCACATTTCACAATCATAACTAAAATTTTGATAACTTCAATCTGAATTTGGCAAATCCATAAAGAAAATGATAATTTCAAATTTAAAAAAAAATAGATATCCAAATCTGCAAAAAATTTTAATTCAAATATGCTAAACTTCTTTTCATATATATAAATTCAAAACAATAACCATTTTTATAACCAGTAGATTCAGATATTAGGAATATCTATTTACACCCATAGTGGATAATAATTTTAAAATCTAAATTCGAATATTATCTTAATCCACAATCCGAATTAATATCCCTAAAACATTTATGCATACATGAAATAAAAATATAATTAAATAAATTTATTAGCAAATGACATCGTGCGATTTACTTATACCGTAGAACTTTTAATGAGGTTAAAGTATTTGAAAAGGTCTTGTACTATAGAGATCAGATCAAATTGGTTCATCTATTATTAAATGGGTCAATTTAGTCTCTATACTATTAAAAGAATTAAATAAGTCTAAATTGTAATAGAGTTGACATTAACCAAATAAAAAATATTTTGAATTTTTTTTTTCAATTACAGTCCAATTCCAAACAAAATATTTCATTTACAGAACAAAATTTATATTAAAAGTATTAACTTTGTTAAATAGCAAATTAATTTTTTTATACAGTAAATATTAAGTCTATTCTAATTTGGCTTTATTTGATTATTTTAAATTGTAAAATGACTAAATTAATCTATTTAATAATAACGAGACTAATTTAATTTGATCCTATAATAAAACTACATCTAAAACTCCATTCACCCTTTTAATGACAATTATGTTTTTTTCCAGGTTTAAAGAAAACACTATTAAATTGACACTTTTGGTTTAAAACTTGGATTTTTTACAAAATAGTGATGTGTTTAGACAATAATTGATGAAATATATGGTTTGAAACTAATTAATAATAATACAATATTAAAATGAAAAAATAAATAATTTGTGAGTAAAAGCGAAATTTAAATACATCAAATTAAAAATATTAAATGTACTATAAGTGTTTATTATGGTGTTGTCGTAAATCTTGAGTTGATATCGAGTTAACTTATTAAACAAACTTGATCAATAATATTATTAATATATAATAGAAATTCTTTCACACGCATATGCATGTGAAAATCACGTATTTAGAACATAGATACATGATTAAAAATAATATACATTAAATAATGAAATGTATGGTTTGAAACTAATTAATAATGACACATGAAATATGTACAATATTTAAATAAAAAATTTTAAATTATAAGTAAAATGAAATTTAAACACATGATACAGCAGATTAAGAATACTAAATTAGTACAATTGTTTAACATGGTGTTGTTATCAATCCTAAGTTGGTGTCGAGTTAATTTATGACACCAACTCAATCAACAATATTATTAAATCTAAATTTAATTATGTAAAGATATTTCCATAATTTCTCTAATCGTGTTGGTGTCCGGTTGACTCGTGACACTAACTCAGTCAAATGTTTAAATAGAAGTATAGATATATAATTGATGGAAGTAATAAAATGTACATATTAAAATAAATTGTATAAAAAAATTAAAGTAAAACTTCAATTGACCGGTAAATTTAAGTTTTTACTAACTTAATTGGCAAGGATTCAAAAATTACGTTAGGCATATTTTTATTGATTTTTTAAAAATGAAAATGACTAAAATACCCTCGATAATATAACCATATTTTAATGACGAAAGGATAATTTCGAAATTTCTCTAATTGAGTTGGTGCTCGGTTGACTTGTGACATTAACTTAGTCGAGTGCTTAAATAATAGTATAGATAATTGACGAAGGTGATAAAATGTGCATAATAAAATTAAAATGTACAAAACATTTTAGAATAAAGCTTTGGTTGAATGGTAAAGTTAAAATTTTATCGGTACAAATGTTATGAGTTCAAATTCTATTATATGCAAAATTTTTATTGATTAAAAAAAGCTAAAGTAGACTGGAATAATATAACTTTTATAAATACATATGGTTTTCTTTTTGTAATTTATCTAACTGAATTGGTGTCTGATTTATTCATAACTCCAACTCAATCAAAAATTTAAATAATTATTTAAAAAATATAAAAATAGTTTAAATTAATCTAACTGAATTATTTTTAATCTAATCCGATCAAACCCAACCAATCATAACATATAATTTAAACTAAATTCAAATAATTTTGACTCAACTTCATAATCAATAATTATCTCGTTTCTTTAATAAAACTTAGGGTGAGTTTAGATGGGTGGTGCGTTTACCTGCGATTAGTGTAAAAATAATGGTGGCGGTGAGACTAGATACTATAGCGATCCTGTAACGTGAGATAAAAAGTAAACTAAACGCACCACACCGCACCCAATTGTCCATCCAAACCATCCTTACTCTCTCTGCATATCTACGCACCTCCCACCCTCAATACCTCTCGCATTTAGGCACCCCACGCTATTGGGGATGCATTATGGAAGGAGCATTGTGCCACCAATGATTGCCATCATATCAGATCTGATCTTATCAATGTTTTCGATTTCTCAATTTTACCAACTTCAGAGGTGACCACATTTGACACATACCTTAATCCTAATTTTGACTCCACTAGAGAGGTAACAAAAAAAACCTCAATTCAAGCCTTCCTCCATCTACGAATACTCTTTCTTCCAGAAGGAGATGAAGGGGTCAGAAAATATAGTGACCATTACACTTGTTCATGAGTCAAGTAGTTGGCTTTGGCTCGGCTTGATTTTTGGGTTGGGTTTGATTTTTAAATTTAAACTTAATTATAAATATATATATATTTTACTATTGTATTAATTTTAAATAGTAAAACGAGCTTTTTAGATGGGACGGGATAACCCAAAAATGAATCAAGACTAGAATTTATTTTGGAACCAAGCTTTGGGATGTCTCTCGTATGCATACACTGAAGTATGATCTCAACTCTCTTGAGTCTTAAGCAACCACTTTTAGCGACTTTTCGTGTTCCTTACGTGTAAATCTCCATTATTGTATTACTCGAAATTCTATATAATTTTTATGATACAATACAACACATAATAAAATAATCTCGTAGTTTATTAATTTTTATTTAAAATTAAATTAATTAATGAAACATAACAAATAAAAAAACAAGTACGTCAATAGACCGATATGAAGTCGATGGGTCGATTAATCAATTAAAATTGAAAGTGGTTAAGTAAGTGATTTAAGTCATTGAAAACCCTAATAAAAATTTAGTGCAGGTGCAATTACAACCCATTGGCAATAATCGAGTCTAAGCAAAGTGTTTGGTAAAAGTATTAGTGGATTGGATGTCAAATTTTTTTATTGAAAAAATAAGTAAATTAGTTTCTATACATTTTGAAACTTGTAAGTTAGTTATTCTATTAATTTTTATGTTAAATGATGATGTGGACATGCTGGAAATTATTTTTATGGGTAAACTATAAAAATGGTCACCTAACTATACATTTTGTCCTATTTTGGTCACCTAATTATTTTTTTCGAATTAGTCACTAAACTTTACGAAAATATTTTAGTTACTCTGAGCTTTTGTCGACTTTTTTTTTTGTTTGTTTAGTAACAAAATTAGCCCTCTAATATTTACATATTCTATCAATTTAATCCTAAATATAAAAAATAAATAAATTTAGCCCTCAATATTTACAAAATTTGTCAATTTAGTCCTAACTCTAAAATTTTAAAAATTAATAGTTGAGTGACCAAAATAGAACAAAATGCATAGTTATAGCTTACCCATAAAAAATAATTTCCAGCATGTCCATGTCATTATTTAACAGAAAAAATTTAGCGAATGGGCTAATTTACATGTTTCGAAATGTATAATGACTAATTTGAGCATTTTCCAATAGAGAGCTGAAATGCAATCCACCTCTAAGTATGGGGCTTCCCTGGTACTTTTACCTTTGCCCATTGTATATATTTCATCTAATTATAATACTAATTTTGTTATGTTTATGTGCAAGTTGTGGCATAGAAAAATCGAACCTAGGGGCCTGCCTTTGTTTTATGTTTTAAAAATGTCTATAATTGCTGCTACGTTTCTGCAGATTCTGTGGATGGTTTGCTCACGTGAAATTGAAAGGTAAAATTATGCTATTAGTCTTTACATATTATAAAACTTGTAGATCTAGTCCTTTATACTTCAATTCGATCAATTTTATTTCATGTACTTATTGATTCAATTAATTTTAATCATTGTACTTTTTAAAATTTGAAATTTTAGCCTTGACAAAATAGTAGCAGTTAAATCTATTCAGTTAAATTTTAGAACTAGTCTTATACCATGCATAAATTTTAATCATTCTATTTATCGAATTTCGAAATTTCAATTTTAATACAAATAATAGTTGTTAAATCCATTAACCGGTTTTTTGTGAATAATACATGTCTGGATGATATTACACATACGATAATAAATTTATATCATAAAAAATAATAAAACTTAACTTAATAAATTTAATAGATATCACAACTTACCAAACTAATATCAAATTTTAATCAAACTAAAATGTGGTCTAAAAACCACAAAGTCCCTCAGATTTTTATTTTTCTCAGACTCCAAAAAATAAAAAAAATGGAAAATCATGAAAGAAAAAGAAGAGATATCACGTGTCAAGATCATATCATTTTCGTGAAAGGGATGAAAATTTAGATCCCCTAATAAAATAAAAATGTGGAAGTCAAAAGTTGTTATCTCCTCCCATTACACCACAAGCAAAAAGTACCTTATCTTTTCCTCCTCTAAACTACTTTGGTAAAAAAAAACACTAGGATTATTGGGGTTAAAATTGGAGAAAATGTTGATTTTAAAAAAATATTTAGGGAAATGTACCACCTTTTCGATAGGAAAATAGGTCGATTATGAAGAAAGAAATAAAAAACGCATTGAATCGAACCTGCGACTAAAGGATATAAAATCACTATTATTTAACTTAAGACTCAATGACAAAACCACTAGCATTTAACTATCTAACTAAATAAACTAATGTATCCAAAAAGTTAGAAAGCGTGCCCTATAAGACGCGTTTTCTATTTCTCTCTCCAAAATTGATCTATTTTCTTAAATATTTTTTAAAACCGACATTTCCTCAAATTTTGACTGGTTATAGGGATGGTAAAAAGAATTCTCAAAATTATCGATTTGATCTAATTTAATTTTATAGGATGATTTTTTCGTTTTGAAAATCGAATTTTAAAATGGATGGGGGTTTTATTTCTATATTAGTATTTCAGAGTCAGATTAAGATCCAATTTAAGTAAAATTTTCATATCATTTCTATTGATGTGTTTACTAAAATGTTCTTTTTCAATTTTATTAATTATTTTATTTTATTTTATTTTAATATATAATTTTATAATAACTATATTTTTATTTCTTAAAAATTTTCATGTATTTTTATAATATATTGTTTTTATAAAATTTTATAATATATATTTGATTTAATATAATAAAAGTTAATATATATAAAATAATATAAAATTTTGAGACAAATTGAAATATCATAAAAATCAGATGAAATTAATATATATATAAAAGCTGATGGCTTAGACTAGGATTATTACAAAAATGCTACTGTATATTATATATTATTTAGGTTTAATTTAATTTTCATCCTTCTCTTTATAAAGTTGAGAAATTAGTCCTTTTATTTTAATTTTTTAGAATTTGATTCTTATTTTTTAAGAAAAATGACAAGTTAGTCCAATTGAGTAATATTGTTAAACATTACCACTAAGCTATTGATCTCGAAATCAGCAATTTAACAAATATATATATATGTTTGGAATTAACGATAAGCATCCTTAAGGGGAAAAAACAATTTATATGCAAAAAATTAAAATAAAAAATCATTAGTTTATGTAAAATGGAGAGACTTTTGACACATTAAAGTAGAGGACTATTTTTTAATTTTTGTAAAGTAAAGGATGAAATTTAGAATTAAACCATTATTTTACCAAAGGTTTTTCTATGGTTTCTTGCCGCCTCGCTTAGTCTCTTCTCTTGCCCATATTTTGCAAATCTGTAGGCAAGTTTTACACATTATTATTATTATTATTATTTATTTTCCCAAACCTTTTATATATTTAATTTATTTTCTTTTTACAATTCTCCTTGCGGCCTCTCCATTCCTAAGGATTTGTGGAGTTATTTCGGTTCATTCTCTGCGAAGGTATTAAATCATTCTTTTTTCTTTAAAAAAAAACCATTTATGCTTGTTTTGTATGAATCTCTTTTGTATTTTTTATCTGTTTATTTTCAGAATCGGGTTTGGGTCTTGAATTGTTCTAAAATTAAGATGGAATTATTTATCATGTTATACATCCAATATATGGGTCAAGTTAGTGGCGGATCCAGAAATATTATTTACGAGACAGAACGAAGTTAGAAAATTTTTGGGGCGAAACTAAATTTTATATTTTATAATAATAAAAATATAATTTTATCATTTTAATGGTTTATATCTTTATAATTTTTAGAAGATTAAATAAAATGTTTATCATTTTTGAAGGCTAAAGTCTAATTTATTATTATTAATTTAAAATTTTATAAAATATAAAAAACTTAAATGAAAAAAAAAATCAGGGAACCGGGATTCCTAACAACCCTCTTAGATGCACTCCTGTCTCAAGTCAAACCGAGACCGGAAAAAAACTCGAGCCATCCTTCCCTGTTGCCATCATAGTTGAGAAAAAAAGAGAGTAATGGATTGGGATGCTTACTATTTGGCTTGTGATTATTTATGTATGTATGTATGTGTATGCAGATGCATTCAGAAGGGCTTGGCCAACCTAAAATGGGATAATTATATGTTTTAATCACTTCAAAAATTATAAATTTATAAAATAATATATAATGAAGTTATCGTTTAACCCTTAAAAATAATAAAATTTTGATTAATCCTTATAATAATTATAAAAATATATAAAAAAATTATAATTTAACTTTCATAAAAATATATAACCTAATATCGTCTCAGAAAATTTTTATTTCTTCTTGTATGTGTGCATATATATCTATCTATATGTACGTACGTACGTATCTCCATGTGGCCTTGTTGGCTTGGTCCGTTAAAGATACGACCGACTCAATTGCCTGCACCTTTACCAACTTTGCCTGAGCATCACCCAAACCCCATACCTCTCTCTTAGTTGATATTTTACATCCATGAAATTCAAACCCCTAAAAATATCTTTCGTTTCACCAAATATCTTCTTTCTTTTGCTAGCTTTTGCAATGAGACCCTAAGGCCTGTTGGACCCATGGGGCAACCCATGCCTAATTTAGTCATATAATTCGATATTTCAGTTTCTTAACTCTTTTTTAAAAAAAGTCGAAGCCAGCAATCCATCAGGGAGATAAAATAAAATTTTAAAAGTTTGAGGGGCCAAAAACTAAAAAAATTATTTAAAAGGAACTTAATTTAAATACCTCATAAATAAAAGGGACTAAAATAAATATTATACCTCGTAGCTAAAAGGAGACAAGTCCACTAATTGCCCGTTATAACTACGCCCATAATATGCTAAAAAAATTTGGTTATTTTTCAGATGAAAACATGAAAAATCAACATTTTCTAATGTTCAAGGTCCCCGAAGCTTAAAATTTAAATGTACAAAAATTAAATTACTTGTTTTTTATAGTAGAGTGATTGATTTACACTTCATCCTATAGTATAAGGACTTCTCAGGTAATATAACCCATGTTGAGGTTCACTGCTCGAGCTTAGCATTAAAAAAGAATTGACATAATCATGAAGTTTCTTCAACGTTTAATTACATCTTATCTATTAATATGGATAACCAAATAACAAAGTTAGTGGCTTGGAACTTTTTTTTTTTTTTAGTTTCATGCATTTTAAAGGCATGAAAGACAAGACAATGAAACATATCATGAGTGTAAAATATTGATGTACAATGAGTTTTTATGTTTTTAATTTGGTTAAATTTTGCTATTAGTCCCTGTACCATGCACAAGTTATGGATTTAGTCCATGTACTTTATTTTGGTCAATTTCGGTAACAGGTACTTTTAGAATTTGAAGGTTTTAGTCATGGCCAAAAGATAGCTATTAGTTATACTATTTTCAAATTTTGATGTGGCAGACATTTTATCACGTATGTAATTCTATATAAGTTTATTATTTTCACATATTATTCACATAAATACAAAAAAAAGAGCCCGATTAATAGATTTAACAATTGTCTTTTACATTAATACTAAATTTTAAAATTTTTAAAGCATATAGTAACTAAGAATGATCCAACTAGAGAACATGGATTAAATTTAAAACTTTACGCATATAATACAAAATTAATAGCAGCCTTTTACCAAGTAAATTTAACCGTTATCGTTTAGTGATGACTAAAATTTCAAAATTAAAAAATTACAGATGTTAAATTTGACAAATTCAAAAACCCTTGTTGTGGTGGCCTATTGGTCAGATGTTCATCTTTCCATGAATAGCCTGGGTTCGAATCATCATTGTACCAAAAATAAAATTAATCAAATTAAAGTTTAAGTACTAAATCAATAACTTAGGGGACTAACAGAAGAAATTGACCTTTTTAGTTTAAGTTAAAAAGGGCGGTGGTGGGATTCAGGCGTGGTAGTGCTTCTATCTTTGTGGGCAAAAAAATTCGATCCATTACATACATGTGCACCCATATAAAAAGTAAAATACCATCACAACAAGTGGCCTTTAAATGTCAAAATCCAACCCCCCATTATAAATACCAACCCCCCACTTACACCCCCCCAATCAACAATTCACTTCATATATATCATCCCATTAAAATGGAGAAAAAATTGCAACTTAAGTCCTTTCATTTCACCCTCTTCTTCCTTTTCTTCTTATTGTTTGCATTTAATATTGTGGGTGCTTTTGGTACTAGGAAAACACTATCCATGGAAGGCTCTAATGCACCAAACGGTGGTTCCAATGGTGCTACTGGTTCAGCCCATGGTCCTAACTGGGACTACAGTTGGGGATGGGGTTCAAGCCCTGGTAGTGGATGGGGTTATGGTTCTGGTTCAGGGAGGTCTCCTAATGGGTTCGGGAGGGGTTACGGGTTCGGGTTTGGGTCTGGTACTGGTTCAGGTTCTGGTTCTGGTTATGGTTATGGGAGTGGTGGTGCTCATGGTGGTGGATATGGTGCTGGAAGTGGAACCGGTGGTGGTGGTGGTTCTGGTGGTGGAAGTGGTGGTGGTGGTTCGACTGAAAATGGAAATGGTAACCGTTGGCCATCAAGGAACCCGAACCCTAATCACCATGGTTAAAAACAAGGAGGTTTTGAGGTTTGCTTTGTCAGGTGACAATGGTTAGTGTGTAATATAAAATACATGGTGTGTAATATATATTATATATTTTGAATCTATGTTAGTTTTCTAAGTTAAAAAAAAAAAAACTATGTACCTTTTATGTGCTTGATTATATAATTTGAGCTTTTAAGGCCATGTTTATTTCCATTTCATGCTATAATTTTTTTTTTTATATTTTAAGTTTTCATGTTCGAAGTTGGAGCGTAATGTGTTTTATCTAGTTAACATTTTTTTTTCTCATATATCTTTTTAACAAAACATAAATCGTTTTAGAATTCAACTTGAGATTGATATCAATGGTAGAACTGAGATAGTAAAATCTTTATCATCTTACTCATGATTTAATTGAGACAATTAATTCTAACGGTGTATAATCAATTAATTCTGACGGTGTATAATGTGATAAAGAAAATAATTATTTTTAGACATGAAATTTTGAGGTATCAAAGTGAACCATATTTTCCTATTTTAGAATATACAACATTAAAGTCGAATAGAATAATATTATATGGTTTTTTTCTATTATTCAATTGATAATACTATGGTTTTTAAATGCAAATATTGTTGTTGTTTGCATGGTTGACACTAGAGTTAAAATTTGGTGACTCTTTTTAGAATAAACAAGGCAAAATATATTAACCGAAACGTAAAGAGATGACATTTTGATAAATTTGAGATTGAAACCTCGATATCTTTCTTACCAACATAAAACATGGGTGTTCATTAAATCCGAAAAATAGATTGAAGGAGCTGATGGAGAAGTAGTGAGAGTTTTTTTTTTTCTTTGTTGTCTTTTGAGAGTATGTATGGGGTCTTTCTTTGGAGCCCATGTAATGATGTTATGGTGACTATAGGGTATGTAAGATATTAAGTATAACAAGCATGATGATGGGTGGGTCTATCATCATTTAAAACAATAGTGGATTTTTAAGACATTTTTAATGTTTAAACAATCTTTTGTAATTTTTTTTTATTTGAAATCAGTATGGTATCCAACAATCACATTGAGTCTTTATTAGATTTTGAGTCGAGTTGTGTTTGATCCTTTAAAAGTTGATACTAACAATAATCTTTCCATAAAAGAAAATGAGTTGAAGGAGTCGATGGAAAAATGACTATAGAATATTTAAGTTATTAATATATAACAAACATCAAGTTACTTGTAAGGGGTGGATTCATCGTCATTGAAATAATAGTGGATTTTCAAGGCTCTCTCGATGTTTAAATAATCTTTGGTGACTTTCTTTTTCTTTTTTAATTTGTTTGGTATCTAGTAGTTACATTGGGTTTTGACTAAATTTAGAGTCGAGTTGTGTCTAGTCTCTAAAAGTAGGTATCAACAACGGTTTCTCCATAAAATAAATTATTTGAAGGAGCCCGTGGAAAAGTGACTGTAATTTATGTGAGATAATAATGTATAACAAACATGGTGATGAGTGAATTTATCATTATTGAACAATAGTGGATTTTCAATGCTCTTTCAATGTTTAAACAACCTTCTGAATTTTTATTTTTTATTTATGTGAGATAATAATGTATAACAAACATGGTGATGAGTGAATTTATCATTATTGAACAATAGTGGATTTTCAATGCTCTTTCAATGTTTAAACAACCTTCTGAATTTTTATTTTTTATTTTTGTATGAAATCTGTTTGGTATTTAGTAATCACATTAGACTTTCATTAAATTTAGAGTCGAGTTGAATTTGATTTTTAAAATTAACAAGTTTAAACACTAATTTCCCCATCCAAAGACTAAAAAATCAAACTTAATAATTTACTTAAATAACATCAAACTTCTTATTACTCAACCCCATTCCAAAGTTTCACTTTTAACTGAAGACTAAACTAATTGAAGAAGGCTCATCTCTTCTTTGCTAATTCCTCCCACTTTGGCATGGTAGGCATTATTGTAATAACTAAAACCCCAAACTTAAAGGGTTTAATTGTATAAGATATTTGCTTATGACTTATGAGTAAAGTTAGAAAGTTAGTCAAAAAGTGGGAGCAAACTGCTATGATTGCTTATATATAATCAGGAGTTTTGAGCTAAATATTAAACATTTAAACACGGCTAATGGATACTAATTTTGCATTTTTAATAGAATGGATTGTTCTAATTGAGCTGTCATTTGCTCTCATAATGACGTCATTGGAATTTACTGCGTTCCTTGATTCGAAGAGACATATGGGTATGGGTACAGCTATCAATTAAGTGGGTTGGGCTTATTTTGGTGGATGTGAAGATGACCTTAATATATTTTTAAGGTTTGAATTATTTAAGTTTGAAATGTAAAATTTCTGGGTAATCATTTTAAGTTTTGATGGTTTTAAGTTTGTGTCATTTTAGATTATTTGTTTGATTTCTTTTCTTTTCTTAAAAATACATATAAGATTCGTCACTACAAATAGGATAATGGTAATCTCACAATTAATTACCTTATTTATGAATTTCATAGTAATAGAAATACATGTCCTATAGAAACAAAACTTGTAACTTGCTATTCTCTTGCCTAGCAGGCAAGGATTTACTTCTGTGGATAAGATGATTCATTTGAATATGCAACTGAGTAATCAGTCTAAGCAGGAGGCAATATACTTTGATATTATTGATTATTCTTTGATTTAATGAATCATACCATTTTAATTGAAAACGCAAATACCCTTTTTAGGAAAAAATCAAGCTCTGCTTTCCGTGTTGCTCTTGTATTGCTTTTTCTTTCTACATTTTTTTTGTTTGATTTATCATAATATTGTTCAACATCTTTTTCTTGGGTTGAGAGAACGAATTTAAAATTTCATTATTTTTGTGCATCTGATACAAGACCCCTTCACCTATGGGTTCTTTTTCTTCTTGGTTTCGAATCTCTAATCCAATAATTTGTTCTTCTTGGCATCTGAGTTCAAATTCTTTTCTGTTCTAGGTTGATGTTGTTTCAGCTTGTTTCAAGTTGTAAGCTGTTCTAGGTTTGGTTTAGTTTAGGGTAATTTACTCTATTGGTTATCTAATTTTTAGAGCGCTTTCATTTTAGTTATCCAATAGTTAAATTTTCTAATAACGGTTGACTGTACACACCACATTATGTTTACACTTTTATTTTAGTCACTCAACTTTTAAGTCGCTTATATTTTAGTCATCCAATTTTGTTTCTAAGCATTGAATGAGGTAAAAAATATAAAGATTAAAGTGAAAAGGCGGTAGAAACAAAAACAATGCATTAAAATTTTGTAAAATTAAATTTATTTACCCCATTGCTGAAAGTTCTAATTTTTATTTTCAATGTTGAAATTTTAAATTTCAAAACATCGATAATCAATTAAAAATTTTATTTATCTTTGATAGTGTCAATCAATTTATTGCTAGAATATTTAAATTATTCTCATTCTAAAATATAAAAATTTATTTTATATTTTCAAATTAAAATAAACTTAAATAATACGTATTTAATAATTGCCTACGAAACTCACAAAATTTTAATTATATTATCTTAAATCTTCCATACTAAGCTAAAAATAATGAAAAATCGTCACAAATAATTAAAACAATTTCTTTTAGACATATATAATATTATATATTTAAAATAAATTTCAATAAAAAAATAATTGTATACCCAAAATAAATATTACATAAAATATATTATATTATAAATAAAAGTGATTTTCCTAAAACTAAAAAAGCTTTTTTTATTGAGTTTATTTGGACAACACAAAGTAATTGGATGAAAGTGTAATTAGTATGATAAGAATTACACTCTCTTGCAATTACTAAGAATTGTAATTCTCTAGACATGTTTGAGCATAGTGTAATTACATCGTAATCTTATATGTCGTGTTTAGTAGTACAAGTTGTAATTACACGGTTACATAAATTATATTTTTAGAAAATATTTATCTATAATATACATAAAATCACGAGTTTGAAAAAACTTTTAAATTGAGGAGAAAATATTTTTTTTCATCGTATTACTAAATTGACATATAAATACAATTAAATTTAATTCAAAATAGTTAATTAAGATTTAAATGTTTTTTTTATAAAAATATTCATCCCAATTCATATTAATATGATTCACGAGAAGGTATCATTACAATACACTATAAATTATTCTCAAGTCGGACAAGAAAAGCACGAAAAAAATAACATACACGAAAAATATGATTTACGAGAAGGTATTATTACAAGAAAGGTACATATAAAGTATTTATTTTATAATTAAAAATCCATCATTATTATTTACATCTATAATATAATTAATTTATTTATATCGACTTTGCAGTCATCAAAGCAATGAGGATTGAAAAGTGAAATTATGATTCTATAATATTTCTTGGCTATTTTACCTAAACGACCCAAAAAATAATTATTTACGTAAATGACATTGGTTCAAAATCAATCAATTAAGTTATCTGAAATGAACAGTAAAATTGGATTAATGGGATTAGATGGGTACCACTATTTTTTTCTGTTAAAAAAATAATTTTTGAAGTTTTGGACACTAGATGAGCAACACCTATGTATTTTTTCTGTTAAAAATATATTATTTTAATTAGATAAAGGGTTGCTGGCCATCAGTGTGCTAGCACCCTCAAAATTTTGTTTTTTTTAATTATTGATATAAATATATATTAGTATGATACGATTTGAAAAAAATATATGGGTGCCGGCCATCTAGTGTTTGAAACCCCAAAAATTATTTTTTTAACAGAAAAAAATACATAGGTGCCGACCATCTAATCACATAACCTAATTTTACTGTTCATTTCAGTTCATTTAGGTGATTATTTTTGAATAATGCTTATTTATGTAAATAATTATTATTTTTTGAAGTCATTTGGATAAAATAGCCATATTGTACACAAATAACATTTTATAATATTATACTATTACTTACAAAATATAATTTATTTAAGTATTAATTAAATTAAATATATTATATAAATTTTTTTAATTTTATAAATAAATGTGTATATCCATGTGCAATGCACGAGGCCAGAAAAAAACTAGTTACTATAATAAATTAGAGTAATTAATATTTTTACAAGTCTTTATTTCAACCACATTTTGAATATGTCAAATTTAAAAGTTCATGGGATAAATATTTTTTATAAATAAATAAATTATTATTTTTATAATACATAACATTGACATGTAAATAAGTTATGTTTATATTTTTTATCATAAATTTTTTTATAAATAAATAAATTATAATTCTTTAAATATTTTACACGTAAGTTATATTTTATAAGATACTTTTGACCATAATTTTAGAAAAAAATTTAAACTTTAAATAATATAATTTTTGTTCCAACTTTACAGAATTTACATGGATTATTTTTTATAATATCTTTAATTTTTTTTCCACAAATATTCCAAACACTAGTATGTATTCATGTATGAAAATCTCTATTCCTCCTTAAAATACAAAAAATAAAAAAAATATAAAATGGAATAATGCTCTGTAAATTGGTTTTGGGCCTCGGCCATTATGTCGGCACAAATCCCGATATATATATTTTTGTTTTCCCGCTTAATCAATTAATTTGAAAATTTCATTCCCCCTTTGATTTTGGAGCCACTCCGTTTATTATTAAACCCTTCATTTTCCCCCATTCCTTTCTATTTCCCTCCCACTTCCCAAAATCCTTTCCTACATTTCCCGCCGTCCAAATCAGCTCAATTCCTCACTTCGGATTCGGCGCCAGTTCGGCCATCGTTGTTTATCCGGCTCTCTGAACAATCATCGCCGACTGGTCAGAATCCATAAAAGTACCTTTGTTTCGGGTCAAGGGTTTCTTTTCTCTCGTCCAAACCGATAATGCCGAGCACGCGAAGAGCTTCTAATCCTATGGAGGACACTGATTCGACCAAGAATCCGACTCGCTCGAGCCAGCGTAATCGGAAGACAGTGTTGGAGCCGGAAAACGATGAAGTCGTCGTTGTCAGTGAAGGAGAGAACAGTGAAGTCTCTCGTGGTGGTAAGCGGAAGGAAAGCTCTGCCTCTGGAGCGGGCAACACCGCTAAGAAGTCAAAACCAAGTGTACCTAAAATGACGCCTTTGGAGACCGAGAATGGTGAAGCTATGGTTGTTGACGGTACTGAGAACGGCAGCAAAACGACACCAAAAAATTCGAAAAAGACGAAAAAGGATGTAGCTGTTAATGAAGACGAGGAGGAAACAAAGTTTTTAGGGGAACCTGTTGATGACGAGGAAGCCAGACGGCGATGGCCAAAACGCTATCAAGGAAAGGTGTACATACCGTATCTTTTTATTTTCTGGGGAAAAGAGTTTAATCTTTTGAAAGTTCTGTTAAAGTTATAAATTTTCGTAAGTCACGCAATAGAATTTTGAATAGTCCTTTCTTTTACCTTTTTATTGATATTTACTACTTTTGTCATTAGGGAGCAAAAAAGGTTATTTCAAAGAGTTCGAATGGGTAAGTAAATATTTCTTTTTTCCCATAAATCAATTTCACTTAAACTATTTATTTACATTGCATTTATTGTTTAATTGAATTAGTGGGTGTTTGTTATTGTTTTCGAAGTTCTTTATATTTATTTTTTAAGCTTTCAAGTTTTTTTTTCCCTTTTCAATTTAGCATTTTTTGTTAAAATGACTAAGAGCTCGGTTAGTGTCTTAAAAATCGTTTTTGAAAAATGTAAATGATTGTTTTTTAAATCCATCATCCAGCATTTTAGTTTGGGGCTAAAAAGGTTTTGATAACAGCCTTCTAATTAGTATTGCTTTTGCTGTGGAATAAATGTATTTAGAAAGTAAAAAGGAATGCTAAATTCATATGGTGTAATGAGTTTAAAGGGGCTAAGGTTTGGATTCTGAGTTCAACATTGCATAAGATCAACGTAGAAGCATTTGACTGTTTTGGGTGAACAATAACGAATAAAAAAAAGTTTTATTGGGAAAAAACAAGTGAATAACTTTTTTCCCAACATTTTATATTTTTGTTAAAGATCAAATAAACCCTTTGTTGTAGTTTTAAAGATGTGCAACCTTAATTTTCCAATTTATTTGGTACAGTGACTCTGAAGAGATCATTCAAGCTCGACGGCACTATACCCAGGCAAAAGTGGATGGTTGTATGATATTTAATCTTTATGATGATGCTCATGTTAAAGTCAGTATTACTTTCTCATCTATTATTTTGTCCTTATATTTTCTTTTACCATATTTAAAATCATATTAGTCTTGTTTATTTGTTAGTCATATTGATCTTTTGCATTTGCTTGATTGGTAGTTAAACTCAGTCATTATATTTTATTCATTTGATTGTTTACAAACCTTCTCAAATTTATCATCCCCTGAATTGGATATTGTTTAGACTTTGTTAGGATGAATGTTTTTCTCTACATGAAAATATACAATATGCTTGATGTTATTCAATAACTGATTTACAGAACATATTTAGGATTTCTAGCAGTAATTATTCTGGATCCTCTCTGATAAGCAGAGAGGAGTTCGAGTAAATGCTCTATGGATTTAGTCATAGTGGTAACTAATTATATTATTTTTGTTTTGTATATATATAGGCTGAAGATGGAGAAGATTGCTATATATGTAAAATTGTTGAGATGTTTGAAGCAGTTGATGGAGATTTGTACTTTACAGCTCAATGGTTTTACAGGGCTCAAGACACAGTAAGATGATTCTTTTGTACTATTTCCATTAGTTTTAAACCTTTTAATTTGACGTTAAATATCATTCCTTTTCCAGGTACTTAAAACGTTAGGCCACCTTATTGACAAGAAGCGTGTATTCTTTTCACAAATTCAAGACGACAATCCTTTGGATTGTCTTGTTGCAAAGCTTAATATTGCAAAAGTATCTTTGAACGTACGTTTTCCGTTTCTTGCACTTCATTTTATTGTTTTTCACTGTTTCACCATGCTGTATAATTATTATGGTTTTTTAGGTTGATTTGGAGGCAAAGAATAAAGAGATTCCAAGTTGTGATTATTATTGTGACATGTTATACAAATTGGAATATTCGTCTTTCACTAACTTGCCCCCAGGTAGCTGTTATTCCTCTGATTTGCTACCCCTTTTTTTGAGTGTACGTCAATGAACATTTGAAATTTACTAATTTGCTTCAACTTCTAATAATTTCTTTTCTTAATCAAAGAAGGGAAAACAAATGCTAGCGAAGAAGCTTCATCTACAATTTCTGATGACAGCCCAGATACAGTAAATGGAGCTAACAGTGGTTCCGAGGATGCTTCATTGCTGGACCTGTATTCTGGTTGTGGAGCAATGTCAACCGGCTTGTGCCTTGGGGCAAATATGGCCGGATTAAGGCTAGTGACTGTGAGTTAGTTTACAATATTTAAATAATTGTGCGTTTTAAGTTTTTTGTAATTTGTAAATTCTTATAAATTTAGTTATTTATTGGGTTTTGTTGAATGAGTTTAGAAATGGGCTGTGGATATCAATAAATATGCTTGTGAAAGTCTCCAATGGAATCATCCGGAAACAACGGTAAAATTTATTTATAATTTATTTTGTGATTTATTGTTGTTTAAATCATGTAATAACCTTGGTGCAATACTCGGTTTCTCAGGTCAGGAATGAATCTGCTGAAGATTTTTTAGCATTATTAAAAGAATGGGAACGGCTGTGTGCTTCATTTTCATTGTCAAAATCTGAGAATTTGGAGAGGCAGTCATTCAATTCAAGTGTAAATGAAGATAATGTAAATGATGAAGAGGAAGAGGAAGATGAAAATGAAGATGGTGATGGTGAAGTGTTTGAAGTAGAGAAATTTCTTGCTATATGTTACGGTGATCCGAAAGAGAAAGGGGAACGTGGGTTGTACTTAAAGGTATTTGAGCTTTATAACCTTGATGTTTACTGGCCTGTAATAGCTCTATTTATCTCACGTGGCCAATTCTTTTTTCTTCTTTCATTTATTCTCTTTAGAACGTTGTTCTGAAATCCTAGCTACGGAACTAATTTTACAACTTCAATTCTAGCACTGATTTTTTAGCTTTATGTTTCGCGCGTTAGCTTTGGGGAACTCCACCATGACTTCTATCCCCTTTTGTAGGTTCGTTGGAAGAATTATGGACCAGAAGAAGATACATGGGAACCTTTAGATGGATTGGGGTATATCAACTGTATTTATGATTGATTATTTCGTACTTAAATATGCGAACTTGTCTCTAACAGTTTCTTCTTTTTAACAGTGATTGTCGAGAATGCTTGAAGGATTTTGTTACAAGTGGCTTTAAAGCAAAAATTCTGCCCTTACCTGTAAGTTTCTCTTGTACTTTCTTATGTTACTTTTTAAAAAAGTGTATTTCTTTAAATGATATTCATACATAATTTATGTTGTATTATTTCTTTATTTTGTTTGAATTACTCATGTTTGACATATTTGGATACGAGTGTATAGACATGATCTTTCATTAACTTTTCAAATACATAGAAAAAAATAAAAAAATTGTACATACATATGTATAAACCCAAATCTGAATTATATATAACCTATAACATTAGCCCTTGCTTTTTATCACAACAAAGTAGCGTCTCTAGGGAAGGACAAGATAATTATAAAATCGTAGAGTATTTCCTGAATTCACAACATAAATTTGCCTTGTTTTTGTTACAATCACAAATTCTTAGTATGTTCTGTATTTTTTTCCATTGTCCTATAGGGTGATGTTGATGTGATTTGTGGAGGGCCTCCATGCCAAGGCATCAGTGGCTTTAATAGGTTTAGGAACAAGGATAACCCCTTGCAAGATGAAAAGAACAAACAACTTCAGGTTTTCACGGAGATAGTGGAGTACTTGAAGCCAAAATTTGTTTTGATGGAGAATGTTGTTGACATTGTAAAGTTTGCAGAGGGATATCTTGGACGATATGCTTTGAGTAAGCTAATTCATTTAAATTACCAAGTCCGAATGGGAATGATGGCAGCTGGTGCTTATGGTCTTCCCCAATTTCGTATGCGTGCTTTCTTTTGGGGTGCTCGTCCTAATCAAGTGGGTTTTTTTTCCTGTGAATACAAAAAATTGTAACTCTTGAATCACTTGATGTTGTGTTATAATTAACCTTTTGGAATATGTTGATCTTGTGTTGATTAAGTTTCACTAATAAATTCTTAACACTGTTCTCAGAAATTGCCACAATATCCACTTCCTACACATGATCTTGTCCTAAGAGGTGTCATACCTGTTGAGTTTGAGGTACAAAAACCTTTCTTTGATTTTAATTTTTAAATGCTTCTATATTCTCACAATACTTAGTAAATTGCAGATGAACACTGTAGGCTGGGAAGAAGGTAAAAAAATAGAGTTAGAAAAGAAACTTCTACTAGAAGATGCCATTTCTGACCTCCCATCAGTATGTTTTAAGATTACTTGAAGATTTTCCCTCTTTTTTTTCACTGCTTGGCTAGTTCATTTATCAGTTACATGTACCCTTATGTAACTCAATTATTCTTATAGGTTGGAAATTATGAGGATAAAGATGAAATGGACTATGAGAAAGAACCTAAAACAGAGTTTCAGCGATTCATCAGGTTAAGAAGAGAGGGTATGTATACTTTTCATATTTGCTAATTATTTATATACATTCTCTGAAGTCCATGTTAATGAAATTGTTTTGGATGGGCGTTATTCAAGTGTGTCCGACATGAATATTTTATGATCGATTTCTTTATATGTCTTGTAGAGATGCCTGGTTTTTCTTCACTAAATGCAAAACCAACAAAACATTTGCTCTACGATCATCGTCCACTTCAACTCAACACCGATGATTACCAACGTGTTTGCCGGGTTCCCAAAAGGAAGGTACATCACTTCTCCCCATCTCAAGCCAATCGGCTTTGTGTTCTGCTAGATGCTTCTTCACTTGCTAATTTCTTTCATCTCATTTCTCATTTTATCAACTTTAGGGAGCAAATTTTAGAGACTTTCCAGGTGTTATAGTTAATAGTGGTAATAAAGTCGAGTGGGATCCTAACGTTGAGAGGGTTTATTTGGAATCCGGAAAACCATTGGTACTCTTTCATTTTGTTATTGTTGATATTCTTCTTAATCTGCTTCCATTAAGGTGCACTGCATAACATTTTTATAAAAACAATTACAGGTCCCTGATTATGCCATGTCTTTTGTCGGCGGCTCATCAAGCAAGTGAGTATTTTGTCTGTCACACGTCTCTGATAATAAGAAAGAAACTTTTGGATCACATAACCTTACTGTTATGAGATTTTGTAGACCATTTGCTCGTCTATGGTGGGATGAAACTGTACCCACAGTGGTCACTAGGGCAGAACCTCATAATCAGGTTATAATTTATCCACACATTATACGTTATAGTGTTTTAGTTTATTTTCATATTTTAATTTTTGTAACTATGTGTTTTTGTACCATAGCATTCATGAGTTGCAATGATCTGGTATGTCTTTGATAGGCGATATTGCATCCTGTACAAGACCGAGTTCTCTCAATTCGCGAGAACGCAAGGTTGCAAGGCTTCCCTGATTACTACAAGCTTTTTGGCCCCGTCAAGGAAAGGTACTTGTATAAGCGATGCCTTTTTCCAATTATGTTGTTTTGATCACATCCTTTTGCAATTATTTGGTTTCAAGCAATGTTATTTAAATCAGATCAATCAATTGGATTTGTTGAATGAGAACCGGTTGGAGTTTTAGTTCATAAAAAAAGGCTAGGTTGGAAGATCCATGAAACACTGAGAATAGATTTAACTAAGTATGTTTTAAAAAAAAAAGTTCGTAATTTATTTAATTGAATTGATTGAATCAAGAGCCAATGATTTAAATGGTTGGATTATTAGAGGTTATGTTTTAAAAATTAGAATGGTTATCAAATTGATCATGTCATTAGTTTTTGCCTTTCAGTTTGATTGTCGATTCAATGACAATTAAATAAATAATTAAAAATTTAAATATATATGAATTGGTTCAATTGCCCTTTTTTTAATATATATATACCGGTTTTAGGTTTTTTACGAGTGGTTGTTTTAGAAATATGTTCAATCTTTTGTTTGGATGGTTCCAACAACAGTGCTTTCAAGCATGAAAACCAACATTCATGGTCTTTCCTCCGGTTTAAGTACACTCTACAATTAGTGATAGAGATCGGTTTTGTATCTTGGCTATTTTTCATATCATATTCTAGTTTAACCAAAATTTAATAATTAGTGTTGCAAAATTGAGTTATATTATGATAATCTTTTTGGCGTGACCTATGTATAATAGGTACATTCAAGTTGGAAATGCTGTAGCAGTGCCAGTTTCAAGGGCATTAGGGTATGCCCTGGGGTTAGCTTACCAAGGTGTAGTTTCAAATGATGAACCATTAACGAAACTTCCTCCAAGATTCCCTAACATATCTGAGAAAGCTTCTTCGGATTCATCTCAAGATAATTCTTAAACCCCCCCTTTTTTCTTCAATCTAATTAATATTAGTCAATGGAATTGTGTATTACTTTTTAGATTTTGAAACTCTAAGAGTAATTAAAACCTAGTTTAATGTTCTTCATTCGATCCCTTGTTGTACGACTACGTGTTGTCGGTGCTAATATTTTTTTAATTGAGTTTTAATGGTTAAAACCCATTAGGTAAACTAGTTACTCAATTGTTAGTATGTTTTTATTTTGTTCTCTAAATGTATTGCTAATAAGATAACTATTAGTTTACATTTTTTGTATTGAACTTATTTGAGTAGAATTGCTATTACTTTGAGTTGAAATGATATATGCATGTATTAAGTTTGTCAAAAAGGAATGGATAAATTTGTTAGTGATTATAAGACTTGATATTAAAGTGTCTTATGAAATATTTGATTAGGCACATTATAATATAGTGTCTTATAATCACCAATAAATTTATTCATTTCCTTTTGACAAACGTTCATGTAACATATTGTCTTGTAATATCGTGTTTATATACAATGTGCAATGGTATGGGGATTATGGAATTGATGTTTATATACATTTATTATTGCACGATGTTCAATATGGTGTTATGGAGGCTATTTGATATATGAGTATCATCATTCCTTATTTGATTACTAACATACTGTGCTATTGTAGAGTGTGCCATATCATTTAAGTAAATAATGAAAGATGAATTAAAGGTTAGTTTAATACTAAGTTTAAGTATAAAGACTTTTGATTGGGGAAGGAAGAAATGTGAAGTCAACATCGGTTATAAGTTGGCAACTGTAAGCTAAAACAAGTGACTTGAAAGGCAAGTGAAGCTTACTTGAGTTAGAAGGTAGTAGTATGATGCCAATGCATGTTATATTTTGCATGAGGAAGTCTACATGTGTTTAGAAGTGAATTGATGATGTTTTTATGGCTTTGAGAGGATGATTTAAATGTGTTTTGAGGCTACCTCTTTTATGAAGTTTTTGATACTGACCCAAATCAATTTTTAAACTAGATTTTTTGGCGGTCAATGTACCATAGCCATTGGGATTAATACCTTGTCTTAGATTGATGAACTATTGTCACATGTGGAAAAATAAATTTGGATAATGAGTATGAGTTTTGAGAATGATTAAATATAATTTAATTAGAGTGAAGTCTATAACAGTTGAAGGGATATTGATGATATATAAATTGATTCTTTTTTACTGTTACACACAAAATTAGTATATTAGATGGTAGGAAAACTAAAGAAATGAAGTGTTGACGTAAATAGACAGTTTGGAAGTTTGAAAATTATTGAAGTTATCTACAATTTGGATTCAACACTTTTGAAATTAATGATAATTAGGTGTATTCACTATTTCTTGAGGAATATTGAAAATAGGCACTCGAATACTTCTCTAAAAAAGAGCTTTTAATAGGAAAGAAATGTTACATTGTTCACAGTTAATTCTTTTAGTATAATTTAATTAGTTGTAAAAAAAAACCGATATACATAAAAAGGAAAAAGTTCTAAGGGGGAATATGGATTTATGAAGCTGTTTCTTTTAATCAATTTTAATGACCGAGTCCAATTTCACATTAGTAAATTCGGAACTAAAATTACAATTAAATCAAATTGGTTGATTGGATGAATTAATTTAAATATTTTTAATAATTTGTTTAAGAATAAACGGTGAATTTGACGAACCACTGGCTAAAACATCAAAATCTCCCAAATTTGATTAAAGGAATAAAAGTTTAGTCTTTTCGGAAATAAATCAAACACTTAGCGTACATACGAACTGGAAGTGGCAGCTGTTCCGTAGAAGAGGAAAGTAAAGCCTCGAAAACAAAGAGCCACCTTTCCCAAAGTATCCACTCCATATGGAAGCGCTAAGAGCAACATATGGAGACGACGACTCATCGGACTTCGACTCCGACCACTCCCCTACGCTGTCTCTTCCCGCCAATTCCAATCCCCAATCGGAGGAGACGCTGTCGTCTCCTCTCCCTCCGCCTCCTGTTTCTCTCCTTCACCCTCCCAATTCCCTTGGTAATTCAAACTACAACAAATTTCCCATAACTTTCTTTTACTAAAATATTTTACTCTTTTTGCTCATCAACTATTTTTTTTTCTTGATAATGAAAAAAGGATCTTTGGATTACTTACAAACTGGTCAGCCTAGTAGAGTGAGAAGCTTCCCTCACGTCGAAGGCAACTATGCTTTGCACGTTTACATTCCAGGTACTTTTTTTGAATGGCCACAGTTCTTTATCGATAATATTGAATTGAATGAATTGCCTTTTTTTTTATTTACTCTGTTAATTATTTCAGTTTTTATACCGTCTATATCAAAGAAAGAGATGGGTCAATTTTTGAAGAGAGTTTCATCCGTGGTTTCCAATCTCCATGTTGTGGATATTGATGTTCCATTGAATACACTGTGTAAAGAAGAACATAAACTTGAACAAGTGGCATTGGGAAGGGAATTCCATATAAGTTTAGGAAGGACAGTTCCTATTAGAGTTCACCAGATTGACTCTATTGTAACAATGCTTCGCCAGAAACTTCAATTTCAAAAGCGGTTTGATGTTATTCTTTACTATTATTATGCTTAGTTCCATTGTTAAATAAATAATCTTTGGGTTTTCTTCCTTATGATTCAAGGATATGGTTTGGATCTTTGTTCTTATTGCAAGTAGGTATTGGATTGATTTTAACAAATGGGAGGTTTTTATCAATGATGATCGAACGCGCACCTTTCTTTCACTCGAAGTCGTTACGGGAGGATTACCCGAGGTAAGTGTGCTGGAGTTTTCCTTTTTTCTTTTACTGAAATTGTAATTCTTTTGCATATTGAGCTTGCTTTCATTGTTTATATATGGACATCTCAAGTGAAAAAGAAAAGCTAAAGAAAGAGGATGATATACCATAGCTTTAGTGCCTATCTTATTTTGTATAGAGATGCTTGGGTTTCCAAGTTATGTTTCTAAAAGTGGTATATAATTTAGAGATTGATGCTTCAATTGGAGTAAAAACTTCTAAATAATGTTTATTTTGCACTGGTTTGTCATACTGGTCGGGTATTTGTTCTATTCTCATTTCCTGACAATCAAGTATTTAAGTCGTATCTGCTCTCAGTAGGATGGCTATCTTATGTAGAACAAATCGGGATGCTCATCTTGCAGTTCTTTTCCTTTTCCCTCTATATTCCACTGTTCTTTTATTTCCAAATAAATGGCATTTACTTGGTTGCAATTTACTCGCAGATAACTAAGCAAATTCAGGCTGTTAACGAGGTTTACAAGCTTCACAATCTTCCCGAGTTCTATAAGGTCTGTGCCGTTGTAATTAATTGCCAAGTCTAATCAATACTTCATAAAATGCAGAGCAATGATCTTATTCTTATATCATATTATTTGTCAACCTACAGGATCCAAGGCCTCATATATCATTGGCTTGGGCACTAGGTGACATTAGTGGTTCCCTTAAGAAAGTGGTCGAGCAGGAAACAAAGTCATCCGTCTTTAGAGGTTCCTTACAGAGTCGTATTTGTACAAGTAAAGTTGGTGGCATTGAGTGTAAAATTGGTAATAGAACACATATAATATGTAAATCTCCGGATCAATGATAGAATCTCTTCAAACTCTCAAGATGCAGCCGTCTTAGTTTCTTTATGTTACTTTATCTTTTATTTATGAAAGTCCGGATATAGGATTTGCTATTAGGTCCTCATGGATCATCATAAACGTTTTCCCTCTGTATGTTTGCTTAACAGGTGCTTTGCTTGTAATCTTGACACTGTAATCATTACCCTTGTCTTACAAAATATCTTCCTTTTTGGTTTGCGACACATGGATTAGACTTTATTTTTCTTGGTGGAGGAAGCAGTACAAACACTCTTGATAGTTTGGCCTCCTTTATGATGTTCTGAACTGTTCATTTGTGTGCGGTTTTGGTCCTACTTGGAGCTTTATAACAAGTCTAGTAGACTAGCCTAAAAAAAGGTTGACAAGCTTCTGCAATATCAATGGAAGCTGCATATGTCTACCAGGATCTTCCACATCAGAGTTTTTCTTATTTATACACTGTTCATGTATGTGAAAGGTATACATACTACCATGCATATGAAAGTTACATATACAGTCATGTATCCGAAGGATGCAATCTAATGCCTGAAACTGATGTAGGAAAAGTAACCTCTCTGTATTATGTGTGGCCAAATGGGATATGTTTGCAAATGTGATCCTCAAGAATGGTAACAGATGTCATTTGCATTAGTCTTTGTCTTTCCTTCTATGTTGTTTTCAGGTTTTCCACGGGTTCTGCTCGAGTTTACAGTGTGCTTAGATGTGTACTTGGGCCGGGCCAGGCTGAGCTTTGAGGATAATTTCCAAAATATTTTTCGGCAGATGTTAATGTCAGTATGATTGACAAAAGCACTGATTTCATTATAATGGTGAAGTCTCTTACGCTACTCGGTGCAATGCTAGTCATTGCGGTGTTGTAAGTGAAAAACAGTGCAACCATACAAATCTGAAGCTCAAATTGCAGGGGGAATTTGCTTGTGAGGATGTTGATCATGGAAAGCGACATTGAAAAATCCATCGAGTTGAAAACCATGAATAATGCAAAAGTAACTTCACTGTTAGTCCCCATGATGGAGGTCCCTGCTATGTGTGCTTCACCGCCACTGGTCCCATTGTTCGGGTTCGGAAAATAACTATCTTGACAAGTTCCCCCTGGAGGGCTGAGTCCAACCTGAAAGGTCGCAGTGGTGACCAGAACAGCGATGATTAATAAAGAGCCGTGAGCTTTGCTGGGAGAGTCTCGGCCTTTCTTAAACTTGAAATACTCTACCAAGTTATCAGTCAGCCGTTGACATCTCTGTCGTGTTCTTGGGTGGTCTGGTTCTTGATCATGAGATTCACGGGAAGGAATAGGAGAGATTATAACATCTCTAGCACTCACTGCTCCAGCTTGTCGAAGAATCTCCGTGATTTCTGTCACCTGCCTCACTAGGAAACATCTGATGGACATCCAGGGCAGTGAAACCAGTTTTGTTTACTGCATTTATTTCCTACAAGCCTGAAGTAGTTGCTCTACTACCAAGTATTAATTCTATCACCTGAAACAGCAATCAAACACTTGTTGAGGTAAACATCATATCATTGTCTGGCATTGCATCAAATACTATACCTGTCCAAGTTCGGCCTATCCGCTCAAAACTCGAAGGCATGCTGGTATTGAAGGAAAAAAATGCTGTAAAAGTACCATAGAGAACTTTGTAGGAGTTAGATTGTATTTTGTCCTCTCAATTAAAAAAAACAGGCAAATTACTCCTTATATCTTTAACTAAAGAGTAGTTCTTTTGTTAAAAATTTTATCCAATTTTACTATTAAAAATTGGTCCCTATATGTCCATATGTAATTGTTTGATTATTTAGTCAGCGGCATAAATTTTTAACCATAAAAATAGATTAAGTTGCTTCAAACTGCTGTCCTTAACAGCAAGCTGCAGAGCACTCTCCCTTTGAACTGTCGCACACTGAATACACCCTTCATATCTCGAAAGCATTTCGTTGATGACATTGATCCTCCCTTTCATGATTGCAAAATGGAAACGAGTCTTGTTCCCCTTACCCTCTACGCCGGACCATAATTCTGGGTCAACATACATAAGCTCTTTTACAACCTCAATATGCCCATTTGCAGCAGCCATATGAAGAGGGTTAAACCATCTTTTTACTTCTTTTGCATACTCGGGCTTTAGTCTCAAAACCTCTCTAATGAAATCAACATGCCCTTGAGCTGAAGCAATATGTAAAGGATTTTCATTGGAATAAACTATATTCTGCAGATGACAAGTCTGCCATGTTTTTATCTTGGATGATGTAATGACTGCACAGGTTCTTGATGCTTGTAGTTGAAGCAATTGATCATTCTTATGGTCCAACCTCTTAATTTAGTTATTTATAGTTTTTTTTTATAAAAAAAAAAACAGAAGTGGGTAAGAAATGCTCTTTTACAAGGCAATCAAGGCATACCAACAATATTTCCTAGTACAAACTGTAACAGTAAACTTTTGCGAAGAGACTTGTGAAGCACGAGAGCTTGGGTTTAAACTTAGCAACCCAACCCGACCTACAAAATGCATCATATAAAGCACAACATATACAACATTTCGAGCTTGAAATGCAGTGGGAATTTTCTGGCGAGGATTTTGATCGTATAAAGTGAGATTCCGAAACCTACCAAGTTGAAAAGCGCAAAGAGAGAAAATGAAACTCCATTAGAAGTGCCCGCAATAGACCAACCTGCAAGGTGCATCTTGCTGATGACACTCCTAGTACTATTGTTTTGGTTTAGCTGCCACCGAATCGGCTACGATTAAGAGCATCTTGTGTGCTTCGCTTGACAAAATTTTGCCCTTCTTAACCTTGAAGTTCACCAATTCTTCCGTTGTGAGAAACCTCCTCCAAGGGCTTTGCAGAGAGGCTCATATCTCTTGCCCTTAAAGCTCTGGCACCAGAAAGAATGTCCATGATTTCTCCATGGTCACCTTCACTTGGGAACATCAACAGCATATTAAGGGCTGAGAGATCGGTTTCATTCACAGCGTTTGCACCCATCAAGCCTGAACTGCTATTTTCGAGTAACAATTCTATAACCTGCAATGATGGTTACATCTTTTTTTCTTCACATACAAACATAACATGGGGGCAAGATGAAACATGGAATAGACTGCAACTTATAGGGCAAATGCTCACCCTTTTGAGCAAATCTTACACTTACTATCAAATTATTTCTTCTGGTTCAATCATTTCTTGAATAACAATGACTGTTCCCATGGCGCACTACCAAATACACATGATTTTGCGACTGATCCTACACCGGGAATACAAATAGACCCCTGTATTTTAGTTATTGGCCCTAAAGAGGAGTTGAATCTTTGTCTAATGATCTACTAATATATTTAGTGACAAAGTGAATATAAATTGCAAAGAATGCTTGGTTGACTGAAATTTCTGGGATGATATAACAAGCAACAAAATTGTGCTTAGAGCCCCGGTATGGATTCAAGGTTGTATTGTTTAGAAGTTGAAGTTTCGACTTGCTGGTTGTCCTGAACTTTTGGCTTGTTCATGGCCTCGAAATTCTGCAAGCAGGCGTAGGAAGCTGTTCGACTAACTGAAGGGCCAGGATTGCTTATTCTGCTAGTCAAGAAGCGACGGATAAGACCTCTGAGGAACGGGGCCATGGTATCTGGCTCATATTCGAGGTAGTACATGATTCCTCCCATGCATGCACAAAATAATGCCACCTGTGATAGTTTCGAAGCATAAAGTCAGGAACCGAATTTATAAGAAACAATCAACTCAGTTATCAGTGTAATGATGCATACGGGCAAACGTTGGTTATCACTTAGACCAACATAGAAGCTCTCGTGAGAAAGAAAACTACCTCAGCATTTTTAACATCAGGAAGCAGATGCCGGTTTACTAAAATATACCACCATGATTCTCCAGCTCGTGGAAGAACATAGAGAGCAAGTTCACCACGTCTAGCTTTTTTCTCCAGTAATACAGAAAGACCCGACATAGCACCAGCAACCCAATATACGAGCTTGTGGTCTTGCAATGCAATCTTTCTATGCAAGCATATAACCGCCTTGAATTGCACATGCAAAAATGTTTAATATATAATACCAATTTTAACAATGGGAAAAAAGTGAATGAGACGTAGGAAACCAGCTACCTGAAAGATTCCAACAAATGCAGACAAGAAAGATGTTGATTGAACAGCACCTTTAACGGCAAGCCAACAGGCACGACCAGGTGTATCCATGAACTAGAAGTGTATCATGATGATGCAAAATTAAAAAGTGACAAACAAAGATAAATTCCAACAAATGAAATTTCATTGTAACGACATCTACGCATAGCTAGAAAATATGTAACTGTATATATTTATAACATATGCTCAAAGAGGACCAAAAGAAACCTGTAAAATCAACTACAAGAGATTTTGTCTCGGTTACAAAACTGTCAATTGATTCTTCGATTTTATACGGCATAACTGCTTTTACTCAACTACTCAACTATAGGAAGATTAACCAAGAACAAAACCACTCACCAACATTATTATACCAGACATTTAAGTACTACAATATTAATTAAACCAGCTTGACCTTTATCTCGAGACATCCAAACATCGAAGCTAAATTAATAAAACAGGGAGGGAAAGCATGTCTTGAGATCGATCTCGAGACATTAACCTTTTGTCTCGAGACATAATTACTTTGAAGCAAAAAAAAAAAAAAAAACGAAGACTGGTCTCGAGACAAGATTCTACTGTCTCGAGACACATTGTTGAACTTTGGCATTTTGAGTTGGATTTGAGTCCTAACTCTCATTTTGAACTCACGTAATCTTGAGATTCGATAATTAAAGATATTCAATACATATAATGCATGCATATGCTTATGAATGATGGTTGATTTGATATGTTTGCAAATTTTAAGCTAAATTCGTAATAAATGAAGTGAGTCAATCTGCAGTTGCTCCAGCAACATAATGTGATGTCACGTATTTAGATCTGGTGACTGGAACGGGTGTGGGTGTCACATTTAGTCATCATTTTTCAGAAAATGGTTTTCTTTCTTGGGAAAGCACACACAGGAAGGTAAGCCCATTATTGTCTTGTTACGTTTGCTTCTTCGATATAGAGCTAAAACCGCATTAAGGCAAAAACAACTTCAAGATCCCTCCACATTCAGCGATGCAGAAAGGGAAACCAATATGTTATGCAAGATATACCTTTTGTAAGTGCAGAACAACGAATGGCACAAAAGTCAAAGAGAAGTATAGAGGGAATGTTTTCCTGAATGTAGCTGACGCTGCCTTAGCATTATGGCCTAGACAAGAATTTGTGTCCGGATGAATAATAGAACAAGGAATTATTGACGGGAACTCTTCCACCTTCACGGTATCAGACTTCCCTCGGCTATTTAAGTAGGCTGATATAGATTCAACATCGACTGGACCACCTCTACAACTCTCCCGTACAGCCTTATATACAGGAGCTGCAACAGGACCAGTCTTCTGAATAAAATCTTTATATGATTTTGGCAAGCTTTCAGGACGCATCACAAAGGCGTACATAACCTGGCATGACCATCTATCAGAAAAATGGGATGAGGTAAAAACAAATGAGGATGATGAAAAATGCATCAACGAAACACTATTAAGTGAAAAAAAAAAAGATATGAAACCGCAATATATTCCCCAATCATTTAGAAGCAAACTCCGATTCATTAGACAATAGAAACCTTCACAAAAGATTAAATTTTAGGGATCACTATTTGGGGCTTGAACTTTTTTTTGTCCAAGTTAGATTCTGAACTTGGCAATTGTTCCCATGTTGGGGCATGAACTCAGCAATTGTTCCACATTAGGGCTTGAACTTTTTTTGCGTCTATGTTGGTCCTTGAACTTGCAATTGTTCCCATATTGAGTCTGAACTTTAGGGTTTTCAAGGAAATATCACGGACTAACTTGGACAAAAAAAAAGTTCAAGCCCCAATGCAAGAACAATTGCCAAATTCAGGGCTTAAATTGGACAAAAAGAGTTCAAACCCTAACTTTTAATTGGAAAAAAAAAAGTACTCTGAAGCAAATGAATTGGAGGTAACTTCACATTATCTCACAAGAACAAAACAGAATTAGTTACATTTCTAGAACACATAAAAAGTTATGTCTAGTTGTTCTCTAAAATTTAGCTTAAGCAGTTCCTAGAGTTATGAATGTTTTATTATCAACTGATGTACAAAGATAAAATATCTGGTCAAAATGTATAACACAAACATCTAGCCACAAAAGTTAATGAGCTTTATATTACCTGGGCACAAGCTAAAAAAAAGAGTAGAGAATCACCATGCCTCCAATGGCTTCCCCATAAATGAAACTTATTTTTCGATTTCGCAGAATTATAAGCACACTGATGAGTAAAGCAAAATATTAGACAGTAAATCAGAGAACTGGAATTATGATCTCAGATCACTTTGCAAATTTATTACTTCAAAATACATTCATGTACCTGAGCTACTCTAGCCAAAAGATACAATGAAAGTGTTCGCCTTCGATTGGGATCATCTAGAGCTAAAATCGACAATCCTGCAATGCAACCTGCTAAAATTCTGTTCCATCACCACCTTAAACAATGTCAAATATCATGAATCAAAAGTATTCCATTATTCAACTAACCATGATAGGATACCCATCTAATGCAAATCAGCCATTTATAGCAAACTTACGCATTCAATGGTGTCTCTTTCTTTCTCCGTTTTCTCAGTAAACATCGGAGCGCATGGTATGAACCAGTAAAGCCACCAAAAAGTAAACCAATGCGGCATGCTTCCTCTCTCACAATCAAATCTTTCTCTGAGACAAGTTGCTGGAAAACAAAAATTCAACATTTCTTAATATCACATTCCTAGCAAAGACAAATTATAAAACCCAAAATCTGAGCAATTTTTGGTAAAAGCATCATGGAGGCCCCTCTACTAGGAGTTATATTGCATTCTGCCCCTTTACTCAAAAAATGAGCAAATTAGTCCTATGTTAAATCAAAGAGCAATTTGGTCCTTTCAGTTCAAATTTTCATCCAAATCTACTGTTAAAAACTGGCTTGACTAATGGAATAACCATACAATTTACATGGCGTGCCATATAGGGAAAATGGATGAAACTTTTAACAGAACAACCAGTTTACTTTTAATCTATCTACAGAGACTAATTTGCTCATTTTGTTAGTCAATTTTCCCAAACAATCATCTAATCACATTTTACAATACATGGCCTCAAAATATAATCCAAAATAATAGTTAATATTTGTCTACCAACTAAGGAAACCACAATGAAAAAACTCAAACCTCCAAACAAGACAGTGTACATAAATCATACATTAAACCCATTTAATCAATCATTTTACATATATAAAACTGAAATACAAATACATTTCGACTAAACATTTCATAAATTCACAAAACAAGCCAAAGAAAAACCCATTTTTTTCATAAAAAAGAAACCCTAACCTTGAGATCAAGCAGCGAAGAATAAGACTTTCCTCTAGCGAGTTTGAAACCACGAAGAAGAATCCCGATACCTACTCTAACACCATAAGAAAGGAGAAAGCTTTGACAAAGATTGCCAATGGCATTGGCCACACAAGAGTCATCAGCATGGTCACACGGCGGGGAATCGCCACAAGCGGCCTTCCTTTGACGTCTATGAAGCTCTTCCATGGCTTCCCTTAAACGCTCCTCCGCCTCACGAAGGCGCCGCTCAGCCTCGGCGTTCTCGGCCGATAACCGTGCCGAGGAAGTGGAATTATCGGAGAGGAGCGGCATTTGGGATTCAATAATGGAGTTTGTTTTGGCATCTGAAAGTAAAGAGGTAACCGAAAAAAGAAAGAACCAAAGGCATAGTGAAGAAAGAGAGAATAAAATATAAAAAGAGAAACATAAAACTATAAATAGTTTTCTTTTCAAATTATTGGTTTTTTTCTTTCTTTTTTTGCTTAAACTATATAAGAAAAAATTTATACTTTTTAAAGAAAATTTTATACCTTTAGTATATCCAAAATTTGATGATTTTTCTTTATTTTTAAATAAATTTAAGATTTGTTTAGGTAAATTAATGTTTAAATATTATTTAGATATAAAATAAAAAAATTAATATAAATTGAAAATAAAAAAGGTATTTTAATGTGGATAATTATTTGATGGATAGTGTCTTTTAATATTATTGTGGAAATTTTATTTTTTAGATAATGTAATTACTAATAATCTTTTCAATGTTATATCAAGAAATTTTTAAAAAAAATCATTATTATTGTGTATATTCCGAAATTATGGATATTCTTTTTAATAATAGTTTATTCAAGATTCGAATTTATATTTTCTCTTTGAAAATGCAGTGCATACTTGTTAGTAAAAAAATTATATTAATAATATATGAGAAAATCTAATGGTTAATCATTATGGGTGGTTAAAAATATTATAACTTTTTTTTATTTTAAAATGCCAAAGAAATGTAAATGTCTTTATTATCATATTTTTTTATTTTAAAATTTGAATTTTTATAATTTCATATATATTGACTCTTAAAATTAATTCAATGTCAAATTAAAATAGATATTAAAAATATTAAATTCATGATATTAAATTTTAATTTATTTTTTTGGGTGAAATATTAATTCTTATTTTTAAGTTGGATTTTGGGTATGGTGTGTGATCTCTTTGCTTTGACTTTCCATAATTATAAATAAGAAGAAAATCCAGTAAAATGAAAATAAATAAATAAATTGGATTGAGTTTCCTAGATATAAACTCTTGTTTTAAACGTTTAATTTAACTCTTAGCTCTCATTATGGACATACTCTTAAAAAAAGATAGAGTTTATTTTCTAAAAGAAAATTAAAACTATACTTTTTGTCCATTTTAAAAAAATTTAAATTACTGATTGAGTCTTAACTCAACTGGTATAGCTCAGGCTTCGCCCTAGGTTTCGTCTGGAGGTGCAGTCCTCCAAGACTCAAGACTAGAGTCTAAAATATTGTTTTTCAATTTTTAAGGGGCCTAAAAAAAATAGTTTTTTAAGGGTTCAAAATTTTTGTTAACAACTTTTAAAGGATCTAAAAAAAATTTTCTCTAACTTTTAAGGAACTTAAAACCCTATTTTATTGTTTTGTCTAGGGCCAAAAAATGTCAAGAACGAGCTTGGTATGGTCATTGTAACCAATACAGCAAGACGTAAGTTTGAGTGCGTGAAGTGCATTATCCTCTTATTTTTAGGTTGGGGAAGGACTTTAGATAGTTCTAAACATTGTATAGAAAAAAAAATATAATTAGAATCTATAATAAAATTATTTGAAAAAAAAAATCTAAATTGATCTAAAAATGTCGCCTTTTGATAAATAAAAACATTAATATATTTTGTTATTACAAGTTTTTGCCTTTGCCTTTTCTTTTACTTTAATTCACGTGAAATTAAATGTTTTTGGTTGCCCTTCAAACAAATTATCTACTACCTTCGATTCTAAGTCAGATTTGAAAACTTATCATAAAAGCTTAGTATTAATAACTCACTTTTTAACTCAAACTCGAAAACTAGGACATAAGTAAGATGGAGATAAAATTATAAAATTTGACAGATAAAAATAAAAATTACATGTTACTAAAAATTATATTATTATTAATTTTTTAAGGTAAAAAACATTTTTTACCAATAAATATAAATGTTAGGACGAAGTCAACAATTTTGTTTGAGAGGTCGGATTTATGTGATATATTTTTTTGAGAGTTAAAATATAATTTCACGAGATTATAATTAATTTATATCTTTATAATTTTTATAGAACTAAATCGAAATTCTACATTTTAAGGGGTCTAGTGTCTAGCGTCACCCTTGATGTTGGGTTCAATAGTAAAACGCATGGCACTTCTAAGGAAAGAATGTAGGTTCAAACCTTGGAAATAATATTATTAAGATAGATAGCTTTGAACCTCGGATATGGACAATAAAATAGACTTGAAGCGCACCAAAAATTAATCATTTTTTAGAGGGATTAAGCAAATTTCCCATTTAATAGGATACAAGGCTCATTTGAATAAAAAAGATTTAAACTTAAAATGACCCAAACCACCTATACAAGTAATCGAAATAACTCAATTTGAAGACCCCGAACCCAAAATGACCTTAATCAAAATAATCCAACTTAAGTTGGTTTGATCCAAAACCAACTTGAACCATCTAATTGGTTGTAATCTAGATTCAAAGTTTGTATTATTATAGTATTGTTTGACACAATAATAAATTTAACTTTTTAATGTTTGTTTACATTTTTATCAATTCGGCCTATTTATTTTAGCTAAATTTGACCTTGTAATTTTTTTAACAAGTATGTTGAATAAAATGTTAAAATGTTAAAATTTTGAACATGACAATCCACGTATACTTTATACTATTATTTTTATTTTTTAATTATTTTTATAATTTTTTAATTATTTATACTGTCAACGTGTGTTGTCACACACAACAAAGTTATTAAAAAGTTAATATTTCAATTAACATTTCTATTAAGAAAAAGATTTGACTCTTTAGTCAAGATTAAATCACAATGCAGACACTGATTGCGTAAAAAGAAACTTAACCAAATAAAAGCTGTTTTACAACATTGTAAGCAACCAAACTAAAACTCCCATAATTCCCATTTATAACAAATAAGCATCTCTGGCTGCAAATCATATCAAATTTGGCAATCACAAAATAAAAATTTAACCAAATTATTTGTAAACCTTTTTAAGAGTTTCCAGTTTTGTCTGAAGAACTTGCAGTTTCATCTTTCCAGGACGCTTGCCATTGTTTATCGTAGTAAGTAACTTCATCAGCAAGCTTCCTCAGGTTATCAAAATCTCGGGTTTTCCTCAATAAAACGATACCAATCACTGTCATAAACAATGCTGTTTTGCAAATGAAGTTTCCTGTTTGGCCGATTAAATCCATCCCCGTTAAACCGTCCACGACATATGCAGAGAAGAACCCTATCATCGCAGCTCGACCTGCAATGATTTCAATGGAAGAAGATGAAGAGAGATGATTATATAACTTTGAAAAAAGTAACAAAAATAGGTGAAAGTACCATAAAGGTCATTGTACTAGGAGATCGATTGTATTTTGTCTCCTCTACTCAAAAAAAGAATAAATTAATCTTTATAAGTTAAATAAAAAAGTAAATTGATTTTTCTGTTAAAAATTTCATCCATATGTTTTCTGTTAAAAGCTGGTCCCATGTTAGCATAAGGTACATGTGGTACGCTACATGTAACTGTCTGATTATTTCGTCAGGCTATTTGATCTAATGTAAAAGGATTAATTTGTCCATTTTTTAGTAATAAGTAAAATGCAATCTAACTCCAACTACAAGCCTCTAAGATACTTTTACCGACAAAAATACCATTGAGCAATTCAGCCTCTGGAAGATGAGTTCTCATGAACCATGCCCACCAGGGTATGATTGAGCTTCTAAACTGGACTGGTTCTTGGTTTGAACAAGTTTCTGGGTACATCTCCAAGTATTTTCTCCTCTTTGCTTCTATAAAAACCAGCAAAAAGCTTGCATTAATGGAGTCTCGTAAATATATCAAAATCAGTAACAAATATTAATGGAAAAGCTTACCTGCAACAATCACACTATCCCAATCCATCCTACCATTTCTAACAAACATATTCAAATCCCATGTCCCGTTCTTCCACCGTTCGTCACTGAACTTCCGAGCAGAGGATTCAATCTCGAACTTGTTCGCTGACTTATCTTCAAGACCCTCTGAGTTTTTAATTTGTGGAGATGGTTTATCTTTTTCGTCGATTTTAAAGCCTTTCTGACCTTCAACATCAATGGTGACAGCATCGATAGCTTGCTTTGTCCCTAGAGAATAAGCTGGTTTGGTTTGTGCATGTTGCTTCTTGGTAACATGATGTGAACTGCAAGCTCTTTGTAAGGAAGCAGATATGGCAATGGAAGCCATTGTTGTTCTAAGATAATGTTTTTCCCCCCTTTGCTTCTTTGATGTTCTCAGAAGCTCTTGTGGGGGAAAAAGGTAGACAACCTGCCCATACTTTAATAAAAAAGCAATATCATCTTCCCATAACTTTCTGTCAGAAGAGTTACGGGAATGTTTTGGTTTTATTTTACCTTTTTTGTTTTTGTCTATTTTTGCTCTAATAGGGTAATGAATTTATAAAGTCAAAATATAATTTATGCCAAAATATAAAATGTATAAGCGAAATTATATTTGATTTAGTAATAGTTGAAATGATCTTCAAAGCTTTCAATGGCATGATAAGAAGCAATGCATTTAAACAATAATAGTAGCTTTTAGAAGGCATGACAAAGGGCACTAAAAATTCAATCTAGCATCATGGTTTATACTTTGTGGTAACCACTACAAAATAAGTCGAAAAGGATTTAAATGCCGATGGCTACCCCAATACTAAATCGGTCTTTTACGGTGGTATAGCGATGATCTCTAACAATAATGCCATAATAATAAGATGATTCCACCGTTTCCTATGTGTTACTGTTCATCCGCAAATGGCTCCCCGAGTAATGGTCAATGAACCTGCACAATGGTTCTATGTTATTACAGATCTGATGTGATAATACCAACAGCAGCAAAAGCAGGGATATAACAAATAGCCTTCTGTGTTTCACTTGAACATTGATCAGTGTCAATATATCGCAGAAATCAAGCATACATAGTGACAAGCCTTTGGTGTAATGTAAAAGTTCAGGTAAAAGTACCATGGAGAGCTCTGTACTAGGAATCAAATTACATTTTGCTCCCTTTACTAAAAAAAAATGCAAATTACTCCATTTACATTAGATCAAAGTGCAAACTGATCCTTTTTGTTAAAAAAATTATCCATTTCTATTGTTAAAAATTGAGTGGCTAACGAAATAACTAAACAATTACGTGTAGTGTATACCTCGTGCTAATGTACAGGGGGCAATTTTTAACAGTAGAAATAGGTGAAATTTTTTATAGAAGGACCCATTTGCTCTTTAATCTTACATACAGGGACTAATTTGCCCATTTTTTGAGTAAAGGAGGCAAAATCCAATCTCACTCCTAGTACAAAGGCCTCCATGGTACTTTTACCAAAAGTTCATAATAGCTAATGTGAATGTTATAAGTCACTAAAACATAATTTAGATATTAATCAGTATAGTAGGGCTTTGACTTTATGAAATATAAGAACATAAGACTGTTACCTCATGAAATATACATCCTGCTACTTTCAACATAGATGGTTGGTCAATTTAAGCTTCTTTCCTGTGATAATCAAAGTGATATTCATCAGAATCAGGGTCTTTAAGGTCCTCCATGGAAGGATCAATATATATATATAATATGCATTTATTCATTAAAAGTTCTCAAATGAACTGATAAGTTAAGAATTTTAGAGGTACAAACTTACATGCTTCCTTTTTCTTCGATCGATTCCACTATTTCTCATATCATTTTTTGCAAGAGCAGATCCGGAGGGAAGACCATAAGGCATTGGAGAATGAGTTGAAGCAGGAGCTGGAGGAGCAGTAGTCATAGCGATATTGCTAGCTGGCAAAGACTGCTGAGGTGGAGCACTAGCAGGAGGCAGGGGTGCAGGTGTAGGAACTTCTTCGGGAGGAGGCTTAGGCAAAATGAACTTCAACCGATTGTTTCGGTAGTTCTTCCAGAAGAAAAATTGCTGTCTATGTGCCACTTCCTATAAAATTTTGGTACAAAAATGAAAAGACATCCCAAAAGTAGATGCGAAACCAGATTGATATCAAATAGTAGTACATATTAAATTTTTATTGTGCATATAGTTTACTAGACAATATCCAGTTAATCAAATCATACTGTTCTGTTATGCCAGAAAATATCCGGTAAAAAGACCTCTACAGTCTTTCTCAATTTTGAAATTGAGAAAACTGGTCCCTCTCAAAAAAATTGTAGCAATTTAATCTCTCAATTTCAAAAGTGAGCAATTAAGGATAATTAATCACAACATTAATGTCTTTGGTCAATTGTACATTGATTGGTAAAACAACAAATATAGCTCTTGACATGTTTTGTCAATTTGGTCTAGATTTTAAAAAATTCAATAAATTTAACCTCAACATTTACACATTTACAAAAATATTACAAGCTAAATTTGTTAAATCATTACCAAATTAACAGAATGTGTAAACTTTAAAGGCTAAATTTGTTATTATACCAATCAAAATTATGTACAATTGGAAGAAAACATTAACGCCGTGATTAATTGTCCTTAATTGATCACTTTCGAAATTGACATTAAATTGCTTTGGTTTCTTTTAAAGGGACCAATTTGCTCAATTTCGAAATTGAGAGAGACTAGAGAGGTCTTTTTACTAAAATATCCCACTTAACATCTACAACTTGTTTGATGCAAAGCATATAACGAAAAATAACTTTAGAGCCTTATAAAAACAACTGCATTACTTTATGATTATCACTGTCGGCATCAGGTCAATAATATCTTTTTTCTTTTTTTGCATGAGCTCATGGTCTTAACTAGGGGACCCCTAAGACCTTTAATACAAACGATACAAACATGAATTTCAATGTGATAACAATTATTAGGCTAACAGCATGAGCAAGAAGCATTAGAGCCGAACCTTGTTGGCAGGATGTGCCATTGCATTTCGGAAATTTGCATTTTGAAGAAGTTCAAGGAAATATAGACAATGAGGATACCTGCAATCATCTTTTTACTTAAGTTCATGTGTCACATAAAAAACCCCAAAAGAGGAAACTATAAATTATGGAGCTATTACTCATCATTTATCATGTAGTAAAACGTATTTTAGTTTAAAGGAATTCAAGCCTAAAGTATCACAAGGAGAGCTTTCAAGTTGCTGACATGATAAATTTTATGTACTCCGGTCGTTGCCAGTATTGAAGATATTTCAAGTATCCAATAAATGCCTCATCTTCAAAATAGCGGTTTTGAGCCAAATCTACATCACAAATTTAATGAGCAAGTATCAATGAAGAATGCATCCATTTTCTGAAATCAACAAATGAATACAAAACAAGTAAAAAGGAATGAAGCATAGGCAAAAATACATCAAATGAATAAGATTAATTAAATTTTGACACAATGAACGGCCCAATCTACCCAATGTGTCGGCGTGTTTGAGTATTAATTCAGGTTGCATTTGACCTGACAATTGGTGGGTTGCCTTGGTTTTGAGTTCAGTCAATCTGAATCAAGTCCATTCTGATTTTAAAATTTTAGAGTCATTTTGTGTGAGTTCAATTTCGGGTTCAAGCTGCAGCAATTAAAAAAGAATGAAGCACAGACAAGTCAACAACACAACTAATGAATAAGATTAACTAAATTTTGACACAATGAACAGCCAAATCTATCCAATGTGGGAATGAGGTCAAGCATTAGTTCAGGTTGCATTCGACCTGTCAATCGGGTGAGCTGGGTCAAATTGTTTGGGGTTCGGGATGATCAGGTCAGGATTTCGAATCGGAATTGATATGTCTAGGGTTCTTTTTCTATATATATATATATATAAAGTTGATAAAAATTCTTCTCCTTTGATGAATTTAACAATGAATTTAACAACACAAACAGCAAAAGAACTCAATTTTGACAAATTTCGCAGGTTAACCCTAATTTACAAGGAATTCGGTACTTACAGTGGATATAAGTAGGGTTGGCAAGGCACTGCACGAGCTCCAATTCGAGTAAGAATCGTTGCCGCCCATCGTCTGGATCCTTGTACACGTTTTTGGGCCTAAAAAATCATCCATTTATTCCAAAAAGAAAAAAAACAAAAAGCAGGTAATGTTACATATTCCTGTCACAAATTCTGTTAACGAGACGAGGAAATGAAAGCAAAAGAGATATAAGCTTACGAGGAAGGAGTATCGGAAGCGTTGTCACTTTCTTTAGTGGAAGCCATTGATACAACAACCTTCACTCAATTATGAAAAACGGAGAAAAGGCGGTGATTCAGTTTTAGCTACGGTTGATCAGTCGATCAATGCCATACAGTGAAGTTCAATGAATCTCTCAATGATTTCAAAACCCCAACCCTAGATATAACAAAACAATTAAATCTTAGAAATTCAATTGTTTCAATACAAACAAAATGGCTTAAAAACTGGATTCGGAGGGAATCGGAGATTGGAGCGAAGCTAAGGGAGAAACAATGGTTCCCTTTTAAGGAATTTGTCAAGTAAAGTCCGATCGGTCCAAGCCCGTTACGTATTAACAAATTATATTATTTTTCAACCGTCCCTAATTTTTGTTTAAAATTACATTTTGGTCATTTAGCTAAACTTTTGAAAGTTATGTAGTAGGTAATAATGGTATTGGATTATTACATTGATGCATTATGTTACTGCGATAATGTGACACGTTAATCGAAAGGATTAATAACTAATTTGATCCTTGAATTATTATTAAAATATCATTTGAATACATTAAGAATTTGTCTTAATAATAATTTTAAAAAATATCAAAAAAATTCTAATAAAAAATTTAAATTCATATTTTTAAAATAATTATAAAAATATTAGTTATAATTTCAAAAATTATAATTTTAAGATTTTTAATATTTTATGATAATTTTAGATTTTTTCTAATTTTTTAGAATTATTGATAAGAAAAATGCTAAATGTATTAAAATAATATTTCAACAAATTTTAAGGGCCAAATTAGTTATTAACCCTTTGAGTTAATGTGTAGTGATCAAAATATAATAACTCAATATCATTAATGATTATTACGAAATTTTAAATAAAATTTAAAGATTGTTGGTATAATTTACCCTTTTTATCTATTTTAAGAACTATTGTTGCTGTAACGGTGTCAACAAAATTAATAGAAATTATATTATTATTATCTAGTTAATACAGTTGCTCTTGTAACAATCATAACGTGAGTTGATTAGTTTAAGATTTGTATAAAAAATTTATTTTTTTAAATGAAATAATTATCATTATTTAAATCAATCTAGTTAAAGTGTTTCACTTAATTCAACTAATGGTGAGTTTAGATAGGCGGGTGCGGTACGTTTAACTTATTTTTTGTCTCACGTTACAGTATCGCTACAATATCTAATCTCATCGCCACCGTTATTTTTATACTCCACTCCGAACTCACCCTAAATTATCATCTCAAGCTTGAAATAAGACTAATACTTAAAAAGAAAGTTTGAACAAAAATATTGATACAAAGATAAATTAGCTCTTAAAATTTATATTTTTTTGTCAACTTTATTCTTTTTTGAGCTAAGTTTTGCCCTCAACATTATAAAATGGGTTGAATTTGACATTCAACTTTTTAAAAAGAATCGGATTACTTTTTTATTAGAAATATGAACTAAAAAAATTAAATTTCTAAACATGAAAGCCTACATGGTAATCCACAATTAACTCGTTTTTTTTTAAATTATCAACTTTTTATATATTTATTAAAATACTATTTTTTAAAATTTTTGAATATTTTATGAAATTTAAGTTATTTAACATAGAACATAAGATATAATGTTACGTCAACATAAATTACATGTGAATTGTTACACAGATTGCTAACTAACATCATTATGCCAAATTCTTTTTGAACGATTAATGGATAAATTTAACTAAAAAAAAGAATAATGGCTAAATTGATAAAAAAATATAAATATCAAAAGCTAAATTTATCATTATGCCAAAATATTATCTAAAAAATAAGCTCTCAAAAAAACTAAATCCAACTCAAGCCTGCCAGACTTATTTATTTTTTATACTATATATTTATATCATATAAGAATTAAACATATAATAATATAAAAATAAAAATATTAAAAATATTTACTCTTAAATTTAATAAAAGCATATTAAATTATTAAAATTTAAATTAAAAAACATATATCATTTTTCAAAACTAAAAAAAAAAAAACTTGAATTAGCCAGTGACAAAAAGATTGAGGAGCTAAGGCAAAATTTGAGGCACATATTTAGAGCCCCAAAAGCGTTTTATCCCTTAAAGCCCTCAACTTCCAGTAATTCATTTGGAAACTATAGCAACAAGCAACTGCAAACTGCTAACCTTTCTCTGCATTTATAATGTCTATGCGAAAGTCGTGTTACTTTAGCAAACAAGAATCTCCAACATAAACACATCAACACCCAGAAAATTAAAAACTCTCGAAATATTTCACTACAACATTTGCATATTTGCCTCATTTCTCCCTGTTGAATCAAATCATATGCAAGGTCAAATGAACGGATCCCTCCATGTTACATATTTGCCCTTCGGTAAGTAAATCGCAGTTCGACTTTCTCCCTCTGTGTTACATAACAACGCTACGACCATTATAAACTAGAAGTAATGCTCTTTTCAAAATTTGCAACATCCAACAACGTGAGATCCATCCTAATATGGCCTGTATCTGGTTGGCCGCCTGAACCTTGGAACCCTCCTGAAAATGAGGTTAACGAAGTTGATATATTCGATAACAAGGTTATCAAGAGGAAAAAATCGCATTCAATTCTTTCAAGTCTCAACAGATTACTGTTGAGCAGAGTAACTTTTTCAGGAAAAATCTTCGAAGTGTCATCCGTCCGACAGCCGAGCTCAAGTGGTACCAGACTTGAAAGTATGTGGCTTATATCCCTCCCTTAGGTTGGTTCGAATCCTCCCACACATAGTTGACTGACATAATTATTGTTACTCATTATATTGATACCTCTCCTCTGAGCCTTGCAGGTTGTATCTCCACCAACCGAGGCCTTTCCCTCCATGAACCCTACAGTGCTCTTAACAGAAGAGGGAGACAAAACCCCAACACAGGAAAAATATCTTACCATCATTGGGGGTTTGGCCGGCTGCCCGGCAGATGACATTTCGAAGATTTATCCCGAAGGAATCAGCCCCTTCAACAATTACAAAGATCAGATAGAAGATTCTAAAATGCTAGACACCAAGCAAATCAAATTACTGTCAGGCAGGTGGTTTGGAACCCCTATAGCAAAAAAGCTTAAAGCTTAAACATTAGAGGCATAGCAAATGCGGGATAGCAGAGATCATAATAGGCATAATTTCTGAGCAATGGGAGATCGTTTCACTTCCATGCATCTAATGCGGAAAAAACAGAGGGTTATAGAAAAACCAACAGCACTAGCTAAAAAAGGCATGCAGAGTTACTGGACATATCAAGTTATCTTTTTTCTTATGCTACAACCAAACAAAGAAACATATTTCCACGCTTACCCATAGCTATATGGAGGATAGAAAACAGGACCAGGCATAAACGGTCTTCGGGAGCGGAAATATGGGTTGGGTCGCCTTCCTCGATATTGTTTCATTCCAGGAACATTTGTCCTCTTTGCAGAGACCTGTGAGCAAACCAAACACACTTTTATCAACATGCAGTTTAGTTAATGAAGTAATAATCCAAATCAAGTTATAAACCTTCAACTGACGACCATGCAATTCTGTTTCATTTAACAGCAGAGCATTTTGAACAGCGTCGATTTCAACAAATTCAACGTAGGCGAATCCTTTAGGTTGACCAAACTTGTCGGTCAAAATTGTCACTCTGTTAACTGTTCCACAGGATTGGAAATGCTGCTGAACTTCCTCAGGTGTACATGAGTAGTCTACCTGTTGTTAAAACGATATATAGAAAGAAACAAAGGGTTAGCGCACATTGAGTTACACTACATTACATCGGAATCATTTATTAATTGTACACCTCAACAATTCAGAAGTTGCCTAAAAAAGCCAAACAACATAAAACAGCATATGAAAAGCAGCATCAGTATTCCTCAAAATAAGTTCACATCAGTCAAATTTGTTTAAATCACATTGACTTGTTATAGGTAAAATACCATGGAGGTCCATGTACTAGGAGTCAGATTACATTTTGACCCCTTTACTAAAAAAATGGGCAAATTAATCCTTGTCCATTAGATCAAAGAGCAAACTGGTCCATTTTGTTAAAAATTCCATCCATTTCTACTATTAGAAACTAGCGTGGCAAACAAAATAACCAGACAGTTATATGTGACATGTCACGTGTACCTCATGCTGACATTCAGAGACCAGTTTTAACAGCAAAAAAGGATGGAATTTTTAACAGAAGGACCCGTTTGCTCTTTGATTTAACGTACAATGACTAATCTGCCCGTTTTTTTAGTAGAGGGGATAAAATGCAAATGGACTCTTAGTACAAAGGCCTCTATGGTACGTTTATCACTTGTCATATTATCCATGGATATGCACATAACAACTATGTTACTTGAACTCGGGTGTGAGTATCGGATAAAGGTATGTGTCCAACACAGATAAAATCAGATTTTTCTAGTTTTCCATGCGTTTAGAGGATCCATGAAGGTCACATCCCCATATTCATCTGTTGGACACGAATGATAAAGATGGGTTCTTCAAAACAAGTAAAGAGTCAAAGCAATATAGCATAACAAAGCATTTCAAGCCACACAATATGCACAAGCATAAAACCGAATTAGGTTGAAGGGATCAAACTGGTAAAACTCATCCTACATCCTTATTAGTCACACTTAAAGCAGATTCATAATTTCAGCTTTGCTTATAAGTGAATCTCATCATCATTCATCAAGACATTAATTAGATAGCAGATAAGGTAATCATCACGATTTAGCCAAATAAACAAATAAAGAAGATTCAGAATTTAAAAAGAAATTGGAAAGGGTTGATAAACCTCACATTACCAACATAAATCGAGCGCGAATCGACTTCCTCCTTTTCAGCTTGAGTTGCAGAAGCACCTGAGGAATCTTCATATGCATCCAAGAAAATGAAAGTAAAACCAAATCAGTTTATTAGAAATAACAGTTCATTAGACATAACAATTCACACACACAATATTCCATAATCCAAAAATAAACATTCAAATCTATAACAGAGAAGTTCAATTTTATTTTCAAAATTAACAAGTTAATTCTTTTCATCAATTTATGTCGAAGTTGTTAAAAAAAACCCAAAAATTCAGATAAAAAACCTTGGACAGCGCCCATTTCCTTCTCGACTTTAGCTTGCATTTCACGTAAAGCTCCGGCCTCATCCTCGATCTCTTTAAGTCTCTTTTTCATGTCCTCCAAATCCTAAAAATATTATTTTTTTAATAAAAAGCGCTTTTGATTAGACAAAAAGCTCAGCTAAAGCTAAATTTAAAAAAAAAAAAAAGAAAATCAAGAAACAAGGGAGTGACCTTGGAGTTGGAATTAGGATCGTGCTCAAGATCATGTTCGTTGCCTTCGTAGTCTTCAGCTCCACCAGACATGTCAGCGTCCACCTCTCCTTCCTCATCGGGAATCTCCCCTCCGTACACCTCGTGCTCTTGCTCTTCATATTGCTCCATGCTCTCACTCTTTTGGGTGTTGAGAGTGAAAGTTTGTCAAATTAGGGTTTTGAATTTAGGTTTTTGTTTTTTCAATGGAATTAAAAGAAATTAAAGAAAACAACGGTGAGCCTGAGATTCGGCGCCGGCGTGTGCCTTCGATTAATTTTCAATACGAAGATCGACGGATGATAATGGAGAAAGAAGGTAAATTTTGTAGTTTTCAGTAATCATTGAGGGTAGGTTTGGGCTTTCACTTTCATGAGGCCCAATCCTAGAGTCCATTGTCTCCGACCTCTTCTTATAGTTTATCAATTTTTAGCTTTTGTTAGATAAAGACATCATATGCATATTAGTTAGAGTAAACTACCAAAAAAATCACTTTTGTTTCATTTAGGTTATATTTTAGTTATTTATGTTTAAAATGTTACATTTTAATCACTTATGTTAACGTGTTGTAACATTTTAGTCACTGCGCCATTAATTGTTGTTAATGATGTAATGGTAAGCTGACGTGGCACGTTAAATTATCATTTCAAACAAAAATTTTAGGTTAAATTATATAATTGGTCTCTATATTTTTTTCGTTTTGAGCAATTTAATTTTTTTTCTTTTATGTTAAAAGAGATGGAAAAAGAAGGAAAATAGAGAGAGAAGCATAAAAGACTAGAAAATGAAGAAGAAAAAAAAAGGGAAAGTTGAAAGAACATAAAAGAAAAAAAAACTGCTCAAAACGAAAAAATATGGGGATCAATTGTATAATTTAACCTGAAATTTTTGTTTGAAATGATGATTTAACGTGCCACATCAGCTTACCGTTACATCGTTAATGGAAATTTACGGCTCAATGACTAAAATGTTACAACGCGTTAACGTAAGTAACTAAAACGTAACATTTCAAACATAAGTGACTAAAATGTAACCTAAAAGAAATAAAAGTGACTATTTTTATAGTTTACCCTATTAGTTATAGGGAAATTATATGGGTAAACTAACACCCGTACCAAAGTAAATTTGTTTTTCTGTTATTATAAAAAGTTATAAAATAATGATTCAATTATTTAATTATTTTTTTATTAGCCATTAAATTACTAAAGAGAAGATAAAAAGATAATATATAAAATTAGTATAATAGTAACTTTAATTTTTAATATTTATAAATTTTTATCAATTTAGTCTTGATTTTAAAAAAATTAACCCTAAACATTTACATCTTGTGTAATTTGATATTTTTTGCAATTTTTTTCTTTGTGACATTGAGGGTTTTTAAATTTTTTGGTGTTTCCATTTTTTTTTATCTATTTCTATCAAAATTAGCTGATAAATTTGTTTTTTTAGTTTTTTAGGTGAAAGGGTCACAAAGAAAAACAAAACTCCAAAAAATACCATATTACACAATGCTTAAATGTCAAGGGTTAAGAACCAAGACTAAATTGACACAATGTATAAATGTTAAGGATTAAAATTACTATTATGCCTATTTTAAAAATTGGCACATCATATTCCCATTAGCAATTTAATGACAAGTGACCAAAAAGACAAAATCGAATAGTTGGGTGACTATTTTGTAACTTTTCACAATCGAGTGACAAAAAAAAACTTACCAATAATTTGGCGACTATTGATGACCCTAATTATATTTGTTACATCCAAGTCCGACCTTCATTATATCACCTAGAATAGATAAGGATGGCAAAAAAATCCAAATTCGACGGATTTTGACCCGACTCAATTTGTTAGAGTCAAATTATTTATTTGAAAAATCGGATTTGAGGCGGTCGAAGCAAGTTAAATTAGAAAAATAGGTAAATCGGGTTTGAGGTAAATCCAGGCCGCCAAGATATTTACAAAAATGCATTTGATATATATATTCCTTTCAATATGCATATTTATTAAGTTTTAAGTCTAAACTCAAAAACAAAAAAAAACTTACTTCAACATAAAAAAAATAAAACAATTAAAAAATATAATTTTATTTACTTCAAAATAAAAAAAATTGAATTAAATTTGGGTTGAGTTGGTCGGAGTTGGGCCTCTTATTAAATTTTGGTTTTATGGCAAAATTTTTTCTTAAGAGTTGGCGTCAGGTCGAGGCGGGCAAAAATCCACCTCACCTCGCTGCCACCCCTAAGTATACATCACCTAATGCTTTAAGGTAGAATTTGGCGAAACTTGGTCTTGTTAGAAACCTAATATCATCCTTGCTAATCGCCATATCACATTAAGTGGACCTATTTAATCCCAAAATATAGTGTTTCCAAGTATCTCACATCGACTCCAATAGTACTGTTCTTAGTTGATAACTTGTCACTTTACCATCTGTATCTATGAGGTAAAGTGCTTGATGACTAGGACCCACAACAAGCCAACCTGTAACACCCCACACCTGATCCGAATGTGTGATGTCATATTATGTTGCAGAAGCATCTTAGACTATCTTATTACATAACCACAAATTTTAATTCATAAATATTAGTCAATTCAATTTAAACATTTATCATACTCACACATATGCATTCATCATGTTTAGAATTCAATTAATTATATTATGGGGTTATGAAGTGTCAAATTTAAAGTTAGGACTCCAATCCAACTCAATTGTCAAATTTCAATGTAGTGTTTCGAGACAGGGTCTTATTTTATTTTTGAAAATTTTAATTTTGATGTTAATATGTCTCGAGACACTAAAAGTTGTGTCTCGAGGCAATGCCCCTTATGCCTCGAGATTGGGTATTGATACCAACCTCCCCTGTTTTCTTATTTTAGCTTCAATGAGTTCTCGTCTCAAGGCAGAGGTCACTCTATCTCGGGACATAAATGAGGTTGTCTTGAAACTAGCCTAGTAAGTCTTGAGACATCAAGCTTTAGATTTAACAGTAAGATAAATTTTATTCAACGATCTCTGAGATATGATTTTTCTATCTTGAGGTTAAATGGCAATCTAACTTAAACCACGCGTTTTTAAACCATTCCTATTTACACCTAAAACTTATCCTAACATTTCACCGATACTTAATCCTCAATTTGGCACATGCAGACACAATTTAACATCTTCAAATCATAGCAATCCATGCTTAACTAAATACTTTGCGTAGCAAACCTCATATCAACTAACATAATTATCTACTAATCACAAAATGAAATCCGACAAACACTCAATACATTGAATTATCAACCTAAACAACAAGCCAAAAATCAATCTAGGTACGTGCCAAAAATCAAAAATGGAAATATAGCTACAAGTAGACAACAAATTGATTTCTGAGTTGAGTTGTCGAGTGGAATGCTGTACAATTTCTATTCTACGACAACTCTCGTCCGAAACTTGCACATGAAAACAAGCATAACCACACACTGAGTATTGAATACTTAATAGTGCTAATATAATTCAAATTCAATACAATAATATTGAGCTAAATCAAATATTCAAAACAAACATCAAATTCTACTATGTTACACTTTTTTTTCTTTTTCATCATTATATTGATAATCATTTAATTTCTCCACATTTTTTTCATTCAATATTTATTCAACGGTTCAAATTTTCATATAATTATGTACTCAATATCCAACATGTCATTTATCATCACTTTTATTACTTATTAATTTCGGTCTCTATTATCTGACAATAGACATTAGGACAAACACTCGGATCTGTATAACGAATGAGTTCACGACCCTCTGGGATTTGAGACTGGTTTATTTTGCTATCTTGGATTGCCCGACAATGATGACTTTTAGTATTTGTTTATTCTATCATCCTGCGTTTTAATATTTGCCTGTACTGTTTATTTTGTCATTTCGGATTGCCCAATACTAATGACTAGTAAATCACTATACCAGTAATCCTATGATATACCAGCTATAATTGAACTACGTCTAACATCATTTAATGGGACATGATCGTTATTATTATCAATATAACTAATATCAACATGGTGCCAAGAACAAATACTTGTATCTATCAAGTATATACGTGTATATATATATTTATTAAGCACCATCAACCATTCATAATTTGAGTTAATTTATAAATAAGTTGTTGAAAATGAATTATGGAAGCATAAACCAAAAACGATTATTCGTCAATAACTTTGGCTTTTCTTTTTGTTTTAAGACAGTCTTACGTTGTCTTTAGCTATAAAATTAAATTTAAATACAAAAATTCATTAATTACACGATTCAAAAATAATGTACGATAATTTAAACATGAATGTATTTGTTACAATTTATTCTTTCAAAATTCCTAATGTCTAAAACGCTCATATCTCATTATTTACCCGGTCAAATTTAAAGTCAATTTCATAAATTTAGTACAAGAAGCTCCTATAACCATTATTTATTAACAAACCCAAATTTTTTTATTTTTAACAATTGAGTCCCTATTACATAAACTTAACTAATTTCTTAAACAAACTTTCAACTTGAACCAACACATTCCTTAATTTTCTAATTTAATCCTAACTCAATCTAAACTCATTATTCAAGAATCCATCTCTATCCAAGCCAAATTTCATTAAGATCCCCAACTTAAATAAAACTCAATAATAATTAAAATCTAACACTTGTGGACTAAGTTTAGATAATTAAGATTCCATAAAAAAATTCAAAGAAAATGTATTGTTTGTCTTGGAATTTATGTCCAGACGAAGAAAAATTGAATTTTCTTTCCTTTTCTCTCTTCCACTCAGTACCGTAGTCCAGGACTACGATTTTTCTGAAATGGTAAAATTTTAATTTTAATTTTTATAATTTATAAAATTTTAAATTAATAATGATAAAATTATATTTTAGTCTTTAAAAAATGATAAAATTTAATCTAACCCTTTAGAAATTATAAAAACATAAACTATTAAAATAATAAAATTATATTTTTACTATTGTAAAAATATATAATCTAATTCAACTCAAAAAAAATTCCAGGCTTCGCCACACTTCCGCTCACGGCAATATATATGTATATATAAAAATATGTATAAATTAGTAGTTTAACTAAATTATTTAAGCCATTAATCCATCAATATTCATACATATACAATTTTTTCTTTTCAAATGATGGTTATAGATAACGATGAAAGAAAACCATTAAATCCCACTATCATACTATTATAATGGAGTAATTAATTCCAAGGGCATGTCTAATTACCAAGCAAGGACAGTCATAAAGCTTAAATCAAAATCTTTTCATTTTTCACATTTTAGCAACATAATCCTTGTACTATCGATTTAATTCAATCTCACTCACAAATTCGACCTCTCAACTCCGTATTTTACATTAATTATTTAATAATTTGATTCATTAAATTTGGCTTAGTTCGAATTTTTCGACACCAATAAAAATTGAGTCGTTACACAACCTCTCTCTATAAATGCCTTCCTCCAACACCAAAGTAAAGGGGACATAAGAAGTAAGTCTATTATTATATGATCACTTTGCAAAAGCTTTCTTCTCAAATTCTTTATATATCCTAAACCTCCATATTTAGTGATTTTTCACATCATATATACAACGTGAACTATCACTATAATCTATCCAAATATTTTGTATAACTTAAATGTTAAAATAATTGGCGTCGTCGGTGGAAACAAACAAAAAACTATGCCTCTACTGTTAAGGAGCTTTCATCGTCAAGAATAAGAATACCAAAAAGCCATCCATTATCAACACCAGGCAATTCTGGACACCAAGAGCATTGTAAAAGCTTATCATCCATCCTTTCTACATTTTCAACGATAGTGAAACAAGCATGCACTTCCAATTTTCTTCTAATACATTGAGAATCATCACGATGAAGGATATTGTCAAGACTTACGAGTGATAAAAGATTTCAAGCTTATAATTCAACAGTATAAAGAGTTGCAAGCTTAGAACGAGTTTTTTTAAGTTTAACTTTATGAGTATGCTCAAGAATATACCTTGAAGGACAATAAATAAACAAGAAAGAAATAAGAAGAATCGTCTCAGGGCCAAACACAATTACTAAGACACCAATATAAAATCAACCTCACCCAATCTACATCATCCAACACTTGGAAGATAGAATTTTTGGCGAAGCTCAACTTCACCGAGCATCATATCATATAAAGTAGGCCCATGCAATCCTCAAAAAAAAAAAAACGTAAGGAAGAGCACCTATCAACACCCATCAATCCATCACTTTCATGAGCCTAACATCTCTATATCTAGTCACCTCATATCGACTCTATCAACGTTCCTAGCTGACAACCTGCTACTCTATCATTTGTTCTTATGGAGATGATTGAGAACCATGCCAAGTCAACTTCCCTTTACAAATACCTTCATTGAGCACTAAAGTAAAAAGGACATAACAATTTAACTACTTATTATACAATCACCATACAAAAACTTTCAACTAACTTTACGTATTCTAAACTTTCATCTTATGCAACTCTCCACATTGCATACAATATGAACCATCCCATAATCTACCCAAATGCTTTCTTTTAACTTTATTGTTATAACAATATCATTAATAATTATATTAAACATTATTTTTATATTTATAAAATATATTGTATTTGTTTAATATTTTACTCTCATACTCGAAATTATTAAATATGCTTTCCACTATTGTTACTCTAAAAATATTAATTGAAAAAAAAATCAGAAAATGGTAGTCACAAACGAACAAAAAAAGAAAATTGTGGTAGAAAAAGGAAAAGAGTGGGTCACAGTCCCCAACCTCACGATAATATCAAATATGTCAATATTAAAAACCAGCAAAAATAATAAGAAATAATTATAATATGATATAAAAAAAAGGATAACTATATTAGTAGTCACCTAACTATTAGTAAATTTCTTTTTTGGTCACCTAACTATGAAAAGTTACAAAATAGTCACTTAACTATTCGATTATTTTTATTTTTGGTTAGTGTTGGAGATTGGAGAAGAAAGTTGCTTGAATTTTGGTTTTCAAATTTGTGAAGTTCAAAGTTGTTTCATAGGGAAAAAACTTAACCGTAGAAGAGAAGGGGAATGAAAGCTTTCAGTTGATGCAGGTGGTGCGAATAGAAAATGCCATACAACAATGATTTTAACAGTCCAGTAGAGGTGCTCATGGGTCAGGTCGGGTCAAGTTCATGCAAGGTATCTAGATCAATTTCCAAGCCAAGGCCCGACACGAAAAATGGACTTACTTTTTTGCCCAAGCTCGGCCCAGTTTAAGAAAAGAAAATTCGGGCCTAACCTAGTCCATTCATATTTGATTTTTTAAGATTAGTTTTTGCTTAAAAATAAATATTTAAAAAATATGTTACACTAAATGTACTAAAAAAGCTAAATTTTTTTCTAACGCATTAAAAATACATTAAAAAATATTTATATTAAAAAAGCGGTTCCATAAAAATAATAAATGTTTTATAATATTAACAAAATCAAATAAATATTTTATTGTATTAAATATAATTTATAAAAAATTATAATTTGGGTTAGGGTATTTAGTTGGGTAAGTTTTTTTTTAGGTTTTGGATAATGAGTTTTAAGGGCAAATGACCAAAAAAAGCCCTTTTTTTAAAATTTACCGAAATGGGCCGATTTTTTTGATTATTTACCGGAATGGGCCATTTTCCGCGAAATCGCGTCTACGTCAGCGCGATGTCAAGGTACGCGCCAGGACATCGCGTCCACGTCAGTGCGATTTGCTTACGTGGACACAAATCGCGCCTATGAGGACGCGATTTGCTAACGTGGATGAACAGTTTATGTTTTTAAGCTTGGAAAACTTTGAAAGGCCATAACTTTTCACTCGGTTGTCCGATTGAGACAATTTTTTTTTTGATTTCGAATAACTTTGAAAGGCAGTTTGCCGCAGTTTTCGTCGAAAAAGATCATTTTTTGCCCCTAAATTTTGACTTTTTCGGTTTAAAATTGAATTTTGAAACATTCAAATCATTATTTTCCTTACTTATTTGAAGTAAACACCGGATTTTTTTTACAGAATTGTCTTATATCATCCTGTTATAGGTATAAGTCAGCTCATTCCACTTTTGGGAAGTTCCCTAAAATTTTCCATTTTATGCAATTTAGTCCCTAAAACCTAAATAGTCATATTTGCAAATCTAAGCTTCGTTTTTCAATTCAAATTCAAATTCATCCTTCCATAACATTCAAATATTCTTAAATACAAAAATTTCATGCTAATTTTGAAATAATTACACTTTAGTCCCTATACTCGTAACTAACAAATTATACTTTACAAATTAGTCCCTATTCATCTCTAAGCAGTTTGTCAGCGCATATATCTCGAAAAGTTATTCGAAATCAAAAAAAAATTGTCTCAATCGGACAACCGAGCGAAAAGTTATGGCCTTTCAAAGTTTTCCAAGCTAAAAAACATAAACTGTTCATGCCACGTCAGCAAATCGCGTCCTAGAGGGCGCTATTTGTGTCCACGTCAGCAAATCGCGCTGACGTGGACGCGATTTCCTGGCGCGTACCCTGACATCGCGTTGACGTGGCAGCGATTTCACGGAAATGGCCCATTCCGGTAAATAATTAAAAATGTGGCTCATTTCGGTAAATTTTGAAAAAAAAAGGTTTTTTTGGTAAAATGGCCGAGTTTTAATTGTTATTTGGTTAGTGATTTAATATAAATATATAAAAATATTATTTAACATATATAATTAATATGATATTATTTATAACATAATATATTCGGGCTGGATCAGGCCAAGCTCGGGCAAAAAAATCTTAACCAAGGCCCGATCCTTATAGAAAGCGGGTCTTAAATTTTATCCAAGCCCATTTTTCAAGCCTCGTATTTTATTCAAATCCTCACATTTTTTGGGCGGGCTTTCAAGCTTGGGCGGGTGGCTTCTCATGAGCAAGTCTACAGCCCAGTAACTTAAATCAAAACTTCCAAATAGTTTAGTAACTATTTTTTTAACTTTTTAAATTTAATAACCAAAATGCAAACTTATTAATAGTTTAGTGACCTTTGATGTAGTTTATCCATAAATTTAAAGAAAAGGACCCAGGGACACAATTATAACACGCGCAACTAGCCACTAACACATTGATTGGTTGGCAATCAGTTTGAACGACCGGATAAGCCTGCGCCACAAACAGTCTCACAGGCTGACAGTCAACTTCCGATGGCCTCCGCCGCCGCACACCTTTCCTTCAGCCTTCCCTTTCCGCCTTTCTCTTCTCCAGGCCACCGCCCAGTAACTGCTTTTCCTTACCCAACCACTCAGAGTCAGAATCAGAGTCGAGTCTCCCTCAGAACTCGAGCTTTAGGTCCTGACTTTTTGGGTGATTTCGGGGCACGTGACCCTTTCCCAGCGGAGATAGCTAGTGGATTTGCTGAGAAAGTGTTGGGAAACGTCGACACAGAGCATAAGATTCTTATCCCTAATGCATCAGCTCTCTCTCTTGCTAAGCAAGATTGCTCTCCTATTTCTCCTTTACAGCCTCCCTTGTCGGTGGATGAAGCTAAGGCTCTAATAAAGAAGGTGATTTTTTGCAATTTACCCTCTTTTCAAATGCTTTTCATTATCATGTTCTGAATTGAGGTCAATGGGATTGAATTGTTTTTTTGGTAAAAATGTATAATAAGTTTCTTTAACTCTTCGTAAATTTGGAAATCAGTCCTATACTTTTATTTCTAGTATTTTAATTTTACTATTTTTCAAATTTTCAAATTTAGGTTAATATTAATATTATTAAAACTATTTTGTTATACTTAGAGAATTAAATTATTGGAAATAAAAATAAAAATAAAAATACCAAATATTAAATTTTTGAAAAGTATAGAGAGTTATGGTATATTTTAACCTTGATTTTTTTACTTAGTTTTTGTTGTAAGCTTTGTTCATGCTTTAGCTCTAAGTGTTATCTTCTTTATTAGCAGCAATCTGATTTAGAATTTTGAAATTTAGTCCGAGTTTGTTTCACTCAAAATGGCTTATGGAAAATGTATTTTTGCAATTTTTTGTGTTTGGTTTATGAAAAATAGATTGATTAACGGAAAATAACTTACAAGTTAATAAATCTTTTTTCTTATAAATTAATTTATCATTTTCTAAAACACAAGATTTTTTTAAAAAAAAAACTCATTTATGAGTAATTTTATTTTATATAAAAATTAACTTAAATCTAACTTAATATTATCATATTAATAATTTAAAAAAAAATATTTAAAATATTTAAAATATTAAAATCTGTTCAATATTATTAAATATACGTATTTAATTATTTATATTTACTAATATAATTCAACACGTCAATAAATTATTTAATATTATAATTTAATTTTAATAATAAAACTTGAGAATAGTAATTTTAAATTTTAAATAATATTCTTAATTATTATTGAAAAATATTAATATTAATATTTTAGTAATAAATATATATTACAATTTATAAATAATTAATAATAAATGTTTTATAGTATAGAATATAAATATTTTAATTATATAAAAAAATGAGTATTTATTTAAATTATGCTAGCTTTAATTATCCCTTCCAACTCTGTGTGTCACTATCCACTATCGTATATGTAATATATATTAATTTAAATTAAGTTTTAATTAGACATTGTTTATTATTAAAGTTATATATGGTATTAGTTATTATAAAATAATTTTTTTATTGTCAAAAGTAGATGTTACTATAACATTTAGTAACAAATATATTTATGTTGTATTTGTTTTACTAAGAACAATTTTTAGAAAATGATTTTAGGAAAATTTACTAAAAAACAAAAAATATTTTACTCAGAATCGTCTAAATGCCAGAAAATATCAAGGTTTCTAGAAAATCAATCTATTTTTCAGAAATTATTTTCTTGAGGCTGTTTTCAGTGAAACAAACGAATTCATAAGAACTTTTATGTTTCTTCTTTTCATGTTTCATAATGTCAAAATTCTGCTATGCAATCTAGTCACTCTCAATTTCAGTCCCTCTAAAAAATATTGAAGCAATTTAATCCCTATCAATCTTAAAAGTGAGACAATTAATCACAATATTAATGATTTTCTTCAATTTTACATAATTTTGATTGATATAATAACAAATTTAACCTTCAAAGTTTTCCGTCTATTTCTATATATTTTTGAAGCTAACCTTTTTTAAATATTCTTTTTGAATTTTTTATATATTTAAAAATTTTATATTTTTTTCAGATAATTTTTTGGATTAGGATCGAATTAATAGAATATGTAAACGTTGAGAGTTTAATGTGTTAATATATCAATTAAAATATTGTACAACTGAGGGAAAGCATTAATTGTTGTGATTAATTGTCTTTAGTCACTTATTTTTGAAATTGACAATGATTAAATTGCTTTGATTTTTTTTAAAGGGATATATTTGCTCAATATCGAAATTGAGAGATACCGAAGAGGTGTTTTTACCCAATGCAATCTTATGATCCAAGAAAAGCTCTTAGAAAACCTTAATTCATGTCTTATATTAGTAGCTTGAAGACTTTTGATTTAGTAAAAAGGAAATTCATGGCTTATAGCATGTTTCTCTAGTGCTGCAAATCTCCTGCTAGAGTCTAATACTCCTTTTAAACAGTTTTCGACCGAGATCGAACATTGCATCCTTTAAAGCAAATCCGGACCGGAAACTTGTATAAGCATCTTGTATAAAGATGCTAATTTACAAATCCGGATCGAAAACTTGGGCTATAAAGTCGTATATTAGTTGCTCGAAAACTCTGATTTAGTGAAAGGAAAAGAAATTTCTCTGGTGATCGATCATACATCGTTTTGAAGCTAGTTTTCTTAATCCGGGGAAGACGATTGAAAGATGTTAATGGTAACATCTTATATAAGCATCTTTAGTTGTTTGTTTAGCTATGAACAAATCCGGATCGAAAACTTGTGTTATAAAGTCGTATATTAGTTGCTCGAAAACTCTGATTTAGTGAAAGGAAAAGAAATTTCTCCACTGATCGATCATGCATCGTTTTAAATCAAGGTTTTTTAATCCGGGAAAGATGCTAATGGTAACATCTTGTATAAGCATCTTTAGTTATTGTATAGCTATATACAATTCCGGATCGAAAACTCATGTTATAAAGTTTTATAGTAGTTGCTTGAAAACTCCGATTTATTTGTAGGAAAAGAAATTTCTCCGGTGATCTATCTTACATCGTTTTAAAGCAAGTTTTTAATTCGGGGAAGACGACCGAAAGATGCTAATGGTAACATCTTGTATAAGCATCTTTAGTTGTTTGTATCGGTGTTGAAAAATAAGAATGTTTTTGCTCGTAGGTTGTTGGATGGAGGCTGTTAGATGAAGAAGGTGGACTTAAACTGCAGTGTTTATGGAAATTACGAGATTTCAAATCCGGAGTTGAACTCATCAATCGGATTTATAAGGTTACGGAAGCTACCGATCATTTCCCGAGCCTCCATTTGGAAGGACCGAATCAAGTCCGAGCTGAACTGTGGACTGCTTCGATTGGTAAAACCGAACTCTCCGACTTACTGTCTGTCTCTCCTTTAATTACCTTCTAGCAATTTAAGTCAACTTATTATTTGCTTGAATTGCAGGAGGGTTGAGCATGAATGATTTCATTGTAGCTGCCAAGATAGATGAAATAAAAACATCGGATCTTGCGCCTCGTAAACGGATTTGGGCATAAATCGGAGCACTGATTTTCTTTTTTCCGGCAAGTTATCGGAGCATATCCGATGAAACCATGGAAGTCATAAGACTCAGGGAACTTCAATGCTTTTGATGAAAGATTCGAACATTTTTCGACACATACACTCCTTTTTTATCCTTCTAAGCTTTTGTATATGGAATTATTTGTTGTTAGTAACATCATTTTTTAACAATAAAATGGTGATTCTATCAAAATGTGTGGTCAAAGGTAACAAAAAACCTGGAAAAATCAAAATCAGAGTTCAACAGTAATATTAGATTGGCATAATTCCTTATTTTGGCACTCCAACTTTACATAAATAAATAAAAAAGTCATTTTAACAATTCATTTAAATTTTCACTTCTTTTAGCCCTTAAACTTATGTTATTTGTTAGATTACTTCAAAATGAATGAAAAAGTTAAAGTCTGTTAATTTCATTAACATGACATACAAGTGGATGCCACGTGAAATTTATTAAAATTATTAAAAGTATAAAAAATATTTTTTATTATAAATTTTTAAAGATTAATTAATTGCTAACATGTCGTACACGTGAAGTCGTGAACTACGACATAGAATTTATTTTGAGGTGATTTTACAAAAAATGTAATTTCGAGGCTAAAAGAAGCAAAAAATTAAATGAAAGGGTAAAATGACTTTTTTTTATAAAGTTGGAGGGCCAAATAAGTAATTATGCCTATTCAATTTGGTTCCTAATTTTTGTTAATAATTCCATTTGGTTTATATTAATAAGAGGTTTTAGCTGGACTGTTCAATTGACGATTTAATAGTAATTAAATAAATAATTATAAAATTATGAAAATTATAAAAAAATAAAAAAATATATTAATAGTTTTATAAAATTTATTCAACTAGTTCAATAGTTAATTTTTTTCGACTTTCGGTTTTTTGTTGAGTGGTTCTTAATTTAATCGGTATAATCCATTTGTCTTAATATACCAATCAATTTTTGGTCCAACCGATTCAATCCATTTCCAATCATACATATTGGTAGTATAGTAATTAAGGGTAAGTGTTTGTTTGAATTGAATAAATTTTTTTTGACTTAGTCAAATTGATGAGTATTATTTTACCATTCTAACTCGATTTGAATTATTTCCGAATTGATTTGAGTGACTTGAAATTCAAGTCGTGTCGAATAAGTTTGTTAAGGTTGAATTAAAACAAATTAAACTAGCTATATTGAAATCTTGTTGACGATATAACTAAATTCTAAATTAAAAAAACATAAATTTGATAGCATATATAATAAGTATGATAAACAAAATAATAGCGCGCTATGAAATTATTAGGGACTCAAGAGATATTTACAACAATTTATTTTTTAAATTACTTAAATTATTTAAGTTGTAAAATTCAAGTATGATTCTAATTTAAAAAATTAATTATTAATTTAAATTAATTAAAAAAACCGAATAACTCCCTTCGATTAATTTGAAAGTTGAATTTTATCAATTTATTTTTTAAATTATTCAAGTTATAAAATTAAGGTATTGCTCTAATTAAAAAATTAAATTATTAATTTAAGTTAATTAAAAAAACTGAAATTTTCTTTTCGATTACTTTAATTTTAAATTGTTTTTTGAATTGAATGGAATTTTGTTAGGCAGTACAGTACTATTTTGTTAGGCAGTACAGTACTATATAAATTTAGTACAACTACGTCCTGCTCTTCAAAGTAGTGGATGTACAACCAGACAAAGCATGTCCGAAACACCACGTGACGTGGCGGTCATGATAAACTGCTGATATCGCAGTTAAACTTTCAAGCTTTCTTATCTCGCTTCGCTCTTCTCTACTTACATTGTATGAGTTTTCCTTAAAAACAAAAGAAACCCGACGAAACTCATTCGAAGAATGGCGGCAACTACTTCCATGGTTACTTCATTAACCTTCACAATTCCTTCGCTAGGTTAGTCGGTCCTACTACTTTCCCACCATTGTTATCCGCTTCTTTTTCTATTAACAATCTTCCTCTGTTAATGTTAACTAATCTTGGAACTTGCTAAAAAGCAGGGCTTCGCCTACCCACTCGTAGCTACCCATGTCTAAAACCCCAGGTTTTGCTTTGCTTCATTGCTTTCCCTGTTTCTTTCTACTGTATTTCCTTTCTTTTGTTTTCTGTTCAGTGAAGTTTTGAGTTGTGAAAATGGAATGTGGAGTGATGTATCCTTCATGTTCGATGAAATGTTTCAATGATAAAAGAGGTTTCTAGTTTTTTGAAAGAGATGCATTAGTTATACGTCATTTGTTTTCTTCCCATGGTCTCATTCTTCGCTAAAGACGCTGTTTGTTTGTTTACAGAGACGTTTTGTGAGGAAGGCTGCTTCAAATGTTATAACGGCAACATATGAGTTGAAGGCACCTCCATATCCCTTGGTAAACATCTCAAAACTTTTACTTCATATTAATATTCTTACACCCGCACTCGCGAGCACTGGAAGAACTCGCTAAACCCCCTACAAGTTTAGGCCAACAGTGAAAACTAGATCCCACCAACCAAGAACTTGGATCCCCTACCTCACGGGCCTAGAGTAACACGAGCACATGTCCGGGGACCATACCCCTGACAAAGGTGGCTTGCCTACGGCCGTACACTGCGTTTACTTATTATCCTGATAGGGTAGCCTTCACCTAGGATGAGGAATATCAATAGGATCGAACCATTAGCATAAAGATACGTGTAACCTCGAGAAGGGGCTGACAACACTCCTTATAAGGCCTCGGAGCCCAGGAATCAGCCAAGACACTCACTATATTCTCTCTTGCTCCCTCGCTCTCTCGACTGATACCTTCTGCTTCTTCCTCTTTACCACTATACTTGACCACCTATGGTTCTATCTGCCAGGTGAACTGTCCTCCACCACCATCTCCTCCATCATGTATCAACTAATATTGTTTTTATTGGAGCTTTCTTTTTAGTTGCAATCTCAAAATACAAAAAAGGACCCCATTGCTAAGCTTGTTACTGCCTGCTGGAGACATTATCTGCTACTTTGTTTAGAGGCATCTAGAACATTTGTCAATGTTCATTTCCCAACTTCAATTCAAATATGAAAAGAATAATGCAAAGAATGTTAAAAATTTTGTTATTTCTTCATATTCTCAGAATGCATTGGAACCCCATATGAGCCGAGAAACCCTGGAGTATCATTGGGGAAAACATCACAGAACCTATGTGGAGAACCTAAACAAGCAAGTTGTAGGAACAGATCTAGAAGGGTTGTCTTTGGAAGACATTATCATTGTTACATACAACAAGGGTGATATACTCCCTGCATTCAACAATGCTGCACAGGTTTATGTCATAAGCATTAGTGAATCTCAAATTTCATATTATGTTTTTCTTTTTAAGTTTTACAACCCGTTTGCAGGCCTGGAACCATGATTTTTTCTGGGAATCAATGAAACCAGGTGGTGGAGGAAAGCCATCTGGGGATCTTCTAGATCTGATCGAAAGAGATTTTGGTTCATTTGAAAGATTCATTGAAGAGTTTAAGGCCGCTGCAGCTACTCAGTTTGGTTCTGGCTGGGCTTGGCTTGCATGTAGGTGACTACTTAGAATGGCATCTTTACTTATTTCCATTAAAATTCTCTAGTTCTTAATGTAATTTGGACTGTAATGCGTTGATGCAGACAAAGCAAATAGGCTTGATGTGGAAAATGCAGTAAATCCTTGGCCATCAGAGAAGGATAAAGAGCTTGTAATAGTGAAAAGTCCAAATGCTGTGAATCCCCTTGTTTGGGACTACTTTGTGAGTATCCTTGCTCTACACTCATAATTCATGTTACAACTGTATATGTATATTAGCGGTAAAAGTACCATGGTTAGAAGTCAGATTGCATTTTGCCTCATTTACTCAAAAAATGGGCAAATTAGTCTTTGTACGTTAGATCAAAGAGCAAATTGGTCCTTTCTATTAAATTTCATCCATTTATACTGATAAAAGCTGGTGTGATTGCCACATGCATCTTATGCTGACGTACAAGAACAGACAATAAAAATTGATAAAATTTTTAACGGAAAGACCAGTTTGCTCTTTGATTTAACATGCAGGGACTAATTTGCCCATTTTTTGAGTAGAGGGGGCAAAATGCAATCCAATTCTTAGTACAAGGGCCTCGGTGGTACTTTTACTCTATATTAGCTAATATAGAAAGCAATCTGGGGAGGCTATTATATTTGTTAGTTCAATGCATCTAACATTATCATCTATTTCTTTTCTACAGCCACTCCTCACTATTGATGTCTGGGAGGTACTACATGTTTAATTTTACTTTTCCCTACTGATTCGATTTTTAAATTATTCCCAAATTCTTTGTTTAACTAAAGACTAATTTTATTGGTGTGATATGCTCTATGTCAACAGCATGCTTATTACCTTGACTTTCAGGTAATATTTTCATTAGTTTTTAATTGCTTGGACTTGTCCAATGAAGAATTTATTTGTTGGTTTCTAATGTAATGTTGTCAAGTGAGTAAAACTTCGTAAATCTTTTCTACTGGCAGAATCGACGACCAGATTATATATCAGTGTTCATGGAGAAGCTTGTATCTTGGGAAACAGTTAATACTAGACTTGAAAAAGCAAAGGCTCGAGCTGCCGAGAGGGAAATGGAGGAAGAGAGGAGGAGAAAAGAAGAAGAAGAGGGCAAACCGACTAATGAAGAAGAAGATGATGATTTAGAGATGTACGTAGATAATGACAATGATGATTCAGAGGCTGAATGAATTTAACATACAACAATGGTATTAGGACACCATGTGAGTACGTCTTTATAATATGCTTGAAATTTATGTAGAGGTTAGTTTGTGCCGCCAACAGAATAGAAATCCTTTTCTTTTTTTTTGTATCTATACTGGATAGCTAAACCCTGATGTAGAAAATCAAGTAATGTTTCAATAAAGTACTGCCATTTTTGTGAAATTCCTGCGTAATTTTTTTAGGTCAGCAATGTTCAATCACCAGTGTGCCGAAATCCTAAACACAAATATGTTAATTGAACATGTCATGTGTTTGAAATGTCATGTCATGTTTATTACATTTTTATCTTGATCATTAGATTTGTTGTGTTTGGTGTCGTACATTGGCATTGATCATGCATCTTTTCCACATGACTGAATTTTGACATTCAGTTTCAGGTATTCACCGTATTTTCCAAATGTTTTTTCATATGCTTGAGGATGTATTGTTATCAGTCAAAATACTAGAGTTTCATTGCTTGCTTGATTGTAAAAATGTTAAGCATGCCGTTTGATTATATCTATTTATTAACAGAATAATTTACATACCAGCACGTTGTGAACTGTTGCTCCGATGCTATTCCTATCTTATCAGAGAATTCCTCGAAGAGAAAAGACCTTGAAGATCCGAAGCCATTGAAGTTCCAGTGGTAGGGGGTCCAAAAACATCCCAAAACCGAAGAGTCTCATCTGCCACAGCCGATACAACAGTTACTCCATCAGGGCTCTACAACAGGAAAATACAAGAAACTTCAAATTTCTTTTCATGCAAATTTCCTACTGGATTCTTAAAAGTTTGAGTAGTTAAAAACCTGGCATAGGTTGATAATTCGGGGCTCATGGTTCCCAAACTCCCCCACTTTTGTCATCGAAGGGTACTTCCAGAGGCATAGTTTGTTTTGATCCTCCCCTGTGCTGTATCCATGGCTACTCAATATCTCCCTGTGATGTCTGTTCCATTCCAGCCCAGGAATCTGCTCATTTTACAGAAAATTACTAATAGTTGAATAAAAGAACCGAATAATGCAGATGGATTTTTACCTGTGCTTTAGTTTCAATACTGTGAATGCAGATTCCTTTCTGTGTATTCCATATCCTAATACACCTATCATTCCAGCCTCCTCCTGATGCAAGAACATTATGCTGATATGGGCACCAAGCAAGGGCCTTGACTGCAGCGCAATGATCTGTGAATCGATGGAGAAACTTCGATGAACTCATTTTGGAAGCTTCCCATATGTATAACTGCTTTTCACTGCCTCCACTTGCCAACCTATCACCTTCATTCGACCATTTCAAACCGCACACCTCATCGGAGTGCTTTTTAATGCAGGACGCTAAATGATTCCGTGCTCTAACTGCAAATAAGATAATGTATGATGGATATTTTTACAAACCATTCAAATATCTAGTTTTCGATAGTTAGAATATCTACTGTCGTGATTGATAATGGACTTGTCACGGCTTCCCGATGTTAAAATGTGGCCGTTCCATGCGGTGGATGCTATCCTTCCACTATGACCTTGAAGGCTCCTAATCTGCAGGTAAACAGATACATGATGAATGCTTTGAAGCAACCTTCTAAGAGCTCTGATACGGTAAATGAATAGAGAAAGAGAGAAGAGACGAGTTTCGAAGATTCAGCATCCCAGAGCTGTAGGTTGGAGCATGTATATCCAACAGCTAGAGTTTGGGTTTCCTTGGACCAGGTTATGCTTGTAGGCCAATTGTCCTCTTCACGAACATGGAACAACTTGTGTGTCCTCTGGTCTACTGAGTTCCATAAGTACAGTGTTGGACCCAAACCAACAGCTAGAACGTTGTTTTTGCCCCAACTCATGATGTTCACATAGTAGTCATCCATAAGCCCCGGTGCATCGAAAACTATCATTTCTGCCTGCACCACACACCGGATCGAACAACGAATGGAATAAGCTCAGTCCTATCATTTCCTATGTCATCGATACTCAAAGGTTCGTTTCAAATACAGATGTGTTCCATACGGGTGCCTTTTTTCCCCATTAATTGGTGGATCAAACTTCATATACATATTTGCACACACGAGTTCTAAAGAGCCTAAGCAACATAGATCATTTCATGAAAGGATCATCTTTTCAAGAAAACCAACCTAATCATCAACTTTTATAAATCCCAACATTGGAGCTTACTCCATTCTACTATAGGGAAACAAACAAAATGATAAAAATGTCACAGTTGATAATTTTGGAGTCAAATTTTTTGAACTTTCACTACTTTTTGTAAAAACTTATTTAAAAACTACTCCATTGAAAGTCTTTATAATATGTTTTTTCAATTTTTTTTATCTATAATAAATTTTAAAGAATAAGATGTCAAAAGTTGAAAATTTTGAACCACTAAAAGTTAAAATGTGACGAGTTTACTGAGAGAGAGAGAGAGAGTTACTCCTAAAGTTAAAAGATAGCCCGTAGATTGAAGAAAATATGAACTTGATTGTTTAAGTTTTTCTAGGTATTCAGGATGATACTCCTTATACGTGTCAGACGTGCTACACATAGAAGCTCTAGGAAAAATGAAGAGTTCGGGAAAAAAATAAGGGATTTTGTGCTACATATAGAAGCTCTAGGAAAAACCTTGGGGATGGACCGATATGCAGCCTGTTTGCTCTTGTTATCCGATATGGCAGCCATTTGTTGTCTCAACTCATCAACGAAACGAATGGATTTTGTGCTTGATTTTGAGCTTCCTCTGAAAACCATAATCCTTTTCCCTTCAGAATTTAAAGACTGACTCTCAATCAGTTTCTGTTGATACACTTCCTGCCATCAATGAAGAGAAAACTAAAAAAAACCATAAGTTTTCATCTCCAGATTTTTGCCATTTCTAAATCAATAAATTTCATTTTCAGAAACACAAAGGAATGGTGAAGAACGTACATTGCATTTAGAAGATTTGAAGTCGGTGGTTTTGTTGGTCAACAGAGTGTGAGCTCTATCAAGATCCATCAAACTTCTGTTGGGTAAAAACCGATCCCCCTTAATGAAGAACAAATGAATTCAAGAAACTTACAGAACATTCAATGGAGAAAACCCAGAAAAGAAGAAAGATGAAATTCATTTGTACCGGAAAATCGTATCGAGTGGGACTGTCATGGAGTCTTCTTGGTGAATACCAATAAGATTGAAGGAGTCTCAGCTTATCGCTTTGATCCATTTTCAAGGGTTTCCAAGAAACACAATTGTGGAGAAGAAAGAAAGTAAGAGAATGGAGGAAAATAAAATTACTGCAAACCCTTGAAGATTTGCAGTAATTTGCGGAAAATAGAGGAAAATGGAATTACTGCAAAAGTAAGTAAGAAACGCAACAAGGCTTTTGAACCTTTCTCTGAATCCCGCCAAAAGGAAGAACCGTTGATATGGTTCAAAGGTCTGGGTCGAAAATAGGTTTGAATTTGTTAATAATGGGTTAACGTTACAGTTTACCCCTGAACTTTCATTTAATGTGCAATGTGGTATATGTATAAAGATAACTCATCCCATACCGAATAAAAAAATACGTGTCATCATATGATTGGTTTTGAGTCTTGAATATAATTTACTCTTCAATTTTCAACTGATACATACTTTTTTTCTGTTTAAAGTTTCTTTTTTAAATTTTGTTTACTGCTTAAAAGTAGAAATAAGATGAAAAAATCAAATAATTTAATCAACCTGTAAAAATCATATTCAAAACCCAAAATCAATCACATAAGTTATAACGACAAATGAAATTATTTATTAAAACGATTTTAAAGCTTCGGGGGTACACTGATACTTCACAGAATATAATCCATGTATCAAATTAGATATTTTCTTTGCAAAGGTATTATATTGCACATTATATAAAAGTTTAAGGACTGATTTTGACATTTACCCTTTAATATTCTTGCACTTGAATTGAATTCTTGTCTTGTTCATATCATTTTTGTATTAGGATTCTACTTAATTATGTTTATGGTAGTGTCTTATAATTAGATTTGTCAATTTTGACCAAAATTTGGAATCAGTTTTAGATTCAAACTCAACTTAATTCAATCTAATTATAAAATACCCAAATCATATATGGCTTCAATCCAAAAAGACTCAAACCCAAAACTACTTAAATTCGAAATGACCCGAAACTAAAATGACTCAAATAAATATCTAAAATAATATGAATTTGAGAATCAAGCCTGAAATAGCTCAATTGAAAAATACGAATAATTCAAACTCGAAATAACTTCAACCTAAAAATACCCAAACTTAGAACCCCATGTGATAGCATGATGGTCAAGAGTGTTCACCGCTTTAGGTGTGACCTGAATTCAAGTCAGGTTAGTTGTTCGGGCTTGGCCTTATTATTGTAATTCACAAAAAAAAAAAAAACCAAACTTGAAACAGACGTTTAAAACTCAAATTGACACCATCTAAATTGATCAAACCGGAATCAATCTAACCAATCCAATCCCATCTAATTGACTTTGAAGCAAGTGGAAAAGGCAGACTCGAGAGAATAGCTATCAAACAGAGAGAAAATGCCTTCATTGAGATCATACCTATAGAAACCATCTATGAAAGTAAAACTGAACTGCACAACTAGGCAATCATATAGCAAGGGTGACAATCGACAACGTATCGGTCCTGTGAGATCTACTGATATAAGACTTGTTTTTTACCCTAAAGAATCGGCAAACCGATATAGATCTGCCAATGTCCTAATAGTTCTATCTGGCAGACCAACAAAGCCTTCTATAGATGGTGATGACCCAAATAAATCAGCAAACCACTTGGATGTAGATTGTGCAACATAGCCTTGTTGCCATCTATATGGCAGACCATTGCCACTGATACCGCCGCTTCGTACATTGGTGGTTCCTCCTATCCGGTCCATCTCAGTTTTCGGAAAAGAATTGGTTGATCCATGTGGTGCAGCAGAGGCAACAGGATAGTCGTCGGCATGACAAGAATTAGGGACCAAACCATCATATAACTTCATGCCTTCGGCAAGAATAGCAGACGGTTGCTCATGTGACTGATTTACATGAGATTTTGGCAAAGGGGACCCTTTGGTTGCAAATCGTGTTTGCTTCATTTCTTTGCTCTTAACTGCTCCCATTTCATCCAGTTTTCTGTTTGGCTTTATTTTTTTCTCCTCAAGCCTTTTATGTAGCTCTGCAACTCTTTCTTCCAACTTGACTATCTTCTTTTCAAATTGAATTGAACCAAGAAGCTCCGTTACATCATTACTACGATTTTCCGGATACTGGACTATCGATTCAAGAGCATCTAATTGCTTTTCATTAGCCTTTCCCATCTGGGCTATCTCATTTTCAGGAAAACAACAGGTTGATCCATGTGGGGCAGCTGAGGTAACAGGAGAATTGTTGGCATTACTAGAAATAGGGACCAAAGCATCGCCATCGGAAAGAATAGTGGTCGGTTGCTCACACAACTGATTTGCTTCAGATTTTGGCAAAGGGGACCCTTCGGTTGCCAACCGTGATCGCTTCACTTCTTGGCTCTTAACTGTACTTGATGACCCCTTTTCGTTCCGTTTTCTTTTCTTCATTTTTTTCTCCTCAATCCTTTTTTTTAGCTCAACAATTTCTTCTTCCAACGTCACTATCTTCTCTTTAATTTGCCATGAACCAAGAAGCTCGGTTGCATCAATACTACGATTTTCCGAATAATGGACTATCGATTTTAGAGCATCTAATTGCTTTTCATTAGCCTTTTTCTGCAAAAGGCCATAATACAGTAAATGCAATGTTTAAGGATGGGAAAACATGTAAGATCATTTGTGTGAACAAGAGATTAAAAAGGACCATACCAGCGCCACGTGGGACTTATTCGCTTCTTGTTTTGCCCTCTCGAATGCTTTTGTAGACTCTTGCAAGAATGAAGTCAACATTGTCTTAGAGGAGAATTTATCCTCAAGCCCAAAGATCGAAGCAACCTCAACAGCTTCGAAAGGCATCCCATTCTTCACCATACACTCTATGATATCTGTAGCATACAAAAGTGTCTTACATTAATCAGATGCAATCATATTTAGTTCGCCATTAATATTTGTCCGATTTCTGTGAGAATTCTTGTTATGGACACTTACAAAGGTGGGGCAGAAACAATGTTTTCAAACGATTAATTACAGTCTTTGTGACTTTTTTTTCTACTTTCACTTGATATCACAAACCTCTCCTAAATCAAGGGGATTGAAATAAGAAAGACACTAATTACTGATCTCCAGGCAGGCAGGAATATAATGAAATCAAAGGGTGACTCAGAGCCGACTAATTGACGAAAACAGATTCTAAAGCACACCAAGAAAGGCTATTCTTCGTTTTTGTACTGTTCTTGTCATTAGTAAGCCACCTTCTCTATGGCATTCCACTTTTGAGCTAGAGAATAGTTATAAGGTTACATAGTAAGTGAAACTACCCATATTGATTTCCCTATTTGTATTTACCATAGTAGCAATATAATTTTAAACTAATTTGTGAAGTTTGTAAAATCCACAGGGTCATAATCTTACCTAAACTGATTTTAACCGCAAAGAAAACAAGGGCAATTATCATGAGAAGGATAGTTAGAATTTGAAACTAGGATAGACAATACTTAGGAATAATGAAATTGTATATGGAATGGACTTGAGCTCAAACTCAAGTTTGAGTATTGTTGAGGGGATCGACTTCTTTGGGAGAAGTGTTCGAAGTGTCGTCTGCTGGACAGCCAACCAAACCCCCAACAATGGTAGGTATTGTCCTCCTCTCATGGTTTTGTCTGCCTCCTCCAACACGGGGATAATACCTATCATTGTTGGGGCCCCATTTACTGTTGAGGGGCCAACTTCTTTGGAAAAAATCTTCGAAGTGTTGGCCGAATCCCCAACAATGGTACCACTTGAGCTACATAGCTCAAATGGTAGCATACTTAGTATGTGGTGTATATCCCTTAGGTTGATGGTTCAAGTACCCCGTGCATTTGATTTACATAATTAATGTTACGCACTATACTGATATCTCACTCGTGAGCCTTGTAAATCGTATCTTCACCAACCAAGGCATTCCTCTTTGCGAACCCTTCAGGGCTCTCGACAAAGAAGGGAGACAAAACCTGACACTTGGACAACACCTACCATTGTTGGGGGTTCAGCCGACTGCCCAGTGGAGACACTTTTAAGACTTCCCTGAAGGAGTCTAGGCCCCCTCAACAATAAAAAGACAAAAAAAAAAAAAGACAAAAGACCCTGACACAGGACAAGAGCTACTATTGTTGGAAGTTCGGCCACCTGCCTGAAGAACAATATTTCAAACTTCAAAGACTTCTTCTGAAAATGTCAGCCCCTCAACAAGTATATAAATCGTGTAAGTGAACTCAAATAGTTCAATTTCATTCTATCAAGCTTGAGCGGAGCTCTACCAACCTTAATCTAAACAGTGTTAACTACCATATAAGAACAATGTCACTCCATATTAATGATGACATTGGTAGCATCCAAAAAAATTCATAAACTTATAAGCAATTCATATCAATGGAACCTGAAAAGCAATTACCTGGAATTTTCCCAGGAAGAAAAGGAGAGCACTTTACTGCATCCGAGATGCCACTGAGATTAGCCAACCAAAACCCCCAAATCCTCATTACTGAACACTTCAGGAATCCCAAAACAAGCAACAAAAAGCAACAAACCCTTTGCATCAGTTTCATTGGCTTTATCCAAACCACCCTCTCCAATCAACCTCTTTCGCCATTCAACAGCTCTTTTCCGTGCTTCTACCTTAACATTTGCAGCAATTAGAAACCCACCTTCACCTCTCATCATCAAAAGGAAAAATTCCAAAACCAAAACAGAGGCTTGCCTTGCCAAAGGTATATAAGGAACCTTGATTTGAGCCTTTTTGCCTAATAGAAAGAACCTCCCAATGCAATCTAAAACCAATTGGGCTGGTTCTGGTGCAAGCTTTAGGGCCGCAGGGACTTCTTCTCGAAGCTTTGGGATATCTGATAAATGGGTAATAATATATTTACGTACTCTTTTGCTACGCATCCTTTCGCAAAGGTTTCCAATTCCATAACGCGAGGATACCGAAGGAGAAACTGTTTTGGGTACTTTTTGCGTTGATTTGGGAGAAGGTTGGGGTTCAATTTGAGTGCTTTGTTCATTGAATTTGGAGCCAATGGCTTGGTTAACGAAATCGAGGTGTTTGGTTAATTCGTCGAATCTATATTTGAAAGCTTGGATTGCAGTGGAGAAGGAGGTGAGGTCGTCAATGGATTTTAATAAATGGGGTTGTCGTTCTTCTTGTTCTTGCAGTTGTAGTTGTAGTTGTTCTTGCTGTGGTTGTTGCTGTTCTGGTTCGGTTTTGACCACCGCTAACGGCGGCGGAATTGGTAACCGGGGAGGTAGGGACGGCGGCGGGGAATCAAGTGGATCTTGCTTGATGGCGGTGTAATTGAGTTTGATTGAAGGCAATGAAGGTTTGGCCATTACAACTTCACAAACTAAAAGCCCAGCGGCGTTTCTATTTATAGTTTACCCTATAATATAAAAATTAAGTTTAAAATTTATTGTTACTCATCCTTTGTAGAATTTTAGGTTATCCTTTGTCAAATTTTGTTAATTTAATAGTGATGGAATATTATTTTAAAAGTAGATAATTATTTTTAAAAAAAGTTTAATATACCCTTAAATTTAGCCCTTTTTTTTATTGGCTCCTCCATTAGTTTTTTTAAGGCATAATATATAAATTGACCCTTGAACTTGATAAATATTTTCACATTGACCCATAATCTTCTTTTTAGATCATATTGATCTCTAATGTTGGCATTCATTACACAGATTGGTCTCTATACTAACATAGTTTTTTTAAAGAATATGTTGATGTAGACAAGTATGGGATGGCATGTAAAGAAATAAAGAGACAACACATGGATTCATTTTTTTGTTGGTGACATGGATTCATCTTTAATTATTCTTAAAATATTTTAAAAACCTTAAATTTTTGAAATAAATTTAAAAAAATTTTAAATTTTTTAAGAAATATTATAAATTATAAAAATTCAAAAAAAATCCAAAAAATTTAAAATTACAAAAAAATAAAAATAAAAATATATTCAAAAAATCGTATTTTATTTTTATTTTAAATAAAATAATTTTTTTAAAAAGTTTATGGGCCAATGTGAGAAAAGTTATCAAGTTTAGGGGCCAATCTATATATTAAACCTTTTAGAAGTAGTATTTTATTTTTATTTTAATTAAATTACTTAATAAATTTACTAATATATCATTTTTAGAATTTTTGTTTCTTTCTCTCACAATTAAATTATTGTCTGCTTAACTTATAATATTAAAACTTAAATTAACATAAAATTTTAATTTTATGAAAGAAACATTTTTTATTAAAAAATAATTTTATTTATAAATTTTTAATTTTTTAATATTAATCGTCCAACTAAATGCACTCTATCGAACCTAAACCAAGCTTGGATAAAGAAAGTTTGATCTCAAGTTAACCAAATCCAAAACAAATTACTATTCACTCATTAAAGGTTAAAATATGCTCGAAGTTTATGTACACTTGGTAAATTTGGAATTTAATCCATTTACTTTTATTTTAAGGAATTTAATCCTACTTTTTGGATTTAAAAATGCAACAACTTCAATCCTTAATACTATTAAAATTCTTTTGTTAAATTAATATTTATTACAATATCATTTTTAAAATGTCATAATAGCAAATTTAATGGATGAATTTTAACAATATTAACAATTGAATTTAAATTTTGAATCTAAAAAAATAGAGAAATTAAATTCTTAAAAATTAAGAATAAAACAAATTAAATTCTGAATATAGGAAAAGTAGGAGAATAAGGGACAAATCCATATAAAAAGTAAATATTATGTTATTAAATCTACAATTAATTTGTTGAAATATAAATGTAAATAATTTTATTTTAAATGAAAAATTATTTAAGATCATGGTCCATACATCATTTATGGAAGATATTTTCTATTATAATGACAAAAATATAGAAACAATAAAAAATGATATAATACTTGTTATGTGAAATGCAATCATAAAATGCACATTTATTATTTATTATTTATTATTTATAAATATTTAAAAATTGATTAAGTTCAAAGAGTGATGAGAAAATGAAATATATACTCCATATGTATAGTTTAACAACTTGAAGGTTTATTTGTGTACAAATATATACCATAAACTGCCCAAAAAATCTTCCTACATTATTTACATCATCAAATAATATATTGTAACCAGAGAATAGAGAAATGAGTTGCAGATATTGAAACTCGAAACCTAATTACATGAATTCCCGGATTTCGGATTAGATTCGGGGAATTGTACAGTACTAGGAATAAGCAACTAGAAGATGGATGCTGTATCAGACAAGCTGATGTTCCGATCTGATCGACTTGTAACAATGGGTTGCAGATATTGAAACTCGAAACCTAATTACATGAATTCCCGGATTTCGGATTAGATTCGGGGAATTGTACAGTACTAGGAATAAGCAACTAGAAGATGGATGCTGTATCAGACAAGCTGATGTTCCGATCTGATCGACTTGTAACAATGGGGTTTCCTAAAGCATCAAGATCGATAATGGCTGTTTCACCGGGACTGTAATTTCCAGCCAGGAGGGCTTCACTTAGGGGATCTTCGACTATTGCGGTAACCGCCCTCCTGAGGGGCCGTGCACCGTAGGTCTGGTCGTAGCCTTGCTGACAAATGAGGTCCTTGATTGATTCAGACACCTCTAAACCGATTCCCAGTGACACGAGTCTAGCATTAACCTCTTGCAACATCAGGTTTACAATCTCGAGCATCTGAAAAGAAACCGGATAGATGTGACCAACAGCATATTGGTATAACATAATCCGAGATCCCGGTAAATTTTCAAGTTCGAAGTGATAGAGATTTATGTAGCATGGACCTCAGGGGCACACAAAATATGACTAGGAGTCAAATTGCATTTTAACCCTTTACTCAAAAAATGAGTAAATTAATCCCAGTACATTAGTTTGAAGAGTAAATTGGTCCTTTCTGTTATAAATTCCATCCATTTATACGGTTAAAAAATAATGTAGCTGACGGAATAACTAGAGAGTAACACATGGCATGCTACATGTACCTCATGCTAACATACAAGACCAATTTTTAAAGGTAGAAATGGATGAATTTTAACAGAATGATCAGTTTGCTCTTTAATCTAATGTGCAGGGACTAATTTGCTTATTTTTTAAATAGAGGAAGCAAAATGCAATCTGAAGGCCTTCAGGGTACTTAACTTTAATCAACAAAAAGGCACAAACCTGAAGTTTCTCAAGAGATCGAAAGACAACTACTTCATCAATCCTGTTGAGTAACTCGGGACGGAAATATGCTTTCAGTTCCTCCATTACCAGAGCCTTCATTCCAGCATACGAAGAAGATTCATCATTCTCGAGCAAGAAACCAATGGAGCCACGTCTACCCTTTGCAATCGCAGAAGAACCCACATTCGACGTCATCACTACCAATGCATTCTTGAAAGAAACTCTTCGACCCTGATTAACAGAATCTCAAATGAGAGACATCGATAATCAACTAATATCAGCCGCGTATAGATGATGATAATGTCGCCAACAAGTTCAATTTACAATGAACGAACCTGTGAATCTGTGAGGTGACCATCTTCAAACAGTTGGAGAAGGATGTTGAATATATCAGGATGGGCTTTCTCTATTTCATCGAGCAATAACAACGTGAACGGTCGTCTTCTAATAGCTTCCGTAAGCATACCTCCCTCTTCATAACCGACATAACCAGGGGGTGATCCTATTAATTTACTCACTGTATGTCGCTCCATGTATTCGCTCATGTCCAATCGAAGCATGGCATCCTCCTGCAATGATGGCATTAGAGGACGGAAGAAAAGATAGCTTAGTGTTATGGGGCCAAGTCCTACATTACCAAAAAACAAACCTTACATAACATTTTCAAATAAACGGGTACCCTTTCGTGCCTAGTATCTAGGATGGTGGAATCATTAATTCCATTATAGCGGATTCCAGTGGAATCCTTTTAATATCAACAGCTTTGGTTAAAAGACAGAAATGAAAAGACCGTAACTGTTTGATCAAACCATGTCAAAAACTAAAAAATTGTATTGGTGACCTGGAACCTGTTAAATCGGTTGCCGAATATGTTAGTTTTTCTCTGGAAATCAGTTTTTCTCTTTCTTTAGTGTTGAAATCGGTTGAATTCATTAAAAGGTAAATTCACATTTCTCAATGCAAATCCTCCATCATGATCAACAATGGATTAGTATATCTTTTTCTACCTGTTTATTTCAACCATTGATTTTAAAAGGATTCCACGATATCCCACTATAATAAGATCTCACCTTAGACATTACCATCTAGGACATATTAAAATTACACAACTCATAAGTAAATTAACGGGACAAATAAAGAAAAGGAATGAATAGCATGGAGCCTTACCGACCCAAAATAGCATGCTGCTAAGGCTTTTGTTAATTCGGTTTTGCCGACCCCGGTTGGACCACAGAAGATCATTGCAGCAATTGGTCTATCAAGATCCTTTAGGCCAACGCGGGATCTCTTAACAGCTCGAGAAATGGCAGCAACAGCTTCGTCCTGACCAATAACCCTTTTCTTAAGCATCTCATCAAGGCCAATTAGAAGCATTCTTTCGTCTGCAGTGAGCTGCTGCACTGGTATCCCTGACCAAATCGAAGCAACTGCCGCAATTTCTTCAGGCCCCACCATTATAGGTCTGAAAGAATCACCTCGAAAAAAATTAGTTAGAAACCGGACAAAGCCTAGACGACCAAGAAGCTAATATATCTAACCTTCAACATGACCCGGCAAGAGAAAGAAAAGGAACATACTCATCGTTCTCTGAAGTAGAAGGCAAAGGAGATTCTAGGAGTTCACTGGAATCATCCACACCAGAAGCACCAGCATCGTTTTTCAACCTACTGGCGATGACCTATTCATGACAGAATTGTCGAAAGGAGGTTAGGGTCTTAAAGCACATCAGAAGCTAACGTACACACAAGGTCAAAGATATTACCACTTCATGCATGGCTTGAACAGTTCTAATTTCTTCCCAATAATCGTTAGGTGCTTTTGAGAGAATATCCGTTTCTTGCTCTCTTTTCCTCCTAAATGCTTCAATACGAGCTCGGCTACCAGCTTCATCAATGAGGTCAATTGCTTTATCAGGAAGATACCTGTCAGGAATATATCTTGCTGATAGGTACACAGCAGCATTGATTGCTTCTAAAGTGTATCTGCAGTGGTGATGAGATTCGTATTTTTCGCGTAGACCAAGCAGTATCCCGACTGCATCCTCCTATCAGGTAGCACATTACATCCAAATAAGGAAAGAGGGAAATAGATAGTAGCTTTTAGTATAGATTGGATTAAAAACAACCTGACTTGGCTCGTTGATCCATACTGGCTGAAATCTTCGTGCTAATGCTTTATCCTTTTCAAATTGGGTCCTATATTCCCCTATAGTTGTTGATGCGATGCACTGCAAAAGATGTTTATTAGTGCTTGATAAAGAAATGCACCATATTAAGAAGAAAACAATGTCTACTCCTATAAAAAAGCCTTCTACGAGAAAAGGGATCGGACTCCGTTAGAAGGAAAAAGGGTCCCACCTTTTCATTCCAAGAAGTAATCCAGATGTGTTAAAGATGTTATTGTTTGATTTATATGGGTAAAGTACCATGGAGGCCCCTCTACATAAAAATTGGGCAAAATAGTCTCTATACGCTATATCAAAGAGCAAACTAGTCCTTCTATTAAAAATTTCATTCATTTCTGTTGTTAAAAACTGGTCAAATGAATGAAAACTTTAACTAAAAGGACCAATTTACTCTTTGATCTAACATAGAAGGGCTAACTTGCCCATTTTTTGAGTAAATGAGGTAAAATGCAATCTAACTTCTAATACAGGAACCTCCATGGTACTTTTACCAATTTATATGTCATCTTCAATAACTGCAGTAAACATCATGCCTATGTTTTTGGCATATTAGGTTCTATGTGAAAATTACAATTTGAGAAATAATTACCTGTAATTCACCCCTACCAAGTGCAGGCTTCAATAGATTCGCAATGTCAAGACCAGATCCCTTGTTTCCACGGCCAACCGTACCAGATCCAATAAGCGTGTGGACTTCATCGATAAAAAGAATGATATTACCTGAAGAACAGATATACCAAGTATGAGAGAAACAATAAAATAGATTCCAGCTCTCGGAAAAGCAACTCCTCATTGTAGGCACCTGATTTTTTTGTCTCACTTAGCAAAGCAGTAACACGTGCCTCTAATTCTCCCCTCTCCTTTGCACCGGCCATGAGCAGTCCTATGTCCAAGGACATTATTTTTTTATTCTGTGCACAGTAAGAGCAATAAATCAATACACTTCGAAGACACAACCTCAATAGAAGTATGACAAGAAGCATTTGGATTGATTTGTGAAGAGGCGGACCAAAAGAAATGCAGGGATTTCTGCTTGTGCGATACTAATCGCAAGTCCTTCAGCAATGGCTGTTTTACCAACCCCACTTTCACCAAGAAGAATCGGGTTATTCTTAGTTCGGCGACAAAGTATCTGTACAATTCTTTGAACTTCAGTCTCTCTGCCAATAACAGGGTCAATAAGTCCCTCACTTGCACGGGCTGTAAGATCGATACAGAATTGAGCTAAAGCACTTTTCCCTGACAATTACATATGAGGAACAAAGCATTACCTTCTGTTATTCTAAAAGAAAACATAACTATACAAAAAGATAAGGATTAGATCAAATTTCTACCTTTTGTCTTGTCAGGGGACCTCAAAACAGCAGCATTACCAGATGAAGATTTTTCACTCATCTTTTTTGATGATAATGAAGGTTCCCTACCATCTTTTGCAAGCTCCCCTTGTAATCTGATGACTGCTTCAGCTGCCAAGTGATTTATATTTGCTCCCAATCTGAGATTTTTTGTACAAAAGTTAATGACATGAAACTTGTTTTGTCTTTTAGACCAAAATGCTCATGCAGATGTGCATCACTTGGCAGAAAAACCAAGCAAAAATAACTTGTCTCTATAATCAAATGTTATATAAAATTAATGACATAAATTTCTTTAAATTGTAAGAACTTATGCTCTTTTTGTATGAATATCATGATGAAACAACAAAATTCATGCTTTTTCATGAGCTTCTGAATTAACTATCAAATACTATGAAGCTTATATTTGCTCCCAATCTGAGATTTTCAGCACAAAAGTTAATGACATGAAACTTGCAGCGTCTTTCAGACCAAAATGAAAATGCTCGTGCATATTTGATCACTTGGCAGAAACCAAGCAAATAACTTGTCTCCACAATCAAATTTTATACAAAATTAATGACATAAGAAATCTAAACAAAGTCAAATGGTTCTTTAAATTGTAAGAACTATGCCCCTTTGCATGAATATCATAATGAAACAACGGAATCCAAGCTTTTCATGAGCAATACAGCACATGTTAATGATATATATATATGTTCCATTAACAAATAAAAATAAAAATTGTTCATTTTAAAAGGGAAAAAAAAACAAACCTTTTTAGGACACGACTAGCACTTCCATCATCAACGGTGAATAAACCAATAGCAATATGTTCAGGGGCAATAAAATTATAACCCATAGTCCTTGAATACTCCACAGCAGCTTCAAAAACCCGTTTTGTGCTTATGGAAAACGGTACATCCGTTGAAGAAACAATAGATCCTTGTTGTTTATTACCCAAATCCTCACCATGGTTACTACTTTGCCAAATGCTACGAACAGCATCACGAGCATTCTCAATTTTCAAACCTGACCCTAAAAAACCATTAGGGTCACGATCTTCACCAATCAAACCCAGCAAAAGATGTTGGGTAAAAACCATGTCTTTACCAAGAGATTTGGCTTCTCTTTGTGACAAGATCACGGCTTTGATTGCTCGTTCTGTAAAACGCTCAAAAACAGCAGAAATTTGAATGGGTTTTCTTCTTTTAAAAGAATGAGGGTGTTTAACATGGTGAACAAAGTTATTACAACGAGAGATTGAGAGACCAAAACAAGAACTTGAAGAAGAAGAATAAATTGAATTGTTGTAATAAAAAGTTCGATGGAAACGAAAGGGGAAACGTGGAGGTGATGAAGGAAATATGGAACGTGAATGTAAATGAATTGCTAATGAAGAAGAACATAAGACATCCATATCTTTTTCCAGACAAAAAATTGTGGGTAGTTTTGTCTTAAGCTACACGAGTTTCATTAAGGATAAAAAGGAAGAGAAGAAAGGAGAAAATATAGGTTGAGTTTGAGATGACGTCCAATCGAAATTGAAGGATATTTTCTTGGCTGTGCTGTCGAAGGAAAGAGAGGAGGAAGAAAGGGATGGAGTGGAAGTGTAGGCTTGACACGTCAAACCACCATTTCTTTTTTGGTCAAAAAATGGGTGTTTTTAGAGGTTAAATTCTGTTATTAGTCCCTGTACTTTACAAAAGTTTTGGATTTAGCTTCATATTTTAATTTGATTATTCTTTATACTTTTCAAAATTTAAAATTTTAGTCCTCACCAGATGATAAACATTAACTTCATTAAAATTTGATACGGCAAACATAATATCATATATATAACATTATGTCAGTTTGTTATTTTTATATATTACTCATTAAAAATTTAATTAGTAGATTAACGACCATCATTTAAGTTAAAATTAAAATTTCAAAACTTAGAACGATTCATCGAATAATGTAGACTAAATTTATAAATGTACGCATAGTACAAAACTAGTGACTAAATTTAAACAAATAGGTTTAATAACTACTGTTTGGATCAATACTAAAATTTTAAAATTTGAAAAATACAAAGACTAAAATTGACCGATCCAAGAAATACAATAACTAAATTTAATCAAATTAAAATATAAAGACTAAATCTATAATTTTACAAAAATAAAGAATAATAGCAGAATTTAACTTTTTTTTAGAAAATAAAAAAGTCCTGCTTTTTAGTAAAAGCCTTTGGTTTAGGACAAGTCACCCCACCGAAGTAAAACAAGCAAAGAATATATCTTCCAAAGGTTGTTTTGTTTAGAGACAAAAGTGCCAAAGTACTTGCCTGACATAGCCAAAAACTTTTGGCACCGTCGAGAATCGGCGCAAGGTGCACCGTTGAGGTTGGTTTTGGGCTCAGAATCTTCCTTGAAGTCAACTTTGTACCAATCTTTCGATTTATGAAAAGCTGAATACATAATTTGATATTTGTGTTAATTTTTTATTTAATTTATGATATTTATATTTGGCAAGAGTTATTTATTTTGAAACATGAAAATAATAATATTATCTTTTTATTATTTACTTTAGGTTTTAGAGTTAATTTGATGAAACTTTATAATTAACTAATAATATTACCGATTAATTTTCTTAATCAACCTTAAAGTCTGAATTAAACTACCCACATATGGTTGTACTTAATAAATTAAATGTAAAATTAAACAAATTCACAATTGATACTAAATTTATTCTATTATCAAAATCATTAAAAATTCAAACCTAATAATATTAGCAATTAACGTTTACCAAATCAACCTTAAAAATCGAATTAAATACTAAAAAGTTAACACTATTACTTTTGAATACCCAAATATATTTTTGTCAAATATAAGTATCAAATTGGACTAAAAAATAATTTTAAAAAATTATTAGATTATTTAAAATTTTTTATTTAAGTTATTAGGCATTTATATACTTACATTTATTCTATTTAAGTTATTGTTACTAGATCAATAACTTATTGGTTATTCATTACCATTCAATAGAATATTAAAATACAATGACAAATTTATCTTTTAACATCTATATATTTTATCACTTTGACTTTTAAAATTTTTTAGTTAAATTTGATCATTTATTTTTTAAAAAGAGTCAAATTTGATCATCAATTTTTAAAAAAGAGTTAAATTTTTAACATCTATATATTTATTTTTTAATAGAAATACTAACTAAAATGTTAAATTTTTAAACGTAACAATCCGCATGACAATCATGTGTTCTTAATGCAACTTTTTTTTGAAGTTTTTATAAATTAAAAGTTTTTTGTTGACTTGGCATATAAAATAAATAGTATCATGTCAACATGAAGTATATGTGAACCATCATACAGATTGTCACACCAACATCGTTAAAAAATTCATATTTTAGTTAGCATTTCTATTAAAAATTACGATTTGACTATTTTTTTTAAAGGTTAATGATTAAGTTTAGCTAAAAAAATAAATACCAAATTAACAAAATAAATAAATATTGAGGGCTAAATTCATTATTATTCCTAACATAAATTATCACTCAAGTAAGATTTTCACAATTCATTTCCAAGAATAGAACCATAATATCGCCAACTTATATATATAGGCTAAGGTCTTTCTGAACTAAGCACCAAATTGAGTAGTGATGAAATTCAGCTCAACCAGTTCATCCTCTCCAAGAATCAGCTCTTCAAGGAAGTTAAGGGATTAAATTGCCTGTTCAAGTTCACTCAAAAGTGCACCTTTTAAGACATTGAAAACTCAAAAAGCTGAGATGCAGGGTTCAGCAAGGGACAAAGTCAAAAAATTGCTTTATAGACCCAGAGAAGAATCATAAATTATTGGGGGTTCAAAGTGTAATTTTATCATTATACTAACATATAATTTCATAAAAATTTAAGAAGTTAAATGAAAATCTACCATTTTTGAGGGGCCAAGGCTTCTACCTGCCCCTTTTGTCTTCGTCTCCATTCAGCCAAGGACGAGGCTAGAAAATTACTGTAGGGGGCCAGACAAGAATCATAAATTATTAGGAGGCTAAAGTATAATTTTACCATTATACTAATATGTAATTTCATAAAAATTTTAAGGAGTTAAATGGTAAATCTACCATTTTTGAGGGACCAAGGCGTCTGCCTACCCCTATGTCTTCGCCCATGAGTTCAGCCTTGGTTGCTACCAATAATCATTGCATGAGCGAGTTCCATCTTGAAAGTGATGGAACCTATATGCATCCCTAACAACCACCTTCCTCCCATAAACATAAGAGACAAACTTGAATGCTGAGTAGCAATCATTGCAGATGCGTAGATTATTTGTAACTTGAACACTCATTTCTGGATCAATCTTCTTGATTCCAAATGCCATAGCTAGCTTTTCACTGTGACAGTTTAGACTATGCTCTTTATCTTCATCGTCCACATCGTGCAGGACTCATGAAAGGTTCGGACCATACCCTGCCATCTTAATCTCAGCTGCCAAGCTCTCTACTTTCTTATAAACTTCTTGCCAGTATGGATTCACTCAATCAGCTGAATGGAAGCCGTGAACCTCATTACCGAGCTCAACCACGCTGAATGCTGAATTCTCAATGTTATATCTTTCATATTTTGTCTCAACTTCACTACTTCTGGCCATCTGTTAGAAGCTGCATATATGTTTGACATTAGTATATAGTATCCGGCATGCTTCAGTTCAAGTTCTTACAAGTTTCTTGCGGCAAGTTCAGTTAATTCTGTATCCCCATGAATTCTGCAAGCCAAAAGCAAAGCACCCCAAACACCATCGTTTTTTGGTATCGGCATCTGTTGAACCATATCGAAAGCTTGGTTGAGTAATCCAGCTCTGCCTAGCATATCAACCATGCAAGCATAGTGTTTCACCCGGGGGCCTACGGAGTGCTTTTTCATTTCTGCAAAAACATTTCCTCCCTTCATTGATAAGACCGGCATGACCACAGGCGGATAACAGAGGTAAAAGTAATATGGTCTGGCTTAATGCCTGTTTGTTGCATTTGTGAGAAGAGATTCAATGCTTCTTTCCCATAACCATGCATGCCATACCCAGAAATCAGCACATTCCATGAAGTGATATTCCTTTCTGTATGAGGAATATCATTAAATAACCTGGTAGCAGTGTCTAAATCTCCACATTTAACATACGTATCCATCAGGGCATTGCAGAGATTTGCATCGATTTTAATCCTTTTATAACAAAACCGTGGAATTTCCTTCGTAGATGTTGAGAGCCTAAATAAGCACAGGCAGAAACCATGAATCAACTTTGTCACTGGATTAGTGTAAGCCTCAGAATCCAACATCACCTCAGAAAGAAACAAGCCATTTTGACTGTATCCTGAAATGATAGAATTCCATGAAATATCTCTTTCCTCCATCAAATCAAAAACCAGTCGAGGCAAGCTCACATTGCCGCATTTTGCGTACATGGCAATAATTGCATACCCAACAGAGAGATACTTTAAATAACCATTACAAATGGCATAAGAATGAACTATTTTAGCTCTTTTGATAAGCCCCAATTGACCAACAGCAGAGGCAACACTCACAATTGTCACTGAATCTGACAAAACACCGTGAAGTTGCATATGTTGGAACAACAGAAGAGCCTTATCCGGCTGTTCAGCCTGTTCATAGGCCGTGATCATGGCAGTCCAGCTAACAAGATCCCTCATTGGCATTTTATTGAATATCCCTCATTGCATACATGGTTACTAAAGCAGCCTCCACATAGAAATCCAAATCAAACCCAGTTCTTATAACATCCTCAAGAGCAACTTTCCCTTCAAGAACCAAGGATTTTGAAGCGCATGCTTTAAGAACAAATCGAAAAGTGTAGTTATGTCAAGGGCCAGTTTGAAATTCTGTTATTAGTTGCGTTTTAATGTTAGAATTGTTAGTTATACGGTGAATTTTGGGAGAGTCGGTACGGGGCGTTTTGTATTAGTGATACGGGTGCGTTTTAGTTAAGTCATTTAAGTCAAACCGGGCGTTTTATTAGCCCAGCTGTCGAGATAACAGCTAACTGTATTTCAATTGTTGCAACGACTTTCTCAGCCATTAAAACAGCAATGTGGAAATGGGGGTGGTTATGCCTTCCGTTATGGAATGAAATTACTGTGTTTCTCTTCTCCGATCTCTCTTTTCTCTCTTCTTCTCTATTCTCTCAGTCGGTCAAGATCGCCACCGTATCAAGTTATTGGGACGCATACGAGGATATAACTCCAACGCTTCGACGTGGCAACCACCATTCGCATATGCCCGAATCATTGTATTCCAAAGAAAAGAATAGGGCTTATCACCACGGATACTATCGAACAATGAGTGAGCACTGTTGTGTTCACCAAATTTGGCATTTTTTATGATAATTTGAGCACCCAAATGAGAATTATAATTGATAATGCCTGAAATAGTAAGAGAAGAGTGCACCTGTTTGAGTGAAGCCAAGCTGTTGCAGATATCAAGGAGCCCATTGTAAACGTTCTCTGTCAAGTCAAGAAATGAACTGAAGGCATATGTGGATTTGAATAAATGTAGATAAGAAGGGTTTAGGCAACGCATAATTTCAAAGTGAAGATCAAAGCAATTCGTACAACAGGTATGAACAATCAAAATCTTACAAAATGGATCTCATGATCCATGTAATTCATATTCCTACAATAAAAGCACTAGGCTGTGGTCTTTTTCTTTTTCCTTTTACAGTATATATATGATACATAATGAATTAGACAAGGGATCTATAATGTCTTGGCCATAAAAATCTCGTATGTTACAGTTTATAATGGATGCTGAGGCTGGATCAAGAACTCTGAGATGAGTCAACCTGGCTCCAGAGCTTCTCGGCATATGTTTTATCTTCTTCTTTCTCCTCTACGACATAATTAGTTGCTTCGTTTACTTCCTCGTCGTCTTCATCTGATACCTCTTCCATCATATTTTCCGTAATTTCTACTTCTGCAAGGCTCTTTGCTTCTCGTTCTGAAAGTTCAGCTAATGCCTCCCTCATAGCCTGTGCTGTTGCTGGTCTGTCTTTTGGCCCGTATTTTGGTGCAGGCACAATAAATGGTAAGGCAACATCATCCAACTTCGTTCTATTTTGGTTAGCAATGCACTTGGTCTCCATTGGAGGAAATACAAATATGATACCAAGTTCATAGTTACAGACGTGAAGCCTTGAAGTGGAGTTGGTCTGAGCAAGTCCACTAGCTTTTATCCCAACTGAACTGGAAATAGGTCTTCCCCAGGCAGCTGCACTAAAATTATGAGACCCACAGTAAACCCAACCAGATGAAGATGAGCTTGCCTTGGACCAGAAGCGCCTCCGTGCCACCTGCTTGGAATTTGCATTTTATTCATTAACCTTTTCCCCTAAAAACATTGAATTGTGCAAGCATTTGGCAATGTGAAGAAACAATGCTAATATAAACAGGCTCCAGATGTTTGAATTGTTTGTTCAAGAAATTTTCTGATCATTCAAAAAGCAGATAAATTACCTTTACGTGCATAGGATGCCCTACTCTATTCGAGGGAGAAGGAATTGCATCATGTAGTATACCCACATTTCTCAATCTTTGCCATGTTTTCTGAACAAAGAAATGTAGGATTAACAGAAGTGTGAAAAAAAAAATCCAGGAAATTACAACTGTTACACATAGGGACAAGGTGAGTTGTTACAACTTGACACAAATTACCTTTTTGAAGACTAACATATCCCTATTTGTTGGACCATCAGTTTATAGTCCCAAGTCAACAGACTTTTGCCAACCATTTAGATTTAGATCATTTAAGTACTGAGTTCTAATCCATAGTTTTGGTAGACCTTTGCACTCTAGGAAGGAAGAAACATATGTTCTACCACTAGTAATGCTTTTCATATGAAGTTGGAGATGAATCATGGTTCTTTTGGTCAACCTAGGATTTAAACACTTGTCAAGAAAAGCTGCACACTGAGGTCACGGTAACAGAGACCTTACCTCTGAAAAGCAAAGAATTCGCCTTGAAGGAGAGATGCCAGAACATGCATTTTTCACCTGCTCAATGGTGGGAAAAATAATTCTAATGGATGGATTTCTCAATTCTTGACTAGTAGTCCAGCAGCCCCACTGTCAAGTAACCCCATATTACTGTGTGTACATACATATTTAAGAGCATGATGTTCAACATTTCATGCATAATACCAAATCAATGTAAGTTACCTCTGGATCAGACTCCTCTGAATCAAAAATTTGTGATGATTTCTTTCCAACAGATGCGGCAAAAGCAGCTAGAAACGGTGCACTGACAGATGAACCAATTGAGGATGAACCTTGAAAACAAAAGATATATCAGACAAAACTAATAATAAGACAAGTAGGTTGCTACATTTTGAAGGGAAGAAAAAGTTACCATAAATGAAATCAGACTCTTGTGATTCAGGCCAATTGTATTGACCTAAAACCTATAAAAAAACAGGAGAAAAAAAAAGAGATTTTAAGATAATTATCAAATGTTTCCAAGTAATATAACCTCATAGAGATACATCATACGATTAATTATTTCATTCCGTATGACTGTATCTACCAAAATGCAGGGAAGTTTTTTATTTCAGACACTGACCAGAAATGAAGATTCAACAATCATGTTGCTAGCTTGAATGTTGTAGAAACAAGCAACTATAAAAGTGCTAGTAATCATTTAGTGGTTTTAACATACAAATACAGCATGAAACTGTATTTTGAAATACAGATTTGCGATAATAAGTAATAATGACATATAATTAACACCAGCAGTCTAGAATTACAATAATGCACAAAATGAAATTCATAGAAACATGACTATAATTTGGAATGAAGCCACTAAGTTCATTACCTCTTGAAGTCGCCAAAGGCCTGTACACCTCTGAACTGAAGCAATGAGAGAGCATAATGCAGCAATATTTTGATCTTGCATCATTTTTGACATATCTAAAAAACTTGGCCCCTACACAAATCAAAACATGTTAAATAGCTTCATTACAAATAAGAACAGATACCATCTGTGATACCACAAGCTATATAACATGATAGCATCTCAAATAAATAGCCAAAATACCATGCCTGTAACACATGCAGTATCAACTGTACTTTCTTGTTGTTCCCACCAAATGTAGCTGTAAGGGCTTCTTCACAACATACATATCCATGAAATTCAAAAAATCCAATATCCCATAACGGAGAAACCCATTTTGCGACATTCCGCGGCAGAAAACCAAGTTGAATGCAATCTATGCCAGCCACAACAAGAAACATAATGAGGGGAAAAGGGCATCAGCAACAAATGGCTGTGTTAACCTCAAACAGTTACAACAATTATACAAGTTCACGATGGTGGTAGCTAAGATGAAACTTTGAAGTCGACAAAAGTACCAAATCTCAGTAAACAATAAACATGTTAGCAACATAACTCCATATCCACAAGGTTTCCGATAAATAAAGATGATCTCAACTATGAAGCAGCTACTAGTTTCAGTTCTTTTTAAAGTAACTAAACCAAGGAACTACTGATACATCCATACCATGTAAAGTGTATCTCATGCACTAACTTTTAAATGGTCCAAAGTCTAAATCAAGTTATCAGAAATTTACCTCCTGAAGATATTTTATCAGGGTTAGGAACAAGAACACTCACAGCATTCTCATCCGCAGGGATGTTTGTGTTTCTTCTCAAAACAACATTTAACATCCCATTTGCGTTTTCACAAGTTTTGCCAAGAAAGAGCGCCAGTTTCTTAAGTTGTGCACCATTCCTATCTGCTGTAGTGCGAAAAAGGTGGCTTAAACCAACCACAGATGCTTCAACCAGACCAAGGAACTTTGCATCCAATGATGAGGGTGTTATCTGATTAGCCTGAAATGATAGGAAACAAGGCTTCTTCCTATCATTGAACCAAATATAAAATACATGTAAAACACCAAGGACTAGCTCGTCACACAAACACCAAAAACCTACCTCCATCTTAAGATTGAAGCAATACTTTACGAATGCCATATATTCCAATTCATATTTTATACAAGGAAATAGTCAAAACAATATTAAAAAAGGTGAGCCAGCTTAGCATTCAAGAGTCCACTTCACAGAACAAAATAAGAATGGAAGAGTGCTAAATGTGTGGGTTACGATACCTTCAATGCTCTGTCTGAATGCATTCCAGGTACAGAAGCAACCAAGTATCCCATAGCATTGGTAAAGTCATAATTAGTCAACTCAACAATCCAATGAGACCGACCAGGTACATCAACAATAAGAGATGCCATAAAGCCAGCTAGCTGAGCAGCGAAGTCAGATCTTGAATTATTCATTTCTCCATAAGAAATTGAAAAGAGAGACAAATAATCAGGTTCCCTTCTACGAGGAAAATCTTGCCACCAAACAGTGTTGGTTACATTCTCCCACTGCAGTATCCAGAAGTGCTAATATAAATAAATAATAAGAACTAAGCAAGAACAATATGAGCATAATCAAAAAACTAAACAACAAATAACATCAAAAAATTGAACAGCTAGCACTTTTCTGAGTAAAATAAATAAATAGCCAGCATTTTCATAGAGAAATCAACATAACATCTTTCCAAGCAAATATACTCAAGTATCCAGGCAAATTTAACCCACCAATTGACATCCCACCCCAAAAAATTGAGGAAGTCTACTTTTTACAGAATAAAAATCCCTACTGCATCAGCAAACTTCAGGAATAAGGTGATTTGTCTAAAATTTGGCTTCGATTATTATGGTGAAGAGGAACACATATGCATAAGACATGCATTCTTGAGAAAAAGGGATAGGGACATAGAGAACTTCATCAGTATAAAAGGAGATAAACCAAAAATTATAGTCTACTACTGTTTAAAACATCGTGATAGAACTCTGATAAACAAAAACATTGAGGTAACTAAATTATGAAAACAGAACTTACATCTGCACGAATCAGCCATGTCTTATTTAACATACAGCAAAAACATAGTTAAAAATCAAATCACTAGACATTGTCAAAAAAATGTAATTACCTGTTTTGCCACTAAATTAGCATTAGTAATGACAGCACAGATACTTTTTTTCTCTTCACAGGACAAGCGAAGGGAAGATAGTATACATGTTGTCATTACTTCTACTAATTTAGTTGCAAAAGGAGGTAGGCTAAATCATATAGTCCACCACCGTTTAAACATCAGGATACAGAACTCTGATTAAGAAAATATTGAGGTAACTAAATCGTGAAAACAAATCTTACATCTGCATGAATCAGCTATGTTTTATTTAATATATAGAAAGAACAATAAAACATACTCCCTCTGTCCCAATTACAATGTCACAGTTGACTTTTATGGATCACTTTTTTTAACTTTAACTTCAATTATTTTAAATATTTTAATTAATTAAATTTTATAAAATATATCTAAAAACTATTTCGTTGAGACTTTTAAAATGTATATCAATAATAAATTTTAAATAAGTCAAAGTTGAAAATTTGTTACCACCAAAAGTCAAATGTGACAAGTTTATTAGGATGAAGGGAGTGGTTAAAAATCAAATCACTAAACAAATTGACATAAAAAAAAGTAATAACCTGTTTTGCAACTAAATTAGCAGAAGTAATGACAACACGGATACTATCTTCTCTTTGCACTACAAGCAATTTTGGGTGATGGCAAGCAATTCCCCGTTTCTTGAGATCATTACCAAAAGCGATAACCTCAGGGAAAGGGGGAAACCTAATACAATGTTGGATTAGAATTAGGGAAAAATGCCAGTATCAGCCGATATAACTTTTAATATGCTCAAGTAAAATACTTACACCGCAACCAAGTTTGGAAATTCAGGGAAGGGTATGGAGATTCTGGCATCAGGGCTTGAGCTCCAACATCTCTCAGCATTATGACAAGCAACTGTTACAGGCAGATGGCAAGGAATTTCACAGTGCAACAAAAACCTACCAAAAAAGACTATTAGGTATGGATACAGAAATTATCATGAAGAGTATGTAGAATTTCAATATATTGAGGGGAAAGACATGTAACTCAATTTATCACAATGGTATCACAAAAAAAATTTAACCATTCTTTTTGGTGTAGAAATATGTAAAGGTATAAAACCAATCATGTAAAATACTTTCTACAGAAACTTGTGTAGTTATAGCAACTCTAACTAACTCTAAACAGGATATTCTGAGAACTTTTGCCAGTGGAGACTAATATATAAGGAGAGCAAAACGAAAAGAAAAACTTTACCATGAAATGTCACTTGTAAATGTAGCAATAAATATCTTTGAAATGCTTTTAACAGGATATAGAAGTTCTCTCAAGGAAACAACAGAATGGTGATTTGGTGAGCCACTATCTGAATAAGCAAGGCGATTGAGGTAAAACATCTTCCCAGGTGCTGAACAATAGTTTAATGAAATCTTGCTTGTCCCAACACCATCAACGTCAGGATCATTTTCCTTCTCGGGAACATTTATTAATGACATCCCGCACCTGTTTTTGGCAGTAACGTCCTCACCACTGCATTCAACAGGCCCCTTACTAAATGGAAGGTCACTAGGTAAAGGATCACCAAATAAATCCTGGTCTAACTCTGAAGTTGCCACTTTTCTAAATGAATTAGACTGCAGAGGTTTGTCATTTTTATTAGAAGATTGTGGTTCCTGCCTGAAAAGTGGAAAGCGGCTACTAACCTCTTCTTCACTGCCTATTGCACATTTCATCCTATCACTTAATGTCAACCCTAGAAATATGCTCTGTCCAGAAGCTAAAATGTCACATTTCCTAATGCAAGAGATGGGGTCATCACTGTGCAATATACTCCGGCATTGACTTAAAATAAACTTGGCTCTCCCTATAGCATCACTAGATTTTGATCCAGAGAAATTCCAACCTCTATTCATCTCCTTCGCTGGGAGGGCAAAAACCCTTTTGTTCCTCTTTCCACTTGACATTGTTCCTTGGGAATGTCTTGATGAAACCATTGCCCCAAGTGACCGTGGCGTCCCCCTAGCAACCTCATCCAACTTGGAAACTATTTCCTCTTTAAAAACAATCCCTTGAATAACAAAACCAACTCGAACCCGTAAACTACACTCACTTCCATTCCCACAAACAAGCAAAACCTCGTCACCAGCAAACAATTCTCTAACCATACCCCGTTTAACCTTAACCTTATTCACATAAACCCCATTCAAAGAAACCCTAACCCTAGAAAACCCTAAAACTTCTTCCCCTTCTTTATCTTTCTCTTCCAATTCATCATCATACAACAAAAATCTTCTCCGAAATTCATTAACAATGAAACTAAAATCATTCGAAAAAATTGTTCCATCGAGAATAAATATTTTACGGTCAACACTGTCATATAAAATCTGGCAATGTTGCTTACTTACGAACCGACTGCCGAACGTAAAGTTGCAGGAACCATTGGCTCGACCAATAGTGTAAGGCCGGTCAGGTTCTAGGCGGAGGGATTCGATAGGAGAACCGGTTTTGGAAGAAAACAAAGGGACATCGAAGCTCTTAACTTCAACTGATGCTGATTTTTTCAGGGTTTTTGGTTTTTTGCGAGGGAAATGATGATTATTATCATCGGTTCTCTTCTTATATTTGTTTGTTGAATGAAAAAATGAATCTTTCATAAGCATTATTAGGGGAAAATTTTATTGTAAATTTTATGGGATAAAAAAGGAATTTGAAAGAAAAAATGGTAAAATACTAGAAAAGAAATTGAGAGGGAAAATGATTGAACTGATAAACCATTGTTCATGACCACAACTGTTTATTGGCCAGCTAACTGCCCAAGCGGGAAAGGATGTACAAAATTTTTGAGAAAAATATTATGTTCAAAAATTGGTTTAGTAAAAAAATTAAGGCATAGGATGTTCTCGGGTCTCAACATTCAATGTTTAAGTTTCGCCTAACCTAAGCTATTTTTTTTAGTTAGTAATGTTTTATATTATATTATGTTATTTTTATATATTATATAATTTATAGTATATAAAATTTAAATATATACAAAATATATATATATAGACGGCATATTATATATAAAAATTTAATAAATAAGAATATATAAATTTATTAAATATTAAATTAAAAATAATATAAATATATATTTTTAAAATTTTTAAAAAATAATATAAGCATGCATGAAATAGGTTTAGGATAACCATTTATAAATATGGACAGATTTTAAAAAAAAAAGTTAGGTTCACATTTTGATTCGGTTAAGTTAAAAAAAGTATAATATATGTTAATATCATGTATGAGTCCGAGCCGAACGGACCAAAACACCTCTATATAATTTTCCCTCCTAACTTTTATATATTTAAGCATTGTCCATTAGGCTTTTGGCAGTCCTCATTTAAAATCCAAAAGTAATAGGATTTTTTTATTATAAAAAATAATATTAAATCACTATTTGTCTGAACTTAGCAACTTTTTTTATATTGGAACTTGGATTAGACAATTGTTCTCATATTAGGACTTAATTTTTTTTTGTCCAAGTTACTCTTACCTTTGGCAATTATTCCCCATTGGAGCTTGAACTTTAGGGTTTTTATGGACTAACTTTGAAAAAAAAAGGGTTCGAGCCCCAATATGGGAATAATTACCAAGTTTAGGGTCCAACTTGGAAAAAAATTCAAACCCAATTTGAGAAAAATTGTCAAATTCAAACCCTAAAAAAATATTACATGAGTGGTAAGAAATTGTTTAATTGAATAATATACATTATAATTAGAATTACACAATGTATTATAATACGATACGAGATAATATATTATGTAATAGTCTTGACTTATATGGAGTTATAGTTAATATTTTTATCAGACACTTGTTTAACACAGATTTAAATCGCGTGGCCTACATCTCTCACCCGATACTGTATAAAAAATATATATTGTGCAACAACATTAAATTGTTACGAGATTTTACAAAACTATATTAGATAAGTCGTAGGAAATAACACACAAAATTTATGAGAATTTACAAAAATATATTAGGTAGATTGTATGGAAATATCTTAAATAGGTAGAAGGAAATTATTAATGGTATATATTATATTTTAACTAATTTCTTATTCATGTAATGTATGGATTTTTTTGTATGTATCAATTAAAATATATTTATCTAAAAAATGTGTTACAATATTCTAAAAATACTAATATAGATAATATTATTAATTATCTCTAACTTAAGAATAATTATAAAACTAATAAAAGCGAAAGGGTTTATGTTGCAAATAACACTCATTTATCTTCTAGATATAAATGCGTGTGATTTGTAAGTATTTTAACTAGATTAACAATGAGAAAGAATTATATGAAACTATGATTCCACGTTATTCTTATCATTTTCAAATAGGAAAATGATAAATCAGATGAGGAAAATACTGAAACTATGAAAACATTATTTAAGATAATTTATCCGTGCAATACATTAATTATTGTATGCATCAATTTATATGTATCCAATAATTTAAAAAAAAATTATAGACTTATGAACCATTAGATAAGTAATAAATAATAATCATGAATAAAATTGTTAAAATATGTTGATTAAGTCTTAGTTCGATTGGTATGAATATTGTTGTCAATACAGGAGGACGTGGGTTCGAGTGTGTTGAAGCACATTATCCTCTTATTTATGGGTTGAGGAGGGACTATAGGTAGTTCTAAACATTGTGTCAAAAAAAATAAATATGATTAGACCCTATAATGAGATTGTTAATAATTACAATATGTTCATGTTTTTTTTAATGTCATATTTTACCATTAACAATTGTAATATGTTTTTGTTTATTAAGCTACAAGCTCTCTTAGGATGTGTTTAGTATTACTTCAAATAAGTTTTTTTGGACAAAAAATACTTTTTAGATAAAAGCATTCCTAGATAATTTATTTTTTAGAGAAAAAGTGATTCTCTCAAGTCAAAAAAGTGACCCAAAAAGCACTTTTTTTATAAGTTGAAAATTCTAACTTCTTTCCAAAAGTACTTTTGAGAAGCATTGTTAAACTAAGCCTTAATATAATATCTATCATGAGTTTAATGAATGAAGATGTTCTCCGTTTCTAAGACTTGATAAACTCTCTTATGCTATCTCCCTCAAACCTTTGCCTCTTGTTGCTTTACAAGAAATTTTTGACAATGTTATATTAAAATCAATTTGACTTCGTTTTGTTATTGTATTTATTTGCTTTTGAGTTTTGAAATCAAATATGTTATGCAATGATAGAAAATTAAAATATTTATTGTATCTTCGTTTAAAGTAATTCAATAAACAATTATTATATTTGCGGTGATAATAAAAGAGATAAATTTGTGTATAGAAATAGTGATGACTCAAGGAATGTCACCACTAATAAAAATCAAGAGATAGAAACATGGGGCATAGGGAATATTGAATGAAGCTCTAGTATTTGTGATGGCTATAGGGAATATTGAATTTCATTTTGCTACCTCAAGAGGTAAGATTCCATAGCCTTGGTCCCTCCTCACCTCTTTACATTATGTGATTCTCTTTTTTAAGTCTGGAAATTCATATTCACAATAATTTAAGATTTTATTTATTGATTTAAAAATTTACTCATTTAATTATTACGAAAAAAAATTGTTTACTTGTTTTGTGTAACCATGTTTTGTATAATCATTGACTCGATGTATTGATTTATTGGGATAAGAATTTAGTACATCAATAGTATATTTTTTTATTCTACAAACAATCTTAACAAATTAAGATTCTTTTTTTTAATATTTACTATAGTTCTATAAGATACTTGTCAACTCCCTGCTCATGGAATCTAAAAATTTCACTGACAATGTATTAAATAATTTCATTAAAAATATATATAATTTTGTATTATCAAAAAACTAATTACTCATTATATGTATTTCTGAGAAATTATTTACTCATTTAGTATTATTAGTCCAACACACACAATATATATATTATGTTTTTGGAGAAGATCTACTTATACTAGTGTAAAACTAAAGTGATTTTACATCATTTTATACCAACCTCCATATATAATGCTCCACTCATGTACATCATGCATGTCAATTTGGCGTAAATTGAAATTTTCTAACTATTTGTTTTATATAAAAATATATATTAATATGGACAAATTTTTAGATAGACATGATAGAGACCTTGAATCGATTAAAAAATTTACATGCATGACGAGCACAATATCATGATGAATTTAAAAGTTAATTATGTTGATTGATATGGGCACTATTGCCAATGTAGGAGGACGTGGGTTCGAGTGCACTGAAACGCATTATCCTCCTATTCATGAGTTGGGGAGAGACTATGAGTAATTTTAGGTATTGTGTTAAAAAGAACATATATATAATCAAAATCTATAATAAAATTGTTTAAAAAATTTAAATTATTAAAATATTAATCATATAAAAATTACAAAATAATATAAAACCAATAGCAATAATATCTCTACTCTATTTTTTTTTCCATCATTGATATATTATGTTGCCAAGTTTGACTCTTATCCTTTATTTAATTAAAAAAATTAAATAATTTTATAATAAAGTTTTGTTTAATTTTAAATTTTAAAAATTCTCCCAGTAAATTCAATGATACAAATTCAATTAGTATACATACTCTGTTTAATTTTGTTTAATTGTTTTCAAGTAGAAATTCTGCTTCCATCTTCAACAAACCTCTGAAAAAATCAAAGGCAAAAATTGTACTGATAAGAATTTCTATAAGCTAAAAACGGAATATTATTATATAATTCTTTGAGGTTACGAAGCTCCCGCAACGTTAAAAGCATGGCATCCAATAACTAACGCGAAACACAATCGCGATTTAATTATATCTAGTTACATATCCTAAAAGAGTAAATTCAAATTCCGATCATTCAATTAGAATTGGAATCGTCTTGTTCAGGAACCAAAATCAAGGAAGAAAACGAGTTTTGCGGCAACTTAACTCGCTGATCGCCTGGATTTTGAACGTAAATACTAGTACTACCGACCTTTTCGCCTTGCCTCCTCCTCATTGAAACGCTAGTCTTGTTGTTGCGGCGGTGAACAACCGGAGTTCCAGGCTGCCGCTGCTTACCGTCATTATCACCATCAACAACAACCTCTCTCTTTTGGATCGGCACCGTGGAGGGAGGAGTAGAGTCGAGGACAGGTGCAGGCTGTGGCGGACGAGGATAGAAGAAATCTGTGGGGAAAAAATTATACTGAAGACCAGCCATGTGAAATTGTATTTGAAGGAAGAAAAGAGAAACTTTAAGCTTGAATTTGCTTAATTATTTTGATGCAAGGAAGTATGTATTTATAAGGAGGGAAGGGAAGGAGGCGGTTAGTTACTTCGCCTTGGCTTGGGATTCAAGTTTGGCTCGGATTTGTACATAACATTAGGTTTTCAATCGGTTAATCGATTCGAATTATCTGTAATTGAATTAATTAACCTTTTTAAATTATTAACCGTTAACTGAACAGAAATTTTTTAAAAAAAATTAACCGAACCTAATTTTCTGTTTAATTCGGTCGATTAGCCGAATTAACTGAAATTTATATAATTTTTTTGGTTAAAACAAGTATAAAACATAGAAAAAATTAACCGAATTTAATATATGTAAAATGTATATAAAAAATATAAATTTTTGATTAATTCGGTTAATTCGATTAATTATCCGATTTTGAACTTTATTAACCGACCTCCGACCGAATTAATTCCATTAACTAACTGATTAATCGAACCAATTCGGTTTCACCCGAAATTTGCACACCCTTATAAAATATCAATTGCATTTATTTATATATAACTCTCAAAATTTACTTATAATTAATTAATTCAAATTTATTTAAGATTTCTCTTATTATTTTCTTAAAATACTTTGATATAATCTTATGTTTTATTTAAATTGGACGATATTTTTAGACACTATAAGCAGGTTGGAATGTAACGGGTGTTCTATAGAGTATAATAAAATAAATTAAAATATTAATTATTATTTTATACACGGCTAGTGAAGTAAAAAAATTCCACAAGTAGGTCTAAAATGATGCCATTTATTTTTAGGGTGTAATAAAATAATAATTAAATAATTAAAAAGGACATTTTATATCATCTTAAACTCGATTACGGATATTTTTTTTACTCTACTGATAGTGGATAGAATAATTACCCTTAATTAATATATAGAAACATCGTGACACTTGGTCACAATTTCAACCTTGAAATTTAAAACTCCACAAGTTATGTATCAAATAATTATCCATTTAATATTGGTTAAAATAAAATCTATGTTCTTGTACCCTTTGTATATTTGGAAGTTAGTCCTCTACTTTTATTCTTGGGGAATTTAGTCCTTCAACTTTTTAGATTTCAGATTTCAGCTCCAATTGTTAATACAATTAAAACCCTTTTGTTAAATTTGTTGGTGTGTTATTTTAAAATTAAAAAAAACACCCACTTAGTAGTCATGTAACAAAAAAAAACAATGTTCTAATAAACCTGAATTTAATAGAATAATTTTTACCATGTCAACAATTAGACTTATATTTTTAAAATCTAAAAATTAAAGGGACTAAAGTCCAAATGTGCAAAAAGTACAAAGACCTAAAACATATTTTAATCTTTAATATTCAGTAATTATATATATTGTTATTAAGGAGTATCTAGTTTGAGACTTATCAAACTTAATTATTTAAGTAGCTCGCATAAATATAATTATGTTGTTTGATAAAAATAAATATTATTTTTTTAAAAATATTTATTTTTATTAATATAATATTTTATATTATTTTAATTCATTTCGAATAATATTTAAATATGTAATTTAAAATTTTAAAGATAATCTATTTCAAATATAGTATTTCTAATAAAATAAAAATAAATTAAATAAGAAATTAAAATTATTATCAAAGTCATTTAAAATAAGAGTTTGAGTAAAATGAAAGGTTTTAATCATCTATTAAATACAACCTTATTCAATTTATAAACATATTTAATTTTTCACGCAAATTAAATTTCTAAATATAAAATATTATTTAAACCCAAAAAATATTGTAGATACACTTACATTGAACAAGCAACCTAGTTCTTGTACTCTAATGTGCTGATGGCTACAGGCTTTGACTTTTCTTTGCTGCACATTATTAGAAACAATTAGCAATTAATAGAAGGATGTTTCTATAAAAAGATAAGTAAAATTCAATGAAAGGTCCCTGTACTATGTATTTTTGTGAAGTTAGTCCGTATACTATAATTTCATATTTTTATCTCTCTACTTATTGAAATGAGTATTTTTTATGCCAAACTTTTTCTACGAATTCTGATAAATTACTTAACGTAACTTATTTATAAAGGGAAGACTGAACTCCTTCTAGAGAAGTTTTTGAAGCATGATTTGTTTGGAGCCTACGAACCCCTTAATGGGTTGGTATTGTCTCTAAGTCTGATCGGGATTTTGTCTTTCGAATCCGTTGTGAGCTTGAACTTGAGATGGGGTTCACAAAGCAGGAGTGACTCGTTGGATCGGGTCATGTGTGACATATGGACCACCTATCAAGGGGGACGTGTGTCTCAAGCTCAGTAAAGCTTGAATCATTGACCTACAAGATATAAGTCATCTTTAGAGGAATATATACCACTTAATCTAGTCAACTCTAAATAAATGACACTTAGAAGTCTTATTCGGAAGGTATCCATCCTCCCCTCAACAACATTAGCATTTTTTTGAGCAAATGGACAAATATTATACAATTCTTTTAATGTGTAAAAAATGTGTTTAATTATACAAAAATGTCCTATCATCCCATGTTTAAAGAAAAATAGACCACTAATTTGACAGAACTAATAAAAAAACATTTCGAAAAATAAAGAAATTGTAAATGACCAAATCATCATAAACGGACTAAATTTGTAAAAAAATGCAAAGTACGAAGACTCTATAATGAATTTAACCTAAAAGAGAAGTAGAAAACAATAGAAGGATGTGGGAGCTGTCTGCCGGTTCAGCACGTTTGGTGGAGCACAACAACTTCACGAAAAGACCATTAGATTGAGGAAGGTCTAGGCAAAGTTATGATCCATTAATTCTTAGTCAACTTTGGACTCAAATTTGAATGGTCAAGAAATTTGGTAAGTGTGAATTACTTTTTTGTTGGTACAAATCACGGGGGAATTCAAAATTTATTTTAGGACTAAAATTGAGTTATAAAATTTTAAGCTGTTAAATATAATTTTTTTTTTAAATTTAGGATCAAAATGTAAATTTCATTGTATTAATTTATAAGGGACTAGAATTAAAATTTTTTAATTTTGGGGGCCAGGGTCTCTCTACCTACCCCTGTATCCGCCCCTAATCATGTATTGTGGGCATTGAGATAAGTATCCTTAACAAATGGGCCAAATGTTGAGATTCTGATAAGTGTGATGTCCAAGGGCAAATTCAAAAATTATTTTAGAACCAGAATTGAATTATAAATTTTTAAGATGTCAAATGTAGGTTTTATCACGTATTAGTTTATAATTTCATACTTTTTAAAAATGATTAAATATAACTTTTTTATTTCATTTTTTGGGCTAAAGTGTAACTTTTCTCTCTATTAATTTATAATTTAATCATTTATTCCGATTTGGAGGAGGTGGCCCCTTGCATCCACCCTTGATCACATATCACTATCCGGAGCAAATTATTGTTCCATATACATATCACTAATTGATAATTTTTGCGATTTGATCCTACAATGTGGGTGTAAGGATAAACATCCTTGATAAATGGGCCATTTAACAGCCCGACTCTGGGCCTAGTCGGAACAGTGGTTTCGGGACCACAAATCCGACGAGAGAAAATATGGTTATTATTATATTTTCATGGTCTACAATTTCACGGAAAATTTTCGTAAAAATTTCGTTCGAAAATTTCGACGTTTGGGCACTCAATTTAGTCAAAAGGACAAAATTGTAAAAAGTGCAAAAGTTGAGTTCTACATCTTAGAGGTATCTAATTGTTATGAAATTTTAAATTGGAGATCTTTATGTGGTAATTAGACCATTAGTTAGTTGATGGACAAAAATGGGCATAGAATTAGTGAAATAGATTTTTTTAAGTAAGGGCATTTTAGTCATTTGGTAATTAAATAGAATTAAATGGGAAAAAGATGGCAAAATATGCTCATCTTCTTCATGGTGAATGAAATCAGCATGGGGGAAGCCATAGTTAGGGTTTTCAAGCTTCCAAGCTCCATAGTAAGTGATCCCAAGCCCCGTTTTTAATGTTCTTTACGTTTTTGGAGTCCCTGTAGCTTAATTTAGCTTATTCTAGCAATAATTCGTGCTAGGGTTCATATTTGGAAAAATACCCATATGTGAAATGTGTTTATTTTGCTGTTTTATGGTGGAATATGAAGCTAGAAATTATGTTAAACAACTTTTGCTAAGCGATTTTAAACGAAAACGGGTACATAGACACAATCGGTAAAAATACCTAATGTTTAAAAGTGTGTGTTAGAGTGAGAATTTGATGTTGTCATAGAAGGAAAAAATGTTCAGCATGTCATAAAACATAAGAATAAGAGATGAAGTTTAATTTCCGAGCTTAGGGATGAAAATGTAAATATGCAAAAGTTTGAGGGCAAAATTGTAATTTTTCAAAAAGTTGAGTGGATGATTATTTTAATAAATATGAACATTAAATGAGTTAAATTTGTTATTATAGATCAAGAAAGACGAGAAGAATACCTCAAACGGGGAAAAGAGAAAGTAGTGGAGTAAATTGCAAAATCACGATATTTTGCACCGAGGTAAGTAAACATGTGAAATAATGTATTATTTTGATATTATTTGATATGTGTTGAGATTTATTTGAACATAAAATAAATATTTGGCAAAGATCCTAAAAATGTGATTAAATTGGGAAAAGTGGTAAAGTGTTGAAAAACACGGTTTTTGGTTGAACACTCGGAATAAGCCGGATTATATTGAATAACAAGGGGTTGCTAAGTGCTGATTCCCCGACTTTTTGGTGGTTGCTAAGTGCTGATTCCACCATATCTTTGAATGTGAAAGGGGCTGCTAAGTGCTGATTCCCTCAAGGGGTAGCTAAGTGCTGATTCCCCGACTCTTTGGTGGTTGCTAAGTGTTGATTCCACCATATCCTTGAATGTGAAAGGGGTTGCTAAGTGCTGATTCCCCGAATCACTGGTGGTTGCTAAGTGATGATTCCACCATATCCTTGAATGTAAAAAGGGGTTGCTAAGTGCTGATTCCCCGAATCACTGGTGGTTGCTAAGTGCTGAATCCACCGATAACGGTTATCATTCCGAGTGTTCAACGAGTAAATTGGGAAGGTGAATATTTATACATATGGTGGACAAGGTTATGGGAGGAATATTGGGTTTGATACTTAATCAACTCATGTATAAGATGGGAGGAAATATCAAAAGTACAAAAGAAACAATTTAAATACAAACCTGTTTCAAACAACAGCAGTTGGGAAACTTTGAAAAATCACCATAAATGATGGAAAATGAATTGAAGGTTGAATAATATATGAAATTAAAGCTGAGTGAGTCTATTTTCATATGAAAGAAACAGAGGAAGCAAAAGAGTTGTATATTTTGGGATATTTGGATTTATTTGAGACAGGGCTGGATTGATTTTGGAATCCCCTGTTCCAACTTTGGAAAATCACCAAAAATTGTATAAAAATAATTATGGCTTGAAATTTATATGTCTGGATTTATTAATGAGTATATTTTTAATATAAATAAACGAGAACATTTTTTGAATTTTTTACAGGGAGTTAAGTAAATTTTAGTAAAGGGAGGTCAGAGCTGTCAGGCAGTGAAACAGGGGAAAGTTTAAAAAATAAACTGTACTAATTGACTAAATCAAAAATTCTAAAAATTTTATGGTGGAAAGATAGATGAGTCTAGTTTCAGGGAAAATTTACGGAATTCAATTTGGAGCCCTGTAGCTCCAGATAAAAATAAATTAGTTACTATGACGCAGAAAAATAGCTTGCTAGAAATTGAACAAACAATGAAATTTATTTGTGATTAAAATTATACTATGGTGTAACCTTGTGAGAAATTTATTTATCTGTCATATGTTTACTTACTAAGCTGTATGCTTACTCGTTTTTATTTTCCCCTTGATTATAGTGACATGGAACTTGGGCGGAGTCAGATAATCATCTACACTATCATCAACGCTTGGGTATTTTGCAACTCATATTTTGGAAACATGGCATGTATAGACGACTTTATGTATTATGGCGTAAACAAATATATAGTATGTTTTGGTTTAAAATGTTGATGTTTATTATTAGACAAATTGAGTATAATCATACAACTGTTTTTGGTTGGATTATTGGATTTGTTTGAAAGTGTGATTGAAAACTTGCAGGGTGTTGTATGTAAAAATAAGCAGAAATACTGTCGAAATTTAAAAAAAAAATTGTAATACCTCATACTCTGTTCCGTTAAGGAATACGGGTAAGGGGTGTTACATTTTAGTGGTATCAGAGCTACGGTTTAGTCGGTTCTCGGACAAATAAAATGTGTGAAAGTCAGTCTATACATGCCATAAATATATTGTGATAGTGTGATGATTTCTGACAATTTAAAATTTTATTTTATATAGTAAATGGATCTTGATCGAAGTATGGCAGATGATGTTGAAAGTAACGTGCCGGCTCCCGCACAAGGGACCGCGCATGAAGAGAGTAGACATGAGACACATAGCCAGGATGAGGCTCGAGAAGCCTTCCTTCGGATGATGAGTGATTGGTATACAGAATATGTTCGTGCAAATCCGAATGTTCCACCTCCTCCACCCCCTCCTATTCCTCAACCGGTCCCCGTAGCTCCACAAAGTGTTGGGGGTGGAGGAGGTGGAACATTCGGATTTGCACGAACATATTCTGTATACCAATCACTCATCATCCGAAGGAAGGCTTCCCGAGCCTCATCCTGGCTATGTGTCTCATGTCTACTCTCTTCATGCGCGGTCCCTTGTGCGGGAGCCGGCACGTTACTTTCAACATCATCTGCCATACTTCGGTCAGGATCCATTTACTATATAAAACAAAATTTTAAATTGTCAGAAATCATCACACTATCACAATATATTTATGGCATGTATAGACTGACTTTCACACATTTTATTTGTCCGAGAACCGACTAAACCGTAGCTCTGATACCACTAAAATGTAACACCCCTTACCCGTATTCCTGAACGGAACAGAGTATGAGGTATTACAATTATTTTTTAAATTTCGACAGTATTTCTACTTATTTTTACGTACAACCCCCTGCAAGTTTTCAATCACACTTTCAAACAAATCCAATAATCCAACCAAAAACAGTTGTATGATCATACTCAATTTGTCTAATAATAAACATCAACATTTTAAACCGAAACATACTATATATTTGTTTACGCCATAATACATAAAGTCGTCTATACATGCCATGTTTCCAAAATATGAGTTGCAAAATACCCAAGCGTTGATGCTAGTGTAGATGATTATCTGACTCCGCCCAAGTTCCATGTCACTATAATCAATGGGAAAATAAAAACGAGTAAGCATACAGCTTAGTAAGTAAACATATGACAGATAAATAAATTTCTCACAAGGTTACACCATAGTATAATTTTAATCACAAATAAATTTTATTGTTTGTTCAATTTCCAGCAAGCTATTTTTCTGCGTCATAGTCACTAATTTATTTTTATCTGGAGCTAAAGGACTCCAAATTGAATTCCGTAAATTTTCCCCAAACCTAGAATCATCTACCTTTCCACCATAAAATTTTCAGAATTTTTGGTTTAGCAAATTTGTACAGTTTATTCTTTAAAATTTCCCCTGTTTCACTGCCTAACAGCTCTGACCTCCCTTTACTAAAATTTACTTAACTCCCTGTAAAAAATTCAAAAAATGTTCTCGTTTATTTCTATTAAAAATAGACTTATTAAGGAATCCATACATATAAATTTCAAGCCATAATTATTTTTATAAAATTTTTGGTGATTTTCCAAAGTTGGAACAGGGGATTCCAAAATCAATCCAGCCCTGTCTCAAATAAATCCAAATATCCCCAAATATACAACTCTTTTGCTTCGTCTGTTTCTTTCATATGAAAATAGACTCACTCAGATTTAATTTCATATATTATTCAACCTCCAATTCATTTTCCACCATTTATGGTGATTTTTCAAAGTTACCCAACTGCTGTTGTTCGAAACAGGTTTATATTTAAATTGTTTCTTTTGTACTTTTGATATTTCCTCCCATCTTATACATGGGTTGATTAAGTATCAAACCCAATATTCCTCCCATAACCTTGTCCACCATATGTATAAATATTCACCTTCCCAATTTACTCGTTGAACACTCGGAATGATAACCGTTATCGGTGGATTCAGCACTTAGCAACCACCAGTGATTCGGGGAATCAGCACTTAGCAACCCCTTTTTACATTCAAGGATATGGTGGAATCAGCACTTAGCAACCACCAGTGATTCGGGGAATCAGCACTTAGCAACCCCTTTCACATTCAAGGATATGGTGGAATCAACACTTAACAACCACCAAAGAGTCGGGGAATCAACACTTAGCTACCCCTTGAGGGAATCAGCACTTAGCAACCCCTTTCACGTTCAAGGATATGGTGGAATCAGCACTTAGCAACCACCAAAGAGTCGGGGAATCAGCACTTAGCAACCCCTTGTTATTCAATATAATCCGGCTTATTCCGAGTGTTCAACCAGAAACCGTATTTTTCAACACTTTACCACTTTTCCCAATTTAATCACATTTTTAGGATCTTTGCCAAATATTTATTCTATGTTCAAATAAATCTCAGCACATATCAAATAATATCAAAATAATACATTATTTCACATGTTTACTTACCTCGGTGCAAAATATCGTGATTTTGCAATTTACTCCACTACTTTCTCTTTTCCCCGTTTGAGGTATTCTTCTCGTCTTTCTTGATCTATAATAACAAATTTAACTCATTTAATGTTCACATTTATTAAAATAATCCTCCACCCAACTTTTTGAAAAATTACAATTTTGCCCCCAAACTTTTGCATATTTACATTTTCGTCCCTAAGCTCGGAAATTAAACTTCATCTCTTATTCTTATGTTTTATGACATGCTGAACATTTTTCCCTTCTATGACAACATCAAATTCTCACTCTAACACACACTTTTGAACATTAGGTATTTTTACCGATTATGTCTATCCCGTTTTCGTTTAAAATCGCTTAGCAAAAGTTGTTTAACATAATTTCTAGCTTCATATTCCACCATAAAACAGAAAAATAAACACATTTCACCTATGGGTATTTTTCCAAATATGAACCCTAGCACGAATTATTGCTAGAATAAACTAAATTAAGCTACCGGGACTCCAAAAACGTAAAGAACATTAAAAACGGGGCTTGGGATCACTTACTATGGAGCTTGGAAGCTTGAAAACCCTAACTATGACTTCCCCCTTGCTGATTTCGTTCACCATGAAGAAGATGAGCATATTTTGCCATCTTTTTTCCATTTAATTCTATTTAATTACCAAATGACTAAAATGCCCTTACTTAAAAAAATCTATTTCACTAATTCTATGCTCATTTTTGTCCATCAACTAACTAATGGTCTAATTACCACATAAAGACCTCCAATTTAAAATTTCATAACAATTAGATACCTCTAAGATGTAGAACTCAACTTTTGCACTTTTTACAATTTTGTCTTTTTGACTAAATTGAGTGCCCAAACGTCGAAATTTTCGAATGAAATTTTTACAAAAATTTTCCGTGAAATTGTAGACCATGAAAATATAATAATAATCATATTTTCCCTCGTCGGATTTGTGGTCCCGAAACCACTGTTCCGACTAGGCCTAGAGTCGGGCTGTTATAGGCCAAACGTTAGAGTTCTTATAAATATGAAATATTTTTCAACTTAAAATTAGAATTTTTTTTTATAAATTATTGGTAAAAATTTTAAATCTCTTAAATATAATTTGGAGTATGATCATGTAAATAATAAATAAATGAAGATGTAAGACAAATTTTTAACACCTGTAAAATAAAAATAAAAACCTTAATTTTCAATTCATTGAAGGCAAATAATAGATTAAAATATTCTATAAGTATATGTAATTTTTGTAAATTTGTACTTTAATTTTTATATTTTTATTTTTGATAATTTAGTTCCTCTACTTTTCATATTTTAAAGTTCATGTTCAATAGTTAAAATTGTTTTGTTAAATCCAAGTTCATTATAACGTCATTTTTTAGTTACATTGCTACCAAGTATTTATTTTATTTTAAAATGTTACATCAATAAATTTAACTAAAAGGAATAACAATATTAACAATTGGACCTGAACTTTAAAATATAAAAAGTAAAATTTTAAATTCTTAAAAATAAAAATATAAAAATTAAATTCTAAATTCTAAATTTGTGAAGAATATAAAAACTTATGAGATATTTTAACTAAATAATATTATTTGTTTAAATTTTTTATTTAAACAAGAAAGTATTGATTTTTGTGTGTGAAAGAGAAACATCAAACACCTACCACTATGAAAAGCTTTGGTATCACTTTAAAGTAAAAAGACGAAGTCAAATTTGATTAAGAGGTTGAGTTTGTACATGAGTTGGAGGCCGAGGGACAATGAGTTATGTGACTCTGGCTTGATTAAGGCCATGATTTTGCGCATCCTATCATCCGGGCTTAAAAAAAGAATGTTGTTCTAACTTGGTCTTACTTTCAAGATAATAAAAAGTATATTTAGATTTAATTAAATCATATTGATAAAATCTTATGAAACGTATTTGTAATTATTCATTATGCATTTAACGACATTAAATGCTTATCTAACCATATCATGATAATAGATAAGAAGACCTCTCCTACTTTTAGAACATCTTGTCCTTGTTCTAACTCTTGACCTTTATAGGTGGACCGACCTTCATTGCACCACCTTGATCCCCTCCACTATGTGTTAGTTTTGTCTAATTCTTTTATATTCTTTGTCTGTTATGCTTTGTACTAGTTTAATTCTATATAATATTTTTTATACTATATTGGGGGTAGGGGATGGAGTAACACGGTTTGACCCTGTGTCAAACGGATGTTTGACAAAAGTTTTAACCATCGTTCCATACAAGTCAAGACATATATTTGTACTTGTGATGTACTTGTGAATGTATTGTATTTGTAATACTTAAACTTTAAAAAAAATGGTTAAAATATGTCATAAGTCCTTGTACTCTTCATAAATTTAGAATTTATTCGATGTGTTTCTATTTCTAGAAATTTAGTTTCTCTACTTTTTTAGGTTTCAAAATTATGCCCAATTGTTAACATATTAAAATTATTTTGTTAAATTCAAGTTCATCATAACATCATTTTTTTAGTTGCATGGCTACCAAGTGAGCATTTTTTTAAAAGTGTCATGCCAACAAATTTAACAAAAAAATTTAATAGTGTTAACAATTGGATTTGAATTTTGAAATTTGAGAAGTAGAGAGATTGAATTCCAATAAATAAAATTATAGACTAAATTTCATACTTGTGAATAATATTAGGACTTATGACATATTTTAATCAAAAAATTCTTTTAAAGATTTTCTAAATTATCCTTAAATTTCTAAACCCCTAATTAATTATATTTACTTGTGAAGTATATTATGTGCCTAAATCCACTAGCATACATGTGTTCCCAATTCTATCATAAGTAATTGTACATGTGTGGATTTTAATCCAGATCATTTCTGATTCTATATTTATCTGAGTATTATAATACATCGATTCTACTTTATAATTATTTGAAAATGTATCTATTAGTTGTTTCTTGAGAAAAAAAAACACTAGCACACCCATGCATCTTAGTTGGCTTTAGTTCACACAATTATATTCAACTGATTTAGTCAACAAAAGTCACATTTTTCCCCTAGTTCATATGATCTAATGTGTGTCAATCATTAAATCAAAACTAAGCCAAATCAATTCAACACATTAACCATGCTTTTCAACAATATTTTCAATCAAACCAACACACATCCTCATTAATTCCTCATCAATTAATAAAAAATTTAGCTCATAACTGGAAACATCAACAGAGCAAATATATGTAATTACTTTAAAATTAAATAATTGAGTTCGAATTATTATTATATTAAAAAAACGAAATAAATATATATTATATTCAAGTTACAAATCAAAGTGTTTAAAAATGCTCATAAACTCTTTTTCAAGTTCAAGCTTGAAAATCATCCTTTTGTTGTTGTATATAATATATATTAAGTGTTTTTTAATAAATAACTTTGTTGAGTAATTTTTTATCATGTCTAATTAACGAGGATAATTAAATATTTATATATATATATAGTTACTGTTCATGAAATTGACGTTCTTAGTAGACTCTATGCATGCTGGACACGTGTACTGTTCTAGACTGCATGTTGGACTTCGTGGCCCCCACATGCGAACTCCTTGGGTATATGCGAGCTGAGGCTGCAAGCTCCCCTTGCCAATTTCGTATTGTAAGACTTGCACGCATCCATCTGGTGGGCCCTAGCCGAGTCGCAGGTAGGCGACTTGGACCTTATTTAGTTTTCAGGTTGGTGATCATAAGTACATAACGAACTTAATATAAATTTTTGTGTTTATATATTTATCAAATAATCACAATTGTCGTATTAACGTAATTTATATACGTATATGCAACAACATTCAAGATTTTTTAAAAAGTTGCATCTAATGGTAAGTTGAGTTCCAAATTTAGTAGAAAGTTTTTTGTTTTTTTAGCCGAAATTCATGAATTTTTCTGACATGCAAAGTTGTAGCTTTTAAGAGGAGGCAATAATGTATTTATTGACCCACTACAAATAAATATTTCATATTAAAATTAGAGTGAAAAATACTACTACAAAACATTATTTCTTTCTTGAGTTTCTCTCAATCCATTAAGATTTAGGATAATTTGTATTCAAGTTTGTAACATAAAATTATTACATTTGAGATAAAAACATTGTATCCTAATAATACTGCTTTTCAATCATTTTATATATGGAAGAGAAGTAATAAAAAAACAAAACACCATTAGGCTTAGGGGGGCTTTGCCTCCTCCCAAGTTTTTAAAAATTTTATTTAACTCCTTCAAAACTTAATGCTAAAATTCACCATTGAAACTAACTATTCTTAATATAGTTTCTTGAAAATGTTTTACCTTATATTTTGACTTACCAGATTAATATATTTACTCATTTGACATGAGTATCTGATATATATTTGTTTTCAAAAGGCAAGCACCTTAGGGTCTGTTTGATTGACGGAATTGATTTTCCAGAAAATCATTTCCAACTTTTCCAGCGTTTGATTGGCGGAAAACATTTTCCATTTGGAAAATGAACTCCAAAACAAGGGAAAATGGGTTACATTTTAAGGAAAATGTCTTACCCTTTCAATTTCCATAAGACATTTTCCGTGCTCTCCTCTCTATCGCCTCCTTCATCCCTTCCTTCATTTTCGGTAGAAAATTGCTTCTGTTTATCGATTTTCCAGTAACTTGTTTTTTTAATTATTCAATACTTGTTTTTTTAACACAATTATAAATAATTTATTTGATATTAGTTTTTTTCAATTTATAACGATTAATATTGTAGCTTAATAATTGAGTATTATTATAAATAAATCATTGCAATATATGTAAAAATAATTTAAAATATAAAAATTTATTAATATATATTAATATATGTAAAAACAATTTTTCCGGAAAATATTTTCAGGAAATCTGCCAAATAGCAGAAAATATTTTCTAGTAAATCATTTTATAGAAAAGTAAAACATTTTCCAGAAATCATTTTAAGGAAAACATTTTACTGGCAATCAAACAGACCTTTAGTCTAACTATATTTTGTTGCAATCCATGATGGGCCACACCGTTCAATGAAACCAACAATAATGGCCCATTTTAAATAGAATTTATCATTCAACCATGACCAGAAGATAATGACCTGACTTAGCATATTATATGGATGAAGAATGATGATAGTCATAAAGCAAAATAATCATATTCATTAGAGACTACGAGCCAGTATGCAAAACCCTACATGTTTGGTGATGATAAGGATCAAAGACTAGACTCTTGCTTGTACCGTTTGCTGATTTGAACAGGCAACGATGGGGTGATCTTTGGAAACTTTGGTGGGTGAAATTTCGATTGTTAGTTTTTTAGGATGATAGGTTGAAAGCAAGCAGTAAAACATCCTAGTAATGATTTATATATACAAGGTGGTTTAATCCATTTTACGATCTGAGATAAGTCTTGTTCGGTCTGAGGATGGTATTTAGATAAAATCCTCTAATATTTTAACTGGTCAATAATTGAGTTTGTGTTTTCACACTAGTAATGATGTTATGCCATGTTCATAGTTTTCGATCTAATATTTTAAATGGCCAATAATCAAGTTTGAGTTTGATTGAACATAAAGAGATTTAGTTAGATCAAAATTGCTCATTGATTTGTCTTATTGCATTACTTTGGGATCGCTTCTAAATTATCTTAATGCTACAATTTGTAAGAGCTTGATATGAGATTATTATTTGTGAAAATCATATTATCCATTACCGATAGTAATGATTAGCTCTCTCATTGAGAGTATTTTTTGAAAAAGTAAACAACTGACCGTTGGTGTGTAAAAATTTGTTACGCAAGTGCACTTGTTAAATTACATCAAACCAATTTTTAAAAACTCTCCTTTACTTGTTAAATTATATTACCCCTTATTTTTAGGGTTTTAATTTTTCCATTCCACTAGACACAAAATTGTGATGGAGCAAATTGCTAACTGTTTGAAAATTCTGAATTGAAGACTGTTCTCAACCATACTGAAATTTGGTGGAGCGGAAGTCTTCTCTTCACTACTTTTTACTCTATACTCCAAACCATTCATTCTTCATTCGAAACTTGCAATGTAAAGAAGAAAATAACAAGTAAACCCGAACTAACTCTAAAAATGATAATAATCGAACAAAACATAATTAATAAAAAAAACTCTAAAATACACTACAAACTAATCTAAATGCTAAAATTACCTCCTAAAACTGTATAAAAATTGTACTAAAATAACTCTAAATATGAGAATTATCAACCATGAAATGTGCTTCTTTCTTAGAACGGAGATCAAAGCCTCAACCACATAAATAGGCGACGAGGTGAGCAACCACTACGTTACACCTCATGGTTTCTATTTGACTATGACAAAAGGATTTATGTCTTTCATAGAAGTGTACAAAGTATAGCTAGGCTTTTGGTAATTAATCCTATAAACTACTTTTATTGGATTTAATATAATGCCATTTTGGAATAGATATCAGATAACGAGTTAAATATGTGAGTAAGAAATCAACAAGTGTTTGATATAATGGTAAGGCATATTATATTTTCAGGAAAAGCGCTCATATTTAAATAATGTAAATGACATTGTTGGGAAAAGTAGCCAAAAACCTCGAAAAGATTAATTTTCACTTACCATAAAATTAACATAAACAATACCTTGAATATAAATAAATATATATATGTAAATATATTTTCTTGCACATTTCTTTAGCTATTACAAGGAAAATCATTGGGATTCGTTGGATGCATGCAAGTCATGGAAGAGGAGAAAAAGAGAAATTAGAAATGATGGAATTTTATATATAAGAGAGACCACAATTTACATTACGTCTATACTGTCGTAAAGCTTACGTGTGACTGAATTTAGAGCCCTAAGAATTTGGATTTTGGAATTATTAAATTGTGTAAATTTAATCAATTTTAGTTTTTATATTTTCTGAATTTTAAAATTTTGATCCTGATTAAATGGTAGCAGTTAAATCTATTTGGTTAAATTATGCTGTTAGTCCTGTATAGACCTGTCCATGGGCCGGACCGGGTTCGGGCCAGGCCCGGAAAATTTTTTGGCCCGCCTCCTAGGCTCGGGCCTGGCCCGGCCCGAAATATGGGCCTAAAATTTTGCCCATGCTCGTCCCGAAAAAAATATCATAAGCCCGAGCCCGACCCGGCCCGGCCCATTTTTTAATAAACATTAAAAATTTATTTTAAAAATAAAAAAATATTTTAAAAGTATTTTAAAAATAAAAAAGAAAAATAAAAAATATATATTTATTATATCCTGGCGGGCCAAAAAGTTGTGCCCGAGGCCCGGCCCATTTTTTAAACGGGCCCCATTTTTTGTCAAAGCTCATATTTTGGGCCTATATTTTTACCCGAACCCTCCCATATTTCGGGCGGGCTGTCGGGCCAGGCCAGGCCGCTCGGCCCATGGACAGGTCTAGTCCTGTATCATGCGTAAAGTTATATATTTGTCCATATTTTCCGATAGGATCATTATTAGTCACTATATATTTTTTATTCAAAATTTCAAACTTAATGCAAACAATAGTTGTTAAACCTATTAACTGATTTTTTTTTGTGAGTAGTGGAAACAACGAGTTGACGTAGTATTACACATTGACATATCAAATTTGGAAAATAACAGAACTTAACTTAATGAATTTAATCGTTACCATTTGATTAAGACTAAAATTTTTAATAAATATCGAAAAGGGCCAAACTAAAATACCGACACTAAATTTACAACTTACACAAAGTACAATATCTAATAGGAGAATTTCACCTAATATATTAGAAGAGGAAATCCTTTCAACAACATAGATTCGGCCGGCCTTTTGGGGAAAAGGGTATGGATATAGATCAAGTCCATAAAGGGAGGAAACTGGACTTTAGTAATTCTCCCTCCTAATGTTGATTATTTTGGTTCAAGTGGATTCTGAAAAAGATTTTAGTAGCAAATTGATCTTGAATTATATTTCAATTTTTATATTTTTTGGATTAATGATTTAAAAATATATTTTAAAACAATTCAATAGGTTAAAAATATATAATATAAAAATTCTTAAAATTAAAAAATAAATATATAAAAAATAATTTATTGGGTTTGACCAATGTTGACCGATATTGATCAACATTTTGGAGCACGATTGGATGACTAGTTTTTGCTTGACTGCATTTTTGGGTTGAGTATCAATATCTCATACCCATGTATTGTTACCTCTTGGTTGAGTATCAATACTCAGACTCTTGGTTCTAGTACTTTCAAAGCGAGCAGCTAAAATTTTGAAACAGGACGCTTGTATTGGTACAAGGCACCGTATTATTGTTACTTGCACTCAAGTATCAGTACTTTCTTTGGAGGATCGGTACTCCGAGACTTTGAGCCCAAAATTAGTTGAAAATTGGTCTAAGCAACAGTAGTGCATTTAGGCCTTCTAATATTGTTTTAAATTCATTATGACTTTAAGTTTTTGGTTTTATTTATTTATGAATGCCTAATTTGATGATAGATGATTTGATTCCGGCTAAAATGAGTATTTAGTGAAAGTTAGATTGATCGTTGTTGTTTTGGAGACGATTGAAGCGCTCTTTGTCCAATCAAGTTTTTGGATTGGGTAAGGGGTTTTACGCATCTCCAAGCTTATAGAGCTTGAGCTATTCTCTAAATAGCATATGAAGACACCGCTACTATGAAACAATCCAAACATCAAATGTTTATATTCAAGTTTGAATTTTTTAGAATGTCAGATGAAGAAGCAATTTCTAGTTTTTATGCTAAATTATGTGACATCTCTAACCAAGCTTTTGTTCTTAGTGAGGAGCATTCAAATGCCAAGCTGGCTCAAAAGATTTTAGGATATCTATATAAACAATTTGTGAAATGTGATTGCTATAGATGAGGCAAAGGATATTGATACAAGAGTTAAAATTTAATTTTCGAAATGACCTTGCAGAGTTTGGTACCTATATGTAATTCGATCATTCCATAAAAATATCCCAAATAAGCTAAAAGGTTTGGTACAACGTCTACCTTCGCTTATAAATGTTAATCTTGCAATTCCTTTTTTTAACCTAGACTAATTGTCTTTGCCAAGAACTTGTGATTAATACAAGTCAAGAGCATATAGGATATGTCTTCTCATATCACTTAGGGTGATTTATCCTCATTGGACCACTTCCCACCTTTATGGCATATCATACCCAAAATATCTTACCTTAAGCATTTGCCATTATGGATCTATTTCGTGATGAATCCAAGTATGACACTCAACATATAAGATAAGTCAATGTCACATGGTCTAAGGATTATTTACACTACTGACACATGGAAGTATTTCTATAGAAACTCAAATGAAATATCAAATAAAACTCTTATAACGAGTTATGTTTAGTGTATTTGTCTCACAACAAGTAGTCACATGTTATAAGATTAGTTCCATTCATCCACATGTATGTAAGCTTAACACGTACCGTCAACTTTTAAGCATTATCGATGTTTTGTCTCAATAATGCGATGGCCAAGAACAATTTAAAAATAACAAATTTAATTACAATTCCATTGCAAGATCATATGTATTTCCTTGAGCTTTATTTATGTAGATTATAAATGTCAATTTTATTATAAATTTTATTATAAAAAATATATTTACTCCAAAATACTAAATGGGGATTACAAGCTAATCACCATTTGACTTGTACTATCTATTACTATATTTCTTTATAAAACCAAATAAATACATAATTTTTAAAGGATTTTTTTTTGCTTATTGTTGTTATTATTATTCAGACAAGCACGTGATAATTAATGTAGCATTATAACGAATAAATAAGACTTTTTATTTTTTTTTAAAAGTGTGTGTGTTTTTTTTTATGGTTGGGGTTTGGAGTTGACTTTCCTAATAATGTAATCTTTAAAATTCGAACTTGAATCTTTCTTTTAAAAATATAATGTGACTTACCATTACACCTAAATATTTATTAATTTTTTTTCGTAAACATAATGTGAATGTATCCTGATTCATGGTATACTTCAACTTGATTATTTTTTTATATGATATGATTCATTGCCAATTATAATATTGTAGATCCCATCACAACTGACTATTATTATTATTGTTTTGTTCAATTAATACTTATGTTTAAACGACCTAGTTTTTTTCTTTTTATTTTTGTTCACAGTTTCAACGAATTTTATTATTCGAAATGCATGCCTTAGTTTGATGTATATACCATAATTTCAAATATAATTTAATAATGTAATAATATGGATACCAACATGATTTAAAAATGTGTTTTATTTTGTGAACAATTTTTTAAATTAATGGCAATACCATTATGTTATTAACATAAAGTTTAAATTTGATTCCAAACAATTTCATTCTCCTTCCACAATTATAAAAAGAATAATGTGTTTTTATTTTTTTCTTAAAAAAATATTTTATTATATTTTAATTACTATTTACAATATATTTACAACAAACACATATATTAATTTTTAAATATTCATAATTTGGATCCGTTTTACTTTACAAATAATGGCTTCAAGCATTTAAATTCACGATATTATTGTAAACAACGGGGATTATAAAATATAATTGGATTGAAAATTAGAAACTAAAATAAATGTGAAAAATATTCAAACTTAGCATAGAGTAAATATAAACGGAATACACATGATTTATATGTTGTAAGACTCGAATTTGAGATGTCATTCAAGTGCAACTCACATACCTACAATACTAAATAATCACATAGGCTATTCATGTATACAAAGTTCTTAGAATCAAATTGGACAAATCACAAATTTTAGGTTCGATTTGTTTGTTCAGTCTGGTCAATTTTACCTGTTTAATTGAATAAATTATTAAAAGATAAAAAAAATAAAATTAAGAAAAACTAGTCCAAAGAGTCAATTGATCTAACCTTTCATTTTGATATTTCAATTGACTTTCGATTCAATTTATTTAATCTAATTCTAAAAACGATACTTATAAATTAATTCATGTTTTAGAAATGACCCGAACACTCTTAATTAAATAAATCAAATGTTTGGGTGATGTAATAATCAAATTTGGATGAAAATAATAAAAAAAAGTGGATAAACTTTTGTGAAGGAATCATTAGAACTCAAATACTATAAAAAAAAAAACTATAATTTTAGGTGCAGCATTTGTGAAAGAAAAAGTCAAGTAGTGTTGGCTAACGAATAAAAATTCCTATTTGTTTTTGTTTCTTTTATTAATTTATTATTAAGGGGTGCACTAAGCCAAACTTAACCGTTGCAATATTCAAACATTTTCCGAATTTATTTAATTAATTAAAATGATAATATATAAAATGAATTTATGATGCTACACCCAACACCATGAACCCAAAATCCACTCATCATTTCACCTCAATAAATACCAATATCAGCACCAAGGAGAGCATGATAGAATTTACATTTCCTTTTATCTGTCATTTTAATCGATTGAGTTCTCGATTTAGTATCGATAATGTTATTTATATAAAAGGATATAGGTTTGAATGTGTTGAAGCTCATTTATACTTCTATTTAAAAATTGAAGAAAAATTATGAATAGTTTTAAACATATTAAAAAAACATGTCATTTGATAAATTCAAAATAGATTATTTTAAAATAAGTTGAAAGAATCTTTCCTTAGTGCAAGCATTTTCTTAAACAACGCAAAGTTACAGAATTTTTTTAAGAGTTAGAATTAAATTGTAAGTGAGAGTTAAAAATGTAATTTTATTATTTTAATAATTTATATTTTTATAAGATTAAGGATTAAATAAAAATTTTATCATTTTTTAGATAAAAATACAATTTTATTATATTTTAATTTAAAATTTTATGATTTTTAAATGACTAAAAGTTAAATTTATCATTTTAAGATTTTTAACTCACAATTTGCGTTGGACTAATTAATTTGGGGCTAAATTATAAACTTAACATTTAAAGGTTACAATATGCTCCAAATGGCTGCACTGTTTACATATTTAGAATAAGGACTAAACTAATTAATAAATGTCGGATGCAATAGCAAGACACGTTGTATTCTCAAAGGAAAAATGGAGTTTGAACCTTAAAGATGGTATTGTTAGAATAAATATCTATAAACCTCAAGCATGAATTATAAAATGAGCATGAAAAGTGCAAAAAAAAAAAAGGAGATTAAAGGATTTTGGTCAACAATTCCTATGAGACAACAACTCATTTTTGTAATGACAGAATGTGTCTTATTATAAACATCATTCTTATGCATCCTATAAAAATGACACGATAGTAGGTTTATCACATCAAGATAACCAAACACCAAACCTTCCTTATAAATACTCTCGGTACGATGAAGAAATGATTTACCCTTAAGCATTCAAGTCTCTTCATTATCCTCGACATACCCTTTTGCAACCTTAATCCCTTTATTCACTTACCTCCTCTGTCTCTTTGCTCAGACAGAATAAACTGGCCTCCATCAGAATCCCCACATCCTTCTCTATGTGTTACACCCTTGTTAATACCCAATATCAACACAAATAATAGAATTGATGCGACAGGTCTGCCATACCAGAAAAGGGTTATATCAAGTATTTTGGGAAAACGACCTCAGAAATAGAGATACCAACCATTGTTCCCACCATGGTCAACCATTGTTTAGATAAAAGAGTTGGAGTAGCCATTAGCCAATAAAGCTTCGGAGTAATGGTTTTCCCAGAGAAATTTCCAGGTCACTTTCAAAGAAGGTGAGGCCAATTACAAAGTAAAAGCCATTAAAAAAGCTTTATATTAATTTCTGAGAGAGAAAATTAAAAAAAAAATCATGCACGTGGAAATAAAGGTCGAATAGGAAACTTCAAACCACCTCCAATAAATATTAAAAATTTATATTATTTTTACTATGTTTACGCATATGCGAAGACCCCATAGATGATAGTATCATGATTTGATAATGACCCAACACCAACAGATCCAATAATTTAAGGCAAATCTTCATTTCCATACCTCGTTGAAGATTTTTACTTCAAGCTCTCTCTCTCTCTCTATATATACATACACCATAGCACTTGCATCTCTTAAAACTTGCAGACCCTTCATTTTTCTTCTGGTTTTCAATCCATTGGCAGCATTAAGTGTTGAAGAATATGAGTTCAGAGGATTTAGGGACTGATAAAGTTCCCCATAGTGGTCCATTAAGTGGACCTTTAAACAAAAGGGTACCAAGGAAAAGTGCTCGGTTCAACGTCCCGGATTCGAGCTCATCGAAAGACGATGGCTACGTTGAGATTACCCTCGATGTTTGCGATGATTCGGTGGCGGTTCATAGTTTAAAAGCTGCAAATGGAGACGATTTGGAACAAGACCCAGAGTTGGCTTTGCTTGCCAAAGGTCTTGAGAAGCGAACTACTTTGGGTTCATTAATGGCGAGGAATGCTTCGGCTAAGATTAGGCAAGTGAGTCATGAATTGAAGCGTTTAACATCGTTCACCAAGAAGCCAGCTCGGTTCGATCGGACGAAATCCGCAGCGGCTCATGCTTTGACAGGACTTAAGTTCATAAGCAAGACTGATGGTGGACATGGATGGGCAGCTGTTGAAAAACGGTTTGATGAAATTACTGGTTCGAACAATGGGTATTTGCCTCGTTCACAGTTTGGGGAATGTATAGGAATGGAGTCGAAGGAATTTGCTGGGTTGTTGTTTGATGCACTAGCTCGAAGACAAAACGTTCATGGGGATTCAATTGATAAAGTTCGCCTTAAATACTTTTGGGATCAGATCTCGGATCAAAGTTTTGATGCTAGGCTTCAAACTTTCTTTGACATGTAAAATTTGCTTATTCTTTTTTCACATTTTCTCGGATTAAATGTTCATCAATAAGCTTTATAAACACCTTAACTTACCTTCTGAGTTAAATGTTTGATAAAATGCCAGGGTGGATAAAGATGCAGATGGAAGAATAACTGAAGAGGAAGTCAAAGAGGTATGCTATGCCATGCCATGCTCTAAGCTAGACATTTGATTTTTGCTGATTTGATTCCGAGTTGGTTGGATCGAGTTACGTGTTTGGTCAATTTCGGGTTCAAGTTCTCTATAGGTTATCATTTTGGAGTTTGAGTTTCGGGTGTGAAGTTTAAGTTTTTGGGTTGAGCTAATACGAATTTAGATCATTTCAACTTCGGGTCACTTTCAATCACAAGTTTATGGTTATTTAATGTTGAGTTTTCATTTTAAAGCTCGAATTCTTCTGATTGTGATCAATCTTTTATGGTTAAATTGGACTGAGTTGGGTATGGGCAGGGACAAGCTAAAATTTAGTTTAGGGGTCAGAGATGAATCATAAATTATTAAAGGGTAAAATGCAATTTTATTATTATATTAACATATAATTTCATAAAAATTTAAGAGAGTAAATATAAAATTTACCATTTTTGAGCCCTTTGATGGAGCTTCCATCTCTCGGTGTTGGTTTAGGTTGATTGGACAGGTCAAGTCGAGTTGGGTGAGAATTGATAGGTCTAAATGCAGCCTATGTTGTTTGAATTTAAATATAGTGTTGAATATGGATATGTTTCCTCGATCTAAAATAAAATATTAAACCAAAAAGTTGACCATATAATATGTTCCTTAGAGTAATTATTCTATATCTAACTGTTAATTTACTTTCACAGATTATAAGCCGCAGTGCCTCTGCAAACAAACTCTCAAATATCCAGAAACAAGCTGAGGAATATGCAGCTTTGATTATGGAAGAATTAGACCCTGACAATTTGGGATACATCATGGTAAGATTCAAGAAATTCCCTTACAATTATTGTTAGCTTTTGTGTTTTTAAAATTTTTTTTGGTTAAAATATGTTATAAGTCCCTATAATCTTTGTAAACTTGGAATTTAGTCCATGTGCTTTTGTTTCTAAGAATTTAGTCCCTCCACTTTTCAGGTTTCAAAATTCAGCTCCAACTATTAATCCTGTTAAAGTGACTTTGTTAAATTTAAGTTCATTACAACGTCATTTTTTTAGTTACAATACTACCAAGTGAATACTTTTTTTTCTATTTCAAAATGTCACACTGACAAATTTAATAGTGTTAATAATTAAACCTAAATTTTGAAATCTGAAAAGTAGAGGAACTAAGTTCCTGAAAATAAAGATACAGGGACTAAATTCCAAATTTATGAAGAATAGAGGGATCTATGACATACTTTAACCTTTATCTTTTGAATTCAATTCCATGACCAGAATTCTTAAACTTTAAACCAGATAAATAACCTGGAAATGCTTCTTCTACAAGCACCAAACCAATCTGTAAGAGGAGAAAGCCGAATCCTGAGCCAAATGATAAGCCAGAACCTTAAGCCTACACATGACCATAACCCACTGAGGAGATTCTATAGGGGCACCAAGTATTTCTTGGTAGATAACTGGCAAAGAGTTTGGGTGATGGCTTTATGGATTGCGGTTATGTGTGGCCTATTTACATACAAATATATTGAGTATCGAAGACGAAAAGATGTATTTGATGTGATGCGGCATTGTGTTTGCTTTGCCAAAGGTGCAGCTGAGACACTTAAATTGAATATGGCTTTGATTCTGCTACCGGTCTGTCGTAACACCATCACCTGGTTAAGGAACAAGACAAAGCTAGGTGTTGTAGTTCCCTTTGATGACAACCTCAACTTCCACAAGGTAATATAGACGTTTAGCTAACTTAAGATTTATTGCATACATGTTGGAATTAGATAAAAGTACTATGGAGGCTCCTATATTAGGATTAGATTGTGTTTTTAATAGAAGGACCAATTTGTCCTTTGATCTAATGTTCAGGAACTAATCTGTCCATTTTTGAAATCTAAATCCTAATACTAGGGCCTCTATGGTACTTTTACCGTTGGAATTACAGAATGAGTTGTGTTATTTGAATGCTTTGGTACAGGTTATAGCAGTTGGGATTACAATTGGGGTTGGAATACACGGAATAGCTCATTTGGCGTGCGATTTCCCTCGCCTGCTTCTTGCCACACCTGATCAGTATGAACCAATGATAAAATATTTTGGGAAACAACCAACGAGTTACTGGCATTCTGTTAGGCATGTAGAAGGAATTACTGGGATTGTAATGGTGGTGTTAATGGCTATAGCTTTCACGTTAGCCACACCGTGGTTCAGACGGGGTAAGATGAAGAACCTTCCCAAGCCTCTCAAGAAGCTTACAGGCTTCAATGCCTTTTGGTATTCTCACCATCTATTTGTCATTGTTTATACTCTTCTTATTGTCCATGGAATTAAGCTCTTCTTGACCAATAAATTTTGCAAGAAAACGGTAAGCAATGATCACAAATTCGAGTTACAAAGAACTAAGTTCTGTAATAAACATATCTGTTGAACTTGATTTGTTTTGAACATGGCAGACTTGGATGTACTTGGCAATTCCAGTTTTCCTTTATTTATGTGAAAGATTGACCAGGCTGCTTAGATCAAGCATCAAGGCTGTTGCAATACTGAAGGTAAGCTAATTGTCATTACACATAATTCAATCAGTAAAAGGCACCTATACTAGGAGTCAAATTGCATCTTACCCTCTCTACTAAAAAAATGGATAAACTAGTCATTGTACATTAGTTCAAAGAGTATATTGGTCATTTAATATTAAAATTTCCATCTATTTGTACGGTCAAAAGCTGGTGTGACTAATGGAATAACCAGCTAGTGATACATGGCATGCCACTATACATCATACGTATATACATGGATCAAATTTTAGTAGTAGTAATGGATGAAAATTTTAATAGAAGGATCAGTTTGCTCTTTGATTTAACATACAATGACTAATTTGTCCAATTTTTTAGTAAAGGGGGCAAAATGCAATCCAACTCTTAGTACAGGGACTTCTTGATACTTTTACCTAATCCAATGCAATATTTAATAAAATTCATCATGGTTTCTAATTCAGCCAGTGAAAATTTGCAGGTTGCTGTTTATCCTGGAAAGGTACTAGCACTTCACATGTCAAAACCACATGGTTTTCGATACAAGAGTGGACAATACATGTTTGTCAATTGCGCTGCGGTGTCTCCATTTGAATGGTAAGTCTTAGACTTATTCTGGTTCAAACATAGCCTTGTATTTGGTTTTGTTTAACTTCTCTTTCTAACATGATAATGATTTGGTTACATGGAAACAGGCATCCATTTTCGATTACTTCTGCCCCTGGAGATGACTATCTCAGTGTTCATATAAGGACTCTCGGTGATTGGACAGGACAACTTAGGACCGTATTTTCAGAGGTAAGTTACCCGAGTTTTATGAATAAAGGGTAGGGATCTGTTGAGATTCTAATCTTTAACCTGCTGCACGAATCAATTAAGCTAAACTTGAGTTTTATAATAGGGTTAAATTACTATTTGAGCCTGAATTTGGCAACCATTCTCTGAACTTTTTTCTATTCAAGTTAGGTCTTGAACTTGATAATTATTCCCACACTGGGTCTTGAACTAGACAACTATTCTCACATTAGAGCTTGAATTTTTGTTTGTCCAAATTAGTCCCTGAACTTGATAATTGTTCTCGCATTGGGGTTTGAACTTCACAAATTTCAAAGAAATATTAGGGATTAACTTGAGCAAAAAAAGTTAAGGCCTCCAATGTGGGAACAATTGTCAAGTTTAGAGTCTAACTTGAAAAAGAAAATGTAAACCCCAATATGGGAACCATTGCCAAATTCAAGCCTCAATGTGAAAACAGTTGCTAAGTTCAGGCCCCAAAAATGATTTAACCCTTTATAATATATCTTGTTTTTCAAGGTTGAGAAGTTGAGGCTGCTAAGCCATCTATTTAGCGGATTTATTTAATATCCTAACTACTCCATAATAAGACTTTTAATGTTGGAAATGTTGTTAAGGCTGTTGAGATTTATGTTGAATTTGTTTTTCTCCAGGTGTGTCAACAACCTACTGATGGGAAAAGTGGCCTCCTTAGAGCTGATTGCTTGCAAGGAACTAACAACCCCAAGTAAGTCGTAAACTCAAGATTAACTTTAGGGTTAAATCATTATTTGAGATTTGAACTTAGACAATTTTTCTCATATTAGGGGTTGAATTTTTTTTTGTCCAAGTTAGACCCTGAACTTAGCAATTATTCCATCATTGAGACTAGGACTAAGCAACTGTTCTCAAATTGGAGTTTGAATTTTTTGTTGTTGTCTAAGTTAATCTCTAAACTTGGCAATTATTCTCATATTGGAGCATGAAATTCAATTGTTCCCATATTGAGGCTTGAACTTTAGAGTTTTCAAGGACTAGCGCAAAAAAAATTCAAGCCCTAATATAGGAACAATTGCCAAATTCAAGGCCTAACTTAGATAAAAAAAAAGTTCAGCTTAACCATTAACTTCATCGACATCTTTTCTTCTTTCTATTTCCTATGTTGCTTGGATTCTTCATTTTTCTTTCAAGTACCCCATATCCGACACTTGGATATGGGATATGTAAGAATCCAACAAATACTTTAAAAAACTCAAAAAATTCTAACCATACCTTTGCCATATACATACCCAAATACTAGTAGCATAATTTGGATCTATAGGCTTAAATTAGGGGTTCTTGCTTCATATATATACATGACGAGGCATTACCCTTGGAAATATCCATGTCTCATGAGGGTTCTTCTGTATCTGATTCATGAAGTAAATTATTTTGTTTGAAAACAAACAAAAACGGTTACGAAATAGCTAATTATGAGGAAAAAGCTATGGCAAGATGAATGAATATTCAGAAACCTTCCTTTGATGGAGGTTGAGATGGTCTCAGGACGGTATAAGTCGGGTCATTTCGATTTTTACGATTTCGGTGTCATTTCAAATTTGGATAATTCGAGTTTTTATTATTTAAGGTTTGAGTCATTTTAGGTTGAAAGCATTTGGGTTAGCCAGTGGGGTTTTTGAGTTTAAGTAAATTTGGATACCGATCATTTCAGATTATTTGCTTAGGTAATTTTAGGTTTAAGTTATTCAAGTTTGGATCATTTTGGATTTGAGTTATTTAAAGTTAAAAGAAAATTTCTAGATGATGTCATTATTGAATTTGGATTGAATACTTCCGGTTGTTGACTTTTTATGTTGTTTCGTCACATGATAAATGATATGCTAACAACATGATCTTCAACCTCACTGGTAAATTTGAACAGGTTCCCACGAGTTCTAATCGACGGACCATACGGAGCACCGGCACAAGACTACAAGAAATACGAAATCGTTTTGCTAATCGGATTGGGGATCGGAGCAACCCCCATGATCAGCATTGTGAAAGACATAGTGAACAACATCAAAGCCAAGGAAGAGCAAGAAGGTGAAGAAGAAGAAGATAACATGAATGCCCTTGAGAACGGAAATGGAGCAGCTATTAATAAAACCAGTCTCTCAAACTCCAAAAGAAGGCTAGAAAACTTCAAGACAAGGAGAGCATACTTCTATTGGGTGACAAGGGAACAAGAATCCTTTGATTGGTTCGAAGGAATAATGAATGAAGTAGCTGAAATGGACCGTAACCATGTGATAGAACTCCATAACTACTGCACCAGTGTATACGAAGAAGGCGATGCTTGTTCAGCTTTAATTGCCATGCTTCAAGCACTCAACCATGCTAAGAACGGCGTCGATGTTGTTTCGGGTACAATAGTAAAATCGCATTTTGCCAAGCCTGATTGGCGCAGGGTCTATAAGCAAATTGCTGTTAAGCACAACAATGCAAGAGTCGGTATGTACACTGAAGCTATTGCAGCTTTTTTCTATTGTTGTTTTGCTTCTGGTTCCTGATAAATTGATGTTGAATGGCAATGGCAGGGGTGTTCTACTGTGGGATACCAGCGTTGATAGAGGAATTAAGGCAACTAGCTTCGGATTTCTCGCGCAACACCTCCACCAAGTTTGATTTCCATAAAGAGAATTTTTAGATAAGATTTTCAGGGAGTGATAAAATTCGGTCACATCATTCATTTTCGAATAACCGATTAAGTTAACCGATTTAGTCCAATTATTTTATTCAAAAAACAATGTCTTCAGATCCGAAAAAGAGCAAAGCCAAAAGGAAAAAGAATGTTGATTATTTACAAAATGTTTTTCTTCTACACCAAAAAAGAATAAGACTCTCATTAAAAAATTAAAATAATTTAATTTCTATCATTTATTGAAAACAATTTATCACAACATTAATATTCCTCTACATAAACTTGATGAATATGTTTAATTTTTAAAATTAAAATTAAAATAATAATATATAAAAAATTAAAATTATTATACTAACCAAAATTATACAAAATTAGTTATCTTTAATTATTTACTTTCATTAAAAGGATTAATTATTCCAATTTCTTTGAAAGCAGTTTTAAGAAAAACTAAAGTAAACAACTCAAAATAATTAATCTAGATATACATTTGACATTTGATTGTATAGTAACAAATCATGTTTATAATTTGATTGGAATTAATCTGATTTCCTTAATACCGCACTGATGGGAGGTAAGTGGTATAATAAAAAAATTTTCAATTGAGTTAAAGGCTGTATTTTTCTTTGTTTTAGCAGGAAAAACCAAAACCAACTAAAAAATATCATTCCAACTCAAGTGAAAAGCACATGCGGATTACCACTAAAGCAGACAAGCATGGATGTACTAAATGGGGAGAAAACATATGAAACTTTTCTGACTAGTTATAACAAAATTCTACAAGTTCCAGCATATCCATTAAGGTTGGGGGCTTCAACACCATCATACCATAAACTTCAACTCCCTCTACTTGGTTTTTGCTTTTGAGGCACATGACATGAAAAATTGTCTCTGTTTACACTCTTCAATTAATACAATCTAATAATGTTTCATCAAGTAAAACTAAAAAAAAACAAAAATCACCAGGTACCATGAATGTTTCAGCTATGAAGACCACTTCTAAAGCCCAAAAATTTTCCCATACTAAAAACAGATTATCACCATTCACCTCTGTTTTAAGTGTCACGCCTCCTTCTGCGAGGAGCAGCAGCGGTTCCTTCTTTCTCTTCTTCTTCTTCTTCTTCTTCAGCCTTTTCTCCACTGGTTGATTGATTGTTTGATGTCTCAGCAACCTCCGGATTCTTCTCTACTTTTGGCTGCACAACAATTAATCAATTGCGTAAGACGAAAAGCTACGGGAAGAATGAAATGCAAACATATAGACCAATGATTCAGATTTCTTACTTGCTTCTTGCCACCGAAAAGAAGTCTGAAGAGAACTGTGAGGATAATCACCAAAATGGAGACGATGACACCAATGGTGATGTTTGGCTGTTTCTCAGCCTTCTCAATGAGATCCTAAAAGAGAAACAATATTTCAGAGGGATCTCACTAATGAATAGTGATTTGCATATGATGGAGCATATTTGAGATTAACTTACAAGGATTTGAAGCTTGTATTCACTTAAGAAAGGAATATCAGCAACCTTGTAAAGGACATCAAAGACCTTCTTCTGCAGGAAAGGAATTACCAACTTTAAAGTGTTATTTGGATAAGATATAGGAACATACCAACAATAACAAAGTAATCTTGCCAATGCATTACCTGGACGCCTGAAAGTCCATCTGAATCAGTGGACTCATCCTCAGCCTTCTGTTTTTCTTTCTCAACCTCAAACTTAGGCTTCCATGTGGTCTCCCTATATGACTCAGCAACCTTGTCATTTTTGGCAATCAAAATATTGTCAAACAATATGCCATCTTGCATTGTCCAAATCTCAATACCAACAGCAGCAATAGGCTCAAAGTCAGGCTTATCAAGCTCAACGTAGTCGGGGTTTGGAATCTCTTGAGGCTTCCAAATACCCTTGTAATTGGGGTTATCAATTAGTGGAGCAGACCATTTTCCCTTGTAAGCTGGATTCATCTTCATTGGCCTCTTCCATTCACCACAACCAGGGGCTGTCTCACACTTCGGGTTATCAATTTTGGGGGCTTCCCACTCACCGTCCTCTTCATCATCCCAATCTTCTGGCTTGGTTGCCTCAGGATCATCTATCTCCTCAGGCTCATCATCTAACCATCCTTCTGGTTTCACAGCCTCCTCATCTTCAATTTCCATGGGAGCATCCTCATCCCAATCATCCGGCTTTACAGCATTTGGGTCGGGAATTTTGGCTCTCTCATCCCAGTCCTCAGGTTTCTTATCGTCTGGATCAGGAATCGTCTTAGCAGGGATAAGTGGTGGCTCAAAATCATCAGCTGAGAGGAAGTTAGCCTTCTTTTTCTCTTCTCCATCAATCAGAATTCTAACCTCGTTGTCAGGCTTCAAGATCGCAGTGTACACATGAGTAAGCTTGTCAGATGGGACAGAGGGTGGGTATTTAAGATGATGTTCGACGTATTCCCCACTTTTAGGATTCTTATGCTTCAAGATGAAGTGAACCTTGTTTGTGGCTCCACATTTGTCAGGTCCAAACATTATAGAGTAAGGGGATTCATTGTCAAATAGCTTAGCCTTCCATCCAGCCTCTTGAGGACGAAGGTATTTCAAATATGCACCACCACATTCAAGCCCATTCTGAAAGCGAGTCTCAAACTGAAGCACAGTGCTTCCATCCTTGAGACTCACAGGCTCATTGAGCTCATTCACTATCGCATACTTCCGTGCCTTCTCGCTCACAAGAAGCCCGTAGTCATCATGTCCTTCGCTCTTTGAATGTTTCCATACACCTGCAACCCCCCAAACCCCATCAATATATACCTTTCAACTCCCTAAAACATCTAATAGGCCAATGGGTATGTCATTTCATATCACACTTAAAAATAAAAGGATAATGATAACAAAAATGCCAATGGGTAACTATATGATTTCTTTTAAATCTTGAATGGCTATGAATGCAATTTATATAAACATCAGAGAAGCAAAATTGGAACTCTGGGTTCAAGTGAACAAAGAGGTGCATTAAATGGAAAACAAGAACAAAAAGCCCAAAAAGCTCTAAGGCAGCTAATTCCACATTAAAAGGTGGATTATGAATCCTAAACTTCAGCTCAGGATCGAAGAAATGGTGGATTATAAAGCATAAACATTATTAAATATTTGATCACTACATCTACTTTCCCCAAAGATCAAATTTCTATCCATATTTTAGATTTTTAATTTCTTTAAAACCCCTCACTAACTCAACTTGAATAGCAAATATCAAGTCAGGTTGAAACATTTCTATTGTGGTTAAAATATAATGTTAGACCCTGTACTTTGACAAAATTTGAGATTCAATCCCTGATCTTAAAAGGTTAAAAATGAACTCCTCCGACTTTTTTGATTTAAAAATCTCAGTCAAATCACTAAAATCATAAGTAATTTCTGTCAAAATTTGTCAATTTGGCATATTGATTAAGCTACCCTAATGTGAAGTGGCATATGATTGAAAAAAAATAAACATGTTACTTAAACTATCGGACTAAATATTTAAACTAAAGAAAAATAAGAGGACTGAATTTTTAACTTGTAAAAAACAGGGACTAAACCTAAAATTCTATAAAAGTAGAGGGACTAATATAGCATATTTTAACCTTCAATTATTTATTCAGGATATTATCTTTTCTAGTAATACAATAACAAGCTCCACAATCAATCAACACTTCTAAACACCTAAAAACCAGCATGAAGAAAACAGATCCACAAAATATTCAACAGAAGAGACCCTATAAATAGAAACATAAAATCATTTATAAAAAAATCTCACCTTTGTAATCATCTTTATCGGACACGATCCATCGTCCATCAAATGGCTCATCAAATGAGTCATAAAAGGCCTAAAAATAACCCACAAAAACAGGAAGTCAATCTAGCTTTCAATTTCCACAGTTTCAAATAAATCTCAATAAAATCAGGGGTTTTAAAAAGTAGAAAATTAAATTACCGTATCATCATCAGCGGCGAAGCAAAGGGCTTGAAATGAAGCGAAAGCTAGTAAGAGGAGAAGAGCAAAACGCCCCATAATCTTCGATCTAAAAAACCTAAACTCAAATTATTGAAGTTCTTTTACCCCTTATTTTCGATCTGAATCTAAATCTGCCATCAATTGTGTTTGCCCTTTTTTATATATAGATCTTCGGGATACTGGCGTCGACTTGTTTTACCCAATGATAATACGTGCCACGTGAAATTAACCAATGGGTTGTTGCCACGTATACACATCCACGACATCGCGAAGGTTTTTTTTTTGCCCAAACTATACAGTTGGTCATATTAGTGTACGCTTTTTTGATAAACTACAACTAAGGTCACTAAATTAGTAATAAGTTTACATTTTGGTCACTTAATTTTAAAAAATTATAGAATAGTCGTTAAATTATTTGAAAGATTTCATTTAAGTCGCTATTAAGTTTTTTTTTTAGAAAAGTATGACTAGTAAGCTCAAAATAACGAATTGATGATTTATGTGGTAGATTAGTACACATCGATAAGTAAAAGAACATGCCTTAAATCCAAGCTGATTTGACGATCAATGTCGGAAATCAAAGAAAAAATTTATTTGGATTTTGGTTCATAGATTCATGACGTTTGAAGTTGTTTTATAAAAAAAACTGAACTATCGAAGAAAATGAGAATGAGAGCTCTCAATTGGTGTATGTGGTACAAACAAAGAAGGCCACACTATAGCGATTTTAACAATCCAATGACCTAAATGAAATCTTTGGAATAGTTCAATGACCATTTTATAATTTTTTGAAGTTAAGTGACCAAAACGTAAACTAACTAATAATTTAGTGACCCAGGGTGTAATTTACCCTTATTATTTACTTTTGAATTTTGGTATAATTATGGCCTTGGTCTATGTAAATTTGTAATAATTTTTTCTTATACTTAAAATTGTAATAAGTTGATTTTTTTTACTATTATTAATATTACTTATTAGTCCAAATCAATAACACTATTAAAAATTTTCTTTACTAAGCTAATATGAAATTTTAATGAAAAATATTCCAAATTTTATATCTATAAGCCTTTTTTTGTCTTCAAACGGAACGAAAATGAATAACGCAATCAAGTTTCTTTAATTGATCACTGGGTTTTTACTCTCTCTTTTCTCAATTTGTAGGGGGGAGGAGGAGGAGAGGAGAGGGACAGGGTGATTTTTATTTTATTAAATATTAATATATTTATATTTATTTAATGTTAATGTTAATGTTAATGTTAATATAATATAAATTTTAAATTTATTATTATATTTTTTTGAAAAATATTTTTCTTATTTATATATTTTTAAATTTTATATATTATTATTATTTCTTGTCAACAATATTTTTTATTTTTATATATTTTTAAATTTATTTTTTAATATTTATGTATTTTTTTTAGTTTTTTTAGAATTAGGATCAAATTGAGATCATTTGTAAATTTTGAGGGTTAATTTTTTAAATTTGTGACTAAATTGATATTAATATATAAAAGTTGAAGACTAAATTTGTTAATATATTATTTTTTTAACTGACACATCAACTTGTCATTTGTGATTTTAACAGGAGTAATCAAAATGGCCGAATTATATGACGTGGGTGCTTAAATTGCAATTTTTTATTTTATTTTAAATGTTTAAAATGATTTTTTTTACATAGTTACGTGACTATCTGTATAGTTTACTTAAAATAACTATTTTAATAACTATAATTTCACCTTTTTAAGTTGACTTAAGAAAGTCCGGTTTTAATTTTTCAAAAGTATTTTACACTAGGACTAATGAAATCTTTTAACCATATTAATAATTTGAACTAACGCGTAACAATAATAATAATCAAATAATCAAATTATGTCATATTAAATTATTGAGACTAAATCCTTCAATCAAGTATACTACAATAACTAAAACATAATTGGACTAAAAATTCAATTTAAATTTATTGTGTTTTAACATGTTTAATTTAAATTTTTTATTTATTATAAAATCATTACATTTTTTAAAGTTTATACGCCAAAAAAACCTTTAAGAAAATATAAAAAAAATAATTAATCCCTTATATTAAATTTGCACCCAATTAAGCCCCTGAGATTAAAAAAAAACCAATTAAACCCCTCTATTAATAGTTTATGTTATTGGTCACGTTGACCATTAAAAAAATTGATGGACTAATAAGAAAGTGACATGCGGCGACTTATGACTTAATCTATTATTTTCCCATAAAAAAATTATAAAAATTCAGAAAAATTATAAAAATATTTTAAAATTCATTAAAATTAATAATTAATAAACCTTATAAATATTATAAAATATAATAAATCTAATAATTTTCAATAAATTATAAAAATTTTATAAGATTTTGCTTCATCATTTTTCCAAAACTTTTAATTTTTTTTATTTTTGTTTTTAACTTGAATTTAGTTTTTTTTTATAACCCACCGTTATTTTTTGTTTTTATTTAAGAAATAAAATTATTACCCATCTTTATGGATACAACCTGACTTGCCGTTATCTACTAATATTATTATTTTAAATAATATTTATTTTTGTAGGTCTCGACAGCCTATCATATTACAACTTCTATTTTATTTCAACTATTTTTAATTAATAATTCTAAATTAAATACTTTATTTATTTTTAAATATGAAATTATTAATATGATGAAAAATAAAAGATATTCTTGATATTTCAATTTTTTTTTAAATTCATACTTTTATATATATTATAAATATTATATCTAAACCTATACAAACTTGTGAATAAGTAGAATTTCCATTACTAATGCATATGATATATTCTCCGTCCCCTTCCTCTTTATGTCTATTTTTGAAGACCAGAGTAAACTAAAATTTTCATTTGAAATTTACTAAATAATAATCCCATGGTTTCATATAATCAGCATGTACCTGTGTTTACTAATAGAATGTTATCTACATATAATAACGGAGTAATAATTTTACTCTTACTGAAGTTTAAATACATGCTCTAATCAATCGTATTTCCTTAAAATATATAACAATCCGCTTAAAACTCAACCTTCTAAAAAGATCTCCATGCAATGTAATTTAATAACATTATATATGATTACAATTATACCTAGAAGATATTGAAAGGAAAATAAAAACAATAAAAAGCACAAAAATTTTAACGAAGTTTAATAAATTACACTTAGGTCTTCTAATACTACCAAATATATTTCTCAACAATAATCTTCATTAGCGATGGATTGGAGGCGCTAAAGCTTGGTTTTCTTTTTGCGTTGCCCCGTTTTCAGTTTAGTCGGTGTTTTGATTTATGATTAAGGGAAGCGGGACTAGCCAATAGAGTATAGGCGTTGGATCGTGAATCTTCGCACGACGGAGGAGCACCTTGTCTCGGGCAGTCATCGACGAGGCCGATTCCACACTCACTTGCATTCCTAATGTTTGGATATCAAATTTTGTCTCTGATCTCTAACCGTTTGACTTCTTACTCTTGCCTCTTCCCTGTAAGAACCACGAGAAATGCCACTTCGGCTTAGTTTCCATGGGCTCGGGTTTTAGTTTATGCAACATTTGGGTTTGTTCCTTAGGAGTGAGCCCATGGACTCTTTGATAAATTTTGTTAAAAATTTATATCTCATACTAAATTTGGATTGATAAATGAGTACATACTAATATCACTTTTTCTTAGTATAATTACATAAGTCAATTAAATTTAAAAGATGTAATATCAAATTTAGTTCTTAATATTTTTATTTTTGTCAAATTGACATTTTTCAGTTAAATTTGACTTTTAATTTTTTTTAAAAGAGTCAAATTTGATCATTAACCCTTAAAAAAAAGTTGAATTGCCGATTGAATCTTAACTCAGTTGGCATCAATATCGTTGCCAGTATAGGAGAACGCGGGTTTGAGTGTGCTAAAACGCTTTATCCTCTAATTCAAGATTTGGGGAGGGGCTATGAATAGTTCTAGATATTGTGTTAAAAATCAAATATTAGGAATTGTAATACTACGCTCATATAAAAGGAAGTAAATAAAAAAGAATTGAATTGTCATTTTTTAAATTTTTAAACATTACAACCTGCATGGCAATCCGTGTAAACTTCGTGTTATTTTTTAAAAATTTATTTTTTTGAATATTTTTAGAAATTTAAACTTATTTGTTGAAATGACATATAAGACAAATATTATCATGTCAATGTGAAGCACATACGGGTTGCCACGCTAATATCATTAAAAAATAATGTTTTAGTCAACATTTTTGTTAAAAAAAACTATTTGACTTTTTTTTTTTGAAATACGAATGCACCTAAGAGATCTCCCTATTACAGTGATTTTATCAAATTAATCTCTCTACAATTAAATGGAACGATTTAGTCCTTATGCTATTAAAAAGAATAAGCTAAAGCCAATTTGGAATATAGTTAACATTTATTGTTTAAAAATATCATTTACTATTTAATAGAGTAATTTTTTTAAAATTTTTATGGTTCTATAAATGAAATCTTTTATTTAGAATTGAACTACAATTAAAATAATAATTTTAAGATATTTTTTATACAGTGAACGTTAGCTTCATTAAAATTTGACTTATTTGATTCTTTTTAATAGTATATCGACTAAAACAATCTATTTAATAACAAATGTCTAATTTAATCTAGTCCTGTAATACAAGGATCTCCCAAATATTTTTTTTAAAAAATTAAAAACCAAAATTAATAATAAATAAATAAACAAATTCCAAGAAAAAGGAACTAACTTTAGCATTACACCTCTTTAAAACCAAAGTTTGTATTGTGTAATAAATTTGGATTGGTGAAAGGAAGAGTAAAGGGAATAGGTGGATGGTGCAAAGCATTTTGTACCCTAAAATATGAAAAAGAAAGGGGGCATAATCTTCTTCTATATCCTTCCCCCTCTAGATTATTGAAATATAATCTTACCTTTTTGCCAAAACATGCCTTCTATGTCTCTTTCCATTTGTTTATAATTTTCATTCTCTTCCATAGAATGGGAGCCCTCCACCTGTTATCTAACTTTCCCTCTTTCATTATTTGGCTTTATCAGAAGAGTATAATAATTTAATGTAAAAAAAGTCAAAATATTATCTGAGTCCACAAAATTTAAGATTTAATTTTTTTTTGTAATTGATTGAGTTTTAATTTAATTAGTATTAATATTATTGTTAGTGTATAAATATGTGGGTTCGAGTACGTTAGAGTGTATTGTCTTCCTATTTAAGAGTTGGGAAAATGCTATAAGTAGTTCTAGACATTATATAAAAAAGAACATATATAATAATAACTTATAATAAAATTAGTATTTAAAATTTTAATTACTTTTGTATTTTTTATGGTAATAAGTTGTAATAATTTGCATCATTAATATTTATTGCCAAATTTTACTTCAAAATGTATTAATGAAATTTTTTACAAAAATACTAACAATAATAATAAAATTAAATCTTAAACTTTATTCAAGAAAGGTGATGCCAAGAGCAACTAGGGCCTTTTCTCTCTCAAAATTTGTAAAGTTATAGTTTGATCCAAATTAATCAATATTGTATTAATTTACGTATCATTTTTATTTCGATACCGTTGTGTTTTAATATACCGTTTCGAATTTATCTATATTTTAAAAATATTTTCATATATACTATATATATATATGCAAATATGTTTTAATTACGTGCATATAAAATTTAATATTATTAATCAATACCACATTTAATTACTAGTATAATAACATGAGGGAAAATATTATTTAACACAAATGTATTACAATAGATATAAAATAAAGAAGAGTTAGCATAACCTAAACTTGAAATTAAGGGGGGGGGAATAGAGTAAAAAATCTTGTAAAAAGTAAGACATCTTCAAATTAAGTACATGACTTTTTCTTATATTTTTTAAAAATAAGTCATGTGGGTGGCTAAAAATTACCAATTGAAATTAATTTATTACTAACTCATATACTAAAACATGGTGAAAAAATAATACTCTTTTACATAGTTATAATTTATTTTTAAATGTAATTATAAAAAATAAAATTAATTAAGATAAAAAAAATAAAACCTTTTACCAACCAATGCATATCTTAGTAAAGCACGTACCAATTGTTACAATATCGATCAGAACAGTTTGATTTCTCTAAAAATTATAAATTAATATAATAAAATTATAAAATTATAAATACATTAATAATTTAATGGTGTAGTTAAAAAATTATAATTAAATATTAAGGATTAAAAAGAATTCCTAACTTTCCCTTAGATTTGATAAAAAAGAATAATAGTAGTTAGTGGAAGATAAGATATTCCCCCATGAGAGAATAATATGAAATTTGACACATTTGTCTTCTTTCTATTATTCTTTGCAACATTGAGCCATTGA